>NW_021941044.1:0-356478 GCF_000721785.1 Aureobasidium pullulans EXF-150 | reverse complement strand
TCTATAGTTATATTACGGTAGAACATACGAGGGACGGCGATGTCGCTAACGCGCTAGGTCGACGAGTTACCGTACTAATAGCGATAGTTATAGAACTCGAGTAGGGCGCGCTAGACGATTAATTCGTAGGTACNTAGGTACGACGACTAGCGGTTCTAGGCGAGGAGTAAGGCGTCCTTAGCGCGTACGACGTCGTTAAAGTATAGCGTTAAGATAGCGTATAGAGGGATATACCTATAGCGGTTACTAGCGTAGCGCTAGTATGCCTTAGACATGCCGGGCTCGTATAAGGCGTTATAGGCATCTAAGGAAAATGTTAGCGTATACGTATCGTATAAGGGTAGCACTAGGAGCTTACCAATCTTAGTAGCCTTTAGGTAGTAAGTATAGCGAAAGTACATAAAATCCTAGAGGACCTTAATAGCGCTAACGGGGTAACTAGCTAGGAAGTTCGGTAAGGGCGAGCGCGAGCGCGAAGGCGAGCGTAGGTCGAAGATAGGTAGGTCGCCGTAGGATAGATAGTAGCTACGCTCTACGGCGCGACGTTCCTCCTTAATTAACTCCTTAGCATTAATAAGGCGCTTAGCCTTAGTAGTAGCCTCGAAGTTATAGCGACGCTACTTACGCTCCTTAGGACTAACGGCGTATAGGCGACGACTATAGTTAGCTAGCGAGATATGCTCGGGTATATAGGTACGAGCGGCGTTACGACTATAGCTAATAGAGTCGAGACGAGGAGAGCGACGGCGTAGAAGATTATACTTACGCTAGTTTCTTTCTAGGGTAGTAAGACGGTCCTCCTCCGTAGCGCGGTCGGCGCGTCTACGAGCATTAACGTCGTTAGTAGGACTAGGGCGAACGTAAGGAGATCTAGCGTTTAAGGTAGGGTTAACCGGCCTACTAGCACCTCTAGACATTAGGGTAGGGTCCTCCTTATTACGAAAGGTAGGTATACGGCGTACGCTAGACGAGTTAGCTAAGAGCTCCTTAACGCGGCAGCGTAAGGTAGTAAGCTACTCCTTAAGGGGAGTCTTATTAAAGCGTACGCTACGAGAGGTACGAGTAGAGCCGGAGGCGGGCTTAGCGCGACTACGACGGGTAGGGGTAACTAAGTCCTAAAAGGGGGATAAGGAGCGCTTAGCGCGACGGCGGCGTAAGGTAGAGCTACTACTAAAGTTAGGTTAGCGAGGGCGCGATAGAGTAAGTAACTCCTTACAAACGCGGCGTATACGCTTAGCGGATACGACGAGAGTACTATTAAGGAGCACGTCGGGAGAAGTATAGATAGATATAGGAGCCTCGTAGCGACGGCGGTACTAGGATCTAGGACTAGGGAACGGATTACGTAGAGTGCTAGGCTTATAGCGAGAGCTAGAACCGTATATGCCGCTAGCGGCGCGCGTATAAAGGGGGCGACGGGGTATAAGGAAGGCGATCGTCTTAGATACGCCCTTATAGCGAGCCTCTTCTTCGCGTAGACGAGCTACGGACTTACGTTCGAAACGGGTAAGATCTAAATTTAACATTACGAGATCTATCTACTAGAAAGTTAGTATAAGGTGCGTAGGCAACTTATAGAGTAAGCCTATCGGAGGAGGGGATAAGTAAGTTTAATGCGTATGCCGCGCGTATGCTACGCGCATGCGGTTATAATAAAAACAATTCCGTAAGCGGAAAAAAGTCGAAACTATTAAACATATACTAAGCGTAAGGGCCGCATATATTAGAAAGGATAAGCGGTATTAGGAAGGGTTACTTACTAGAAGTGTTAGGGCTACTAAGTAGATGTTGTAAAGCTAATAGGGAGAAGAATTACTAGCGCAATTTGAAATTCTATATGTTATGCTATAGTATAGACTACTAAGATAATAGCGTTATTATTACGACGCTAGGGCGTACTCCGGTAAAGCCTAGGGAAGCGAGCCCGTACGCGACGTATACCTAACGTATACCCGACGCGATAATTTTACGAATTCCGATCGTACGCGACGTAATACCGGATTTAGGAGTAAGTAAAGTAGACGCTACTCCCCCTATACGAGCCCCCTACGAGCCGTATACGAGGTAACTATAAATAAAGCACGCATTACGTACTATACGCTAGCCGTATACGGTATATCGACTATTAGCCTCTCGGTTACGGATAACCGTATAGAGGAGGGGATAGTTATTACCGGAGAGGCTAGGGTAACCTCTACGACGAAGCCTAAGCCTCGAAGCGAGGCTTAGTACATATAAGTATATCTTTACTTTCGAAGACACCGATACTCGGGGCATCGATTAGTCTTTACTATTAGTGACTATATCACTAGCGGGACTTTATACGTTGCTACATACCTTTATACTCTTACAATATAAGAAGTAGAGGAGAGGAGTAGAAGGTCGGAGGGTAGAGGAGAAGGGAGGTAGAGGAAGCTAAGAAGAGACGGCGGAAAATGTGTTATTATAGGCGAGCGCTCATATGTAAAGGTAAGAGAAATCGAGTAAGAGCGACGGAAATTTCGTGCTCGAACGTCTACCTAGAGGAAATTCGAGAGGGTTCCGTAGAAGTTGTAAGAATGAGCGCGTGTGAACGGAATTATAAGCGTGCAAACAGAGGACAATGTAGCCTACCGCACGCTACGAGTGAAACGCGCCTTAGGAGGTAGACGCTTTTCATTATCGATTTCTCAGTGAAGATAGTTATGTCACCAACTTTCCGTATGTTTCCAACATTGCTATTGGCAGCTCTCACTGTAAGATAGCCGGCGATGAGAGTCTGACGGAAGCACCGAGCATAGACTTATTAGATCACAGACATCATCTTGCAGCCATATTATCAGACGGGAACTGAATCATCAGTCGAATTCCCCACTCAGACAGCCCCTTTGCGGCAGAGTTCGTGGGGTGAGATTGAGTTTACCGCCTTGTGGCTGGACTTCAACTCACTCGTATGAGTAGGACTGCTACTCCCTGAACAAGATCATGTTCATGGGGTATCTCGGAGATAAACCGATAGGAAGGTTCGGCGGTGGCTAACGTTAGTCCTTCTGCGCGTGGAGGACACACAGAATGCGCAAGAGAACAGGGCGAACAGTCTTGCCTCGATATTGAAGAGTCTGTCCAAGTGCGTGTAAACAGTCTTTGTAATTCTTCCGGAATGTAAGACATATCAACAGCCTCATGGAGTCATGGTGATGGCTTGTAATTTTCCAGCATCAAACAGACTTGACTAGGCCGCGTGTCGATGGGGTTTCCTGCTCGAGAGGACCTTCTGTAGTTGTTCGTGTTCACTACATCGAGATCTGGAATGAGCGCTTCACGTGGTTCATCAAACCATAATGTACCGTAACTGCTGGTAGGGTGGTTTGGTGCTGGTCTCGTGCCGTGATGGTTGAGTCGTGGGAAGGTGTATCTGTACCAGAAACTCGAGACGAGAACCTCATTCAGCATGTTATGTCCAGCTAAACACAGGCTGTATGTCTTTTAAAGCACATACTTGGTATCGCTAGGCTCTAGCAGAGGCGTTCTTCGAGATATAGGAAATGGTGTTTTGTTACTGGTGTGGGGGGTTCAGAGGGGGTTCAGAAGGTCAAGTCAGGGTGTTGCTACCCGTGAGATTCGATGAGCTACAACGTCATCGGTATCGCGACACAAGCCCTTGGCCTTGAGTTACAACCGCCCAGTGGAAGTTCCCTTTGATATGCCTCAACGTCTCTCACACATCTTGAGGGTAGGTTCAGCCTCAATAAATAGGAAGATCGTTATAATGAGGTGATAGACAGAGATGGCTGCGTCAGACGTTCATGAGCTTCCAGACACGAAGCTTCGTAATCCACAGCAAGACTAGGTAACTTTGAACATCTCAACAAAGCAAACCGTCTACCTCTCGGTCCACACAAACCACAGCAACGACTCTAGACTTTTCAATTTACAATATCACACATCATGTCAACACAAGGGCCCTCCTCAACAAGCGGCACTCTCCACCACGTCGCTCCAGTCTCCGCCTTCGAAGTCACCCCCACCACCAGCACACAGTCTCCCAACCTCCTCCTCTGGATCGGCGGCCTCACCGACACATACCACAGCGTCGATTATGTCTACAAACTCGCCTCATCTCTCCCTCCTACATGGTCTCTCGCACAAGCAAACCTCAGCAGCGCCGGCAGCGGTTTCGGCATCGCATCCCTCACTCAAGACTGCAATGAGATCTCCAGTCTCGTATCCTACTTCAAGAGCAATGGAAAGCAAAAGGTGGTGATCATGGGCCACAGCACTGGATGTCAAGATTGCTTGCATTACTTTGCTTCTGAGGATAAAAGAGGAGACCGCGCAAAAGTTGATGGAGTGATTTTGCAAGCGCCGGTTAGTGACAGGGAAGCCATGGTCAAGGATATGGACAAGAAGGACTACGATGGTGCTTGTAAGATAGCAGAGGATTGGGTCAAGGAGGCCAAGGGTGAGCATATCTTGCCGTTGAACGTTACGGCTGATATGTTTGGTCGTAACCCTTTGTCTGCGCGTAGATGGGTTGCTCTGGCTTGCCAGGGCGGTGAAGATGATTACTTCAGCTCTGACTTGCCGGACTCGAGGCTGCAGAGCACTTTTGGTAAGGTGGACAAGCCATTGCTTATCCTCTATGGTGAGGAGGATGAGTATGTACCTGATCAGGTCGACAGAAAGGCGTTGGTGAACAAATGGATTCCGTTTGTCAAGGGCAAGGTTGATGAGCAGAGCAAGGAGTTACTGGGTGGTGCTAGTCACAACTTGAACGGTGACGATGAAGAGGTTGCCGATGAGCTTATCAAGAGGGTTGGTAAATTCTTGACCGCCATCTAGGAAGGTTGGATAGAACACATGATAGACATGATAGTCGAGAACGAGGCAGGCCGTCTCGACATGATAGCCTGAATCATCAAGTAGTAACAGGAAGTTGACAATTGAATTGGTCAAAGAACAAGATACTATTGAGACCAAATCCGAGCATATTCACAGTGCACACAACATATCAAGATTGAGAGCGAAAAATTCCTTTTCTTTTTGAAAAACGACTGGTAGAGCTACTTTTAATGCCTTCCCAAGCCAAAATTTTATCTCATCACATTCCGACCAACAGTCCCAGTAACCAACACTTAGTTCTCGTGGAGGAGGGTCTTGAACTCGGCAGCGGGGCCCTTGGGCTTGCCGTCCTGGAGCTTCTGCTGACCAAGGCCAGCCTTGGAGAAGGCAGTGGCGTAGGGGTTGAGGCGGAGAAGGACCTGCTTGTTGCGGAGAGGGTTCTTCTTCTGGACGTTGGTGCGCTTCTGGATGGCACCACCCTTGGCGGGGCGGAGGACAGACTGAACCTCAGTGGAGTTGATGAGCTTGACAATGTCGGGCTGGGCGACAGAGTTCTGGGGAAGGAGGAAGTCCTTCTTGAGGGCAGAGGCCTCGGTGGTGGAGCCGTAGATCTTGTCAAGGGCCTGGAAAGCGGAAGAGGTCCAGACGATGAAACGGCCGAGGTGACCACCAGGGGCGAGCTGGAGGAGGTTCATGGAGAAGACGGGGCAAGTCTCAACACCGGGGATGTTGCGGAAGGCAGTAACGAGCTCCTTGCCATCCTCGCTGGGGTTGTAGACAACGAGGGGACCACGGCGCTGGCGGTGGCGGCGGTTTCTCAGCTTACCCTTACCGGCGCGGAGCTTCTTGGAAGCCTTGACCTTCTCGAGGTCAGCACCGGCACCGACGGCCTTGAGGAGGGCGACGGCAGCAGAGGTCTTGGTGATGGCGGCGTTGCTGAAGGCGGTCGAGTTGATGACAAGAGGAACCTCAGGAACGGTGGCGACCTGGTGACCACGGGCCATCAGGAGGGCGGCGGAGGAAGAGGCAGCAATGGCAGAGGCGGTAGCGAAACGCTTCTGGCCAAGGTTGATCTTCTGCTGCCACTTGCGCCAGACCTTGGTGGGGGCGAACATGCGACCGGAACGGCACATGTTACCGAAGGCGGCCTGACCGGCACGGTGAGTACCACCACCGGAGACACGGGGGATACGGGCAACAGCACGGCCTGGAGAGAGGAGAGGTGTTAGTCGCGATATTCTTGGCGTTTCGAGATTTTCGACGTCTGCAACGTACCGGTACCCCAGGACTCAGCAGAGGTCTGGTGGCCAGCCTTCTCGCTCACGGCGTAGGGCTGTCTCTTGTTCTTGGCCATGCCAGTGTGGACAGTCCTGCGCAGTCATATCAGCCAATTGTCCTTGTCGTGGTGGTTCGCAGGCGGTTCAATCGTACTGGACAATGTCGGGACGGATGGGGGCCTTGAAGACATTGGGGAGAGGGTGGCTAGCCTCGCCGGCCTTGCCGTCGGCGGAGATGATGGAAACCGTGGGTCTGCTGGTCATTTTGGCGGTCGTGGATTGTTCGTCGCTGTCGTCGATTCGGAGGGAGAAGATCCAAAGAGCGAAGGCTTTGCAATTGTTGGGGGGTGCGAGATTTTCGCTTAGCTCAGCCGTAAATCTTGGCGAGCTGTGGTCAAAGCTTTGCACATCATCTGGATTCTGAACATCTCAACAAGCTCCACATCTCTTTCATTGCATTGAGATGGCCGAATGATTGCTTCGTTTAAGTGAGGACAGCAATATTCATGCGATGGTTGTCACATGAGTGCAACATTCAACGAAGTAATGTTGAAAGTCGAGTGAATCTTAAGCGAGCTGCAATGCCTGTTCTTGAACAAGCAGATGCACTGAGTGCTCCTTCTGACCACAAGTTATCAACGACCTGTGAAGACTGCTGTTTTTGAAATTAAGACGGACGTGATGTCGCAAACGCGTTCCGACGTCCAGCTCAATGGGCTCATTGCCTATGACATCTGCAAGCCTTCGTCCGTGGTTGGCCGATTTCGTTCCCTGCCATCTCAAGCATCATGCACACCGACAGTATATTTTCTCATGGGTGCTCCCTACCTCGCCACCTTGGAGTCTGCATCGTATCCTCTCAACAACTTCCTTGCGTCCGCCACGCGGGAAACACATTTCTTTCCCGGCTCTCCCTTCGTTCGACATCTCCTTGCTTGCTTTGGTCCCACATAGCGTTGATACAGCGATGTACCAAAGACAGCACTTCTGCTGGAAATGAGGATAGCTCCTTCTTTGCTCGCACAGCAACATCTTCGATGCCTCCAGGATGAATCGTCAAGAGCGAAGCCCAGATGATACTCAGGTCGCCCGAGAAGAAGTCAAACGTCAGAATGACACGTCACCTAAGATTGCAAAATGACTGACAAGGACGCAGCGGTGCACAATTGGAAGCCTATAAGCCTCAGGCTTCCGTTCCTCCAATTCATGTTGTTAGCGACCATTTCTACGATCATCATTCTGCAATCGCTCCTCTACAAGAGCCAGACACAGGGTGGAATTCTGTTCGCTCCCAGCATCGACGAGTTGTCTTTGAGCGTGACCTTCGGCTATCGCTATGCCCCCACCGTTATAGCAGTCATTTACGGCTTTCTTTGGAGTTGGATTGATCATGACACCAAACGCATGGAGCCTTACTTCCAGCTTTGCAGCCCTGGTGGTGCATCAGCAGAAGAAATTCTCCTACTGCAGTACCCACTTGACTTCATAGCGTTCGTACCTTTTCGGGCCGCTAGAAGGAAACATTGGTCCGTCTTCTCGGCTGCGTCTGCTAGCATTATCGTCTCCTGGACCCTGGTACCTCTCCAAGCCGCTATCTTCGCGACTGAGAACCAAACGCACGCACAGGTCCTCGTACTCTTGCCTGGATTCACATATGCAGTAGAAGCTTTATTAGTCCTGATTGCACTCTGCAACATGTCTGTCATACACTTCAGTGTGACGAGGAAGTGTAATTTCCAATCTGACCCATCAGCCATAATTTCACACATGTCCGCCACGAGCGAAGACGCCGAACTACTTGCTCTTTTCGATGACTTGATCAATAGACCCTCTGAAGACTTACACACAGCGTTGATGGGCTCAGTGTTCTCGATGAACAACGATGGCAAACTCGAGCTCCAGTCTGCACCTACGTTGAATCACAGTTCTGGACAAAAAGCAAAACAGACTTTGCAGTCTGACAAAGGTCATCCACCAGAGCTTCAGTGGTACAGCGGCGTTCTCTTCCTAGCGATTCAGCTTGCATGCATAGCCGTGCTTGGATTCCTATTCCATCAAGCGAGAGCGGGCAGTGGTAAGTTTCGCCTCCATGCCAACTAACTTTAGCTGACGATGGTACAGGGCTTCCGTTGCCATCGATCAGTCGCTTCATGCGACAGATCCTCCAGAACTGCATTCCAGTGACCCTATCGGCTTGTCTTGAGTCCGTCTGGGTCCTTCTCACACGGCATTTGTGCGAGCTGCAAACCTCGACGGAGTTGCGAAGGGGCAAGGTAACTAGCATGAAATCAGTAAATCCGGCATACATGAGTCTTCCTCCTCAATTGGCTATCTTTGAGGCCCTTCGAGCAGGCCACTTCATGCTGAGCCTTCTGGCATTTGTGGCAACGCTAGCCAGCGTTCTGACAGTCATTTCATCGAGACTTTTCTTCGAACACACAGTCAGATTAGACATCGAGACCATGCTCCGACCGTTGTTGTCTTTACCCTTCCGAGATCTGAACGAGACAGCGCCAAATAGCAAGTCTTCGAAGCAAAGTGGAAGCACGCAAGATGAGTTCCATATTGCGTTGTACAACGCGATGGATTTGTCTGGACTTCCGTCCTGGACTGATCCTGATCGGTTCTACTTCCCGATCACGTTTACCGAAAATACACAATCCAACGTCGACTATACCGTTACAACAGACTATTTTGGAGCAAGTCTAGGATGCCACGAGTTCTCAAATCATACAATGAGGGACTTCGAAGACGAAATCGGGAATCCAGCTCGTCAGCTTGAGTTCAACATCGCTCAGCTGGATGGTTCAATCGCAGTCTGCTCGATACCATCGCCCACTGAAGCTCCTAAAAACGTGTCTGGAAGCAGCAGCCTTGAACTCGCAGCGGTCGCTGAAGGCTCAGACTTCTGCCGGCAAAATGTGGTAGCAGGTTGGTGGCGAGGCTACGCATTAGACCAAGAGGTCGAGGTCACTAACAAGACCTTGATGCTTTGCAATCCAATGCTAGTCACCGGATCCGCACAAGTCAACATCAGTAGCACCGGCCGCGTGCAACGCCCGAAAGTGCTCTCAAGTGTCAACGGTTCGCTGCCAGAGTACTTCACCACTCATCCTAGCGATCTGATATTACAAGCTCACCATTACATCATCGATAAAAGCGGCATTTGGCACAACGACAATTCCTCCTCCGACTGGCTGAATCGCCTTATGGCCGAGACTTTCGTCGACAATCGCTTCCTAGATCCAAACTTACCACCTCCCACATTCAGTCAAGCAGTCACCATCTTCTGCGCCATGTACAACAAATTGCTTGCTATTTTCCTTGCGCACAACAAAGATCTACTCTTCACTCCATCTGGACCTACAAATCCACTATTGCCTGTCGTTCAGCACTCTTTCGAGACCCGCATCTTCCTTTCCACTTCTGCGTTCATCATTGCACAAATCATATTGGGCATCTATGCCTTTACGACGATCTTCCTCTACATCCGCAGACCATGGTGGAATACCCCCCATCCTCCGACTTCCATCGCATCCACTATTGCGTTGTTGGCAGCTAGCCATGCAGTCAAAGAGCCCCTGAACACCTCCAACGAAGATCCCTAAGAGGGAGGAACAAGTGCGAGGCATAAAACGAGAGAGCACCAGGTACCGAACGGCAAACAAGCATTTAAGGAAACAGTCTGGAGGATTAGCTTAGCAAAAAGTATTGAAGTTGAAGGATATACTTATATGACGGGTCAAAGTCATGTCTGCACTTCCTTCTAAACCCTCATCTTGTATTTTGGAGATTGTACTTTCCCTGATAGCAAGCTTCACACCGCACTGTTGTCTGCTATGCTCCTCCCCATGGACCTGTTCTTTGCCCCACAAGATCGTGCGTGTGTTGCCTCTTTTCTCGTCGAAATACAACTCCTCCCTCTTTTCCCTTTCCTTTTCTCTTCTTTTCACATATGGCGTCCATTCTTGGAGTCGTCCTACCCTACTCTAGTACTTAGTCATTGCTCGTCCTTTCAGAAGATCAGTACTTCCTTGCATTTTCAATATGGCAGACTGTTCTTTCCTTCTTACAAAGACTGCATTATTCGTAGGTCGCCCCTTCCTTTTCTTTGTAAGAGAAATTGTTCTTCTTCTGTGTGGACAGGACAGGACATGGACAGGGTATCGCTTCTCAGTCTTCGGACGGTAGATCCATTCGCGAGTTCTTTAGCAAGCTAGTGTAAAATACCGCTCGCAAGAACAAATAATCAGAGGAAAGCATGAGTCAAGCCAGCAAAAAACAAGCGAAATGCATGTACCAGAATATGTAAAACAGAATGTATGAAAAAGCAACAAGCGGAAAAGTCCCACTTTCAAGGAACCGCTTCAAGAGAAAAAAGAAAAAGCAAAAAGCAAAAAGGCAAACTCCCATCCATATCAATCAAAGGAGGAAGGGCAGCAGTAGCAAGCCCAGGGTATCATTTTAATTTCCTCCTTCCTTGCTCAAAAACTCCATCCCAAAAAGAAAACAAAACAAAAGCCCACACAAACACACATCCCAAAAAGCTCATCTACGAGCATCTTCCCAATCATCATTGTCATCAGCATAATCGGTATCGTCAGACTCGACTTCAAACTTGGTGCCAAGAGCAACTTGCCCCTGACGGATCAAATCTTCAATCTGACGGCTCATTTTGCGCATACTCTTGTCTGCATCGCGTTCCTGTCGTTCTTTGCGGTGGAGGAAGCGTTGGGCGTCTGGGCTAAGGGTTTCGCCGTTCGCACTGCTGGCGAGGCTGGCTCGACGGTCTGGTCCAAAGCTTGTGCGGATGGGGGAGGCTACGGGGGAGCGGTGAATGCCTACTGCGGGACGGAAAGGGGCGGTTGAGCGGGTTGATGCTGTGGAGGCGGTGGAGGTGGAGATGGAGTGGTCGGTGAAGGCTTGGCTGAAGACATCGAGACGGGATTGCGCTTGGGGAGAACCGGTGTATGAGGTTTGACGTGAGGGGCCGCGACGGGTGACTGAGCTTAGAGCGCGACGGCTACTTGCTCTTGTGGCGCCGAGATGTGTGAGATCCTCTGAGGAAGTCTTGCGGTTGGAAGGTCTAGGGGCGTCTGGGTTGGAGTCGACCATGACCCAGCCTGATTCTGTGTGTTGTCGCTTGTTTGAACGTTCAGGAGTGTTGTCTTGTTCAAAGTCGCCGAAGAAGTCGTTAGTCGGATATTGTCCAGGCAGTGGGGTTGGAGGTTGAGTGGCATGTGCGAAACCATAGCCTTGTCCGCCACCAGCGTAGAAGCCACTGAAGGCCTTTTCACGGCAGAAGTGCCACACTTTTCCTACAACACCCCCTACCAGCTTCATGGCAAATCCTCCCCAGCCTCTTGGTTCTGCTCCATCGCTGGCGCTAGCCATGCTGGTGTAGCTGACTGTCCTGCCCTTTCCATTCCTCTCTCTTGACAACAAACCGGGCATGTGTGCAACCTCTTGCTCAGGCGATAGATCAGAAGTATCCCATTTCCAGCGAAAGTCTCTTTCTCCAGCAAAGTCGTCGTGTCGCGAAGCTGCGGCTAGAGTTGGTGTGTCGAACTTGTAGTCCAGTGTGTAGAGTTCGTTCGCCAGTGGTGCTGGACTCATTGCCTGGGAGGTCCAAGCATCTCTGGATGGATAGCTCAATGGAGCCGAGGTGTTTGCCTTGTTGGAGTTTGCGCGTGATCGCTTCCTGGTTAATGCGGGTTTGTCTTGTGATGGCGTGGCTGCGAATCCCATCGTGTCGAGATGCGACATCCCTGGCGTGCGAGGTGGACGGAATATATTGCTGTGTAAACCTCCCGACTGTTGGTCCGGAAAGGGATAGCTCGAGGCTATCGAGTACGAGTATACAGTCATGTCGATAATGCACAGTCGAAAGCGTCGATGTTCAAGGGTTCAATGCGAGACTTGAGAGAGCTGCCTGGATGACCTCGAAGGCGGGGTTGCTTTCTTTTTCTTGCTCAATCTCGTCCCGTCGTTACACAATTGTCGTCCTGCATAAACACATGACTGATGTCGACTTGGATGCCATCGAATCGACATGGTCGATCATGATGATTGTTGTTGTAATATCTCGCTACACCCGTCATCGTCGCCGCTTCGAAACGCCTAGACTCTGGTTGACCTGCCAACCGTGCCGTTCATCTATATCAACTTCAAAGTTGCGGCCACTCCTGAGTCGTTGTCCTTTCTTCACCTTACCCAATCCATACAGATCGTTCACCGTCCATTCTTCCCGGACTTCACATCCATCACCCAGGCCATAGTTCGACCAAACATTTCCCTGATCTCTCTTCCTTGACACTCACATTCAGATGGTGAAGTTTGACATGTCGGTATCCTTGGATAAACCTTCAATGCGTAGCAAGTAGTCTTTATCATCACACTAATCTGCAACCTCGTTATAGACTCTGCTTCCAATGCTCAAGTCTGCTTCTGTCTCAACCCTTCCTCTGCACATGCCATGAGCACGGCACTTGCACGTCCATCCCTCAAAGCCTCATAAATGACACTAATGCGACTACCGATAGACTTACGGGGCTCTTCGACTTCGACACCTTCAGGCAATGGCTGAGTCGGGTGTTCAACCAGACCACGGTGCAACTTTACGCCCAGATCGCCACGGACGAACTGATACATGCGCTTTGCTGCATTTCCGAGGTATGTGGGAGTGGTGGTGAGATGATTCTTGAAGAGATTCTGTCTCTTGGCTTCGTACAAGTCTTGCATGCAGGTTTGTAACTTTGACGTGAGCCTAACCAGTTCGGCCGAGTCGAGGGGGATGGAGGGCGATGCCTTTGCAAAGGCGTTTATCACGTCCAAGGTGACGGCATCAGCAGTAGTCTTGCATCGTCCGTCAAGATCGGCCGTGGTTGTGGTAGGCCAGACTTTGTGAACACGCGTCGAGATGGCGTAGACGAGTTCGTCTTGAAGCCCCTGGTTGGATTGCTTGTTGGTCGAGAGGAAATCTTCAACCAATTTCTTCACCTCTGGCCCCATAGACTCGAGGAAATCATTTTGTAAGACGCGGAGATCGAGCGCCTGACACAAGACAAACAGATGAGCGGCCGACAGCATATATATAGTGTCAAGCGCTTGGAATGTGTATCGTGAGGAGATCAAGGCCAGACTGTTGATGGCTTGATTGTGCATCTCGGCAGACTGAACATGGTTTCCTACGGGATTGGCGAGGAAGCCAAGCTCCGATTGATACGAAGCCATGTTGATATCGACACCCTTGCAAGTGAATGACAATGAAGGGTCGTCAGCGGACAGATTGGCTGGTAGTCCACCATTAAGCATCGGATTGATGATCTCTGTTGCCTGGGAGAAGAGCATCTTGCCCAATCTCTCCAAACAGAGACGAGCTCTGTCCATAGTAGATGTCACAACGGCCGCTTGGAAGTTACCACCATGAAGGACATGATCTGACTCGACATCGATGAGGGGATTGTCTGTTGTTGAGTTGAGCTCCGTTGTGATCTGTGAGGTAGCGTGAAGGAGGTCTTCAATCTGTGGGCCGAGCCATTGCGACGAAGTTCTCAGAGCGTACCGGTCTTGGTACAATCCTGTCATCTTTGTATCTTTGGGTGAACCCACACACTTTGCCAGTTGCGACCCTTGGAGGAATGAGAAGATATTGGCAGCACTCTCAATTTGACCAGGATGAGGACGCATGTTTGCGATCTGGGGCCAGAACGACTCTGCGGACCCTTGCAAGGCCTCAACGCCCATTGCGGTAAGCACTTGCGATAGAAGCACGACGTCCTGAGATTGGTGTAAAGCAAGAGATGCCGTTGCAGCAGAGAAAGCGGTTCCGTTCAGCAGGCCAAGACCCTCCTTGGGTCCAAGAACAACCGGCTCCATGCCAGCATCCTCTAGTGCTTCCGATGCGAGCATCACTTTGCCGTCTGAGAGTCTGACGTAAATGTCGGGAGATCCTTCGATGGCTCCGGCAATATATGAGAGGGGACTCAAGTCTCCACTAGCCGAGATACTGCCTCTCAAAGGAACGACAGGGATAATGTTCTTGTTGAGCAGCTTCAAGATTGCCTGTCCCACAGAGATTCTCACGCCGGAATGTCCTCGAATGATGGAGTTACATCTGGTTAGCATGCTAGCTCTGACCCAAGAAGTAGGCATAGAGTTCGTGCTGAATGCCATGTCAATGTCTCGTGAGCGCACAGGGTCTTGCATCGATTTTGCATCCTGAGGACGGCCAATGTCATGGCTTGTTAGGACACCGGTATTTTGATGTTGAACCAATGCTCTCTGAAGGTCCTCCAAGTTGTCAGTTCTTGTGTCAGCACTTCCTCCAAACCCAGTAGAGACACCTAATGGACATTATTAGCATCCATTCAAGGAGGACGCCGGCGGTTGCATAAAGTACCGTAGACGAGATGTCCAGAGTCGAGGTGTGTTCTGAGCATGCCAACACTGTCATCGATACGTTTGCGTGTCTCATCGTCGGTCGACAGGAGTGCAGGTGTGCCATATCTGGATGATGATTTAGTTGGATGGATGTATCAGAATGAGCACAAGATGGACCCACTTTGCTACAGCGACGACTCCGGCAATGTCAAGTGAACTCCCGTCAATGATGCATTCATCACCCTGGAGGAACTCTTGAATGTTGTTCCACGCAGTCAGACCAGAGTTGATGAAGGGTCGTGACTGAGTGGTCGAGACGCCATGCTTTGGCGATGGTTCTCTGGTGTATGGCGGTGTCTGCTGCACATGCGATGCCATGTTTACTTTGGGAGATGGAAAGGATCTTTAGTCTTGGGTCTAGGGTGTGAACAATCTTTTTAAGAACTCACGATGACTTGGCAAACGCGATGCTGTTTGCTGCACGTGTCGTTAGCTCTTACCTCAATGTTGAGCGCAGTTTACATTTTGCTCTGTTGAGGTCGACGGTGGAGATGTGAGACGTCAGTCCGTAAGCTGTATCTAGGTCCTCCAGATGTTGCATAGACCGAGTTTGGTAACTAAGGCTCACAATTA
Source organism: Aureobasidium pullulans EXF-150 (assembly GCF_000721785.1). NCBI lineage: Eukaryota > Fungi > Ascomycota > Dothideomycetes > Dothideales > Saccotheciaceae > Aureobasidium > Aureobasidium pullulans. Next base: position 341,365 of record NW_021941044.1, on the reverse strand, counting down.
CCCTCCACAAAAACAAGCCTGGCGATCTTTTACGGAAACAGCAATCGGACTGTTGTTATAGATGACGTCTGAAAGCGCTTTGGCAGTAGCAAGCACGCGGCAGCCACCTTGTAGCCTCACAACCGATTCCCAAAACTCGGTGTGCACTGAATAGGACGGTGCAGGGCTCCTTGGCATTTCGATATGAGGACGCTGTACAAAGGTTGTTGATGACAGCAGGAGACTAAGCGTGAAGTCCGAGATCCGATCAAGTCATTATTCCGTAAGAAAGCATGATGGTCACAGCCTCAGAACTTTGAGAGCGTTTTGGTGCGAATTGTCGAACCAAAGGAAACTGAGGCACAAGCCAGGCAGTTTGTGTGCTCGTGTCCTGCGTCGACATATGCGACCGGCCGCAAGCTGTTTGACACAGAGGCGAGACACGTATTGATCCGATCTTGTTAGAGCATCTCATTCCCTTGATCTTCGATGTCATCATCAACGCATGTGTAGGATACTCATAGTGCATGGTACCAAGTAGTCCGGAATTTTGATACCAAGTGCTTGTTGGAGCAGCGCACGGACTATTGCGGACTTGAGTGCGGACAACCCTCCAAGGACTCTATGCTTGACTACACCCTTACATACAAACATACCTGTTCAGGATTTTACCGATTGTCTTGCCTGAGCACTGTGACAAGCAGTGATTGCGGTTTTGGAGTAAGTGACCTTGCGCATTTCTGATTCTCAACCTTCCATCTATCCAGCCTCCGCAGATTTTTCTGGGGAAAGAAAAAAACGAAAAATGGTTAAGGGAAGACATCAGGCTTGAGAAAGCAGGATATGTGGGACAGAAAGAGATCTGTGTGAAACATATCACCAAGCCTCTCGATAGGTTGATGCGAGGTTTCCCATGCTTCGAGGACGCCCAACACTTGACCCGACACCAAGTGCAAAATCACAACGAGATGAACCACCGAAATTCAGTCATACTAACACATCAGGACAGACAAATATAACAAGAGACAAACGAAAACCCAGTCTCGAACGGCCAACTCGTACAAAGTTCTCAACATGCCTCCTCAGTCGGCACAGCGAAACTACTTCGTCACCCCCTGGCGCAGCCATGCCGACCTCCTAAACGTCCGCCACGGCCTCTACAGCCCATCAACACCCGCAGAACAAAGTCACGCTATCGCCACAGTAGCAGCCTGGAAGCACAGAGGAAATGTGCCTCACGCTGTGGAAAGCACCGCCCTGCTCATGGACGCCATGCTCCTACACTCCCAATTCTCATCCTCCAGCGCACAGCAAACAACAGTATCCCAGGACTGGCCCACCGCAGGAACCGCTTCATCTTTTGCACTGAGAGCCGCTTACACGACCGCATTGTCTAGATTTGTCACTGGATTTGCGGATCTGGGTAGGCATAGAAACGGGCCTGGACAGAGTATGTTTGATGTTGCGAGGTCGATAGGCTTGCCTCCCCATTTCGTCGAGTTGCGTCATGAAGTCGCGCATGAGGATTTGCCCGGTCTGGCGAGACTTGTGCGCAGTGCTCGTGAAGCTGTCAACTGGCTTTGGGGCGTGTATTGGGCAAAACTGCCTCAGGATGCTTGGGAGGCTGAAGCTGGTGAAGAGGCTGCTGCGCAGGTTGACCTGGAGTCTTTGGCTGCCGTCAGACAAGAAGCTACAGAGTATCTCAAGAAGTTCAGATCGCGCAGGGTGACGGCTTTGAAGAGCAAGGCCAAGGCCAAGGATACGGCCACCTTGTTGCTTGAGACACAACAACAATGTCAAAACCTCTGTTGTGGCGAGGACGAAGCGGCAAAATGGACTCAGGTGGCTTCAATCTTGATCGACGATGGATTGATTGTACCTTCTCTGAAACAGTATGTGTGGCATGGGTAAAACTTTTGATTTTTGGTTGGCTAATCTATTTCTGCAGGACAAGAGGACCTCTTGCTGATTCGGCGCTGCAAGGCGCTTACTTGATCTGGGACGAACTCCTAATCATGCTTGCATCTGGATCTTCACAATTCACCGAGGCATTCTTCGAACGAGCCATTGCCCACAACGCAAAGCTGACAACAACAAACGAGGACCGAGACAGAGCTGACCCGACCAAATGGGCCATGTACCGCTGGATCATGCATGTGCTAGACTCGGACGCTTGGCTAGAGATGCGTGGTGAGAGTCCCATACTCTACGAAACTCTTGCGCTGAGAGAGTGCGTACTGCATCCGAACACCCAATGGAGCCACGAATTGGCCGAGGAGATCCTCGAGGATGCCGAGATGGATGTCCAAACTACTTGGAAAAGTTTGATAAAGGCAAGCGCGCTGCCGGATGGCCATAGCATTGATGTTGAGGAAGAAGCATCGAAGGAGACGAAGAAGACGAAGAAGACGGATGATGTGAAGATGGAAGATGTGCCTTCGGAGCAGGGATGGCGACGAGAGACGGGAGCGTGGGAGTGTGTGCCGATTGGGACCGTGTCAGGATAAGATAGACACACCCAGAGAGTACCTGTTAGCAGAGCTCCCAAGGAAGGGCCAATCATAATGTATATGCTCCAGAATGGATTTGTTGACATGTAATACCCCATCACTGAAGCCTTGGGGTATAACCTCAGCGCCTTCATGCGTAGGTGCTACAGACGAGAAGGTTGGTCCAAAATCAACCACCTCCAGCCTTGAGTGCTTCTTCTCTTTCGACCACTTCGGGCTTGAACTTGACGAGGAAGATGGTCTTGGACGGCCAAAGCTCGTCATTTTCAGCCCAATGGGCCGTTACGCCGTCTGTCGAGAAGCCAGCAGCATCACAGATGCCCTCGATGATGCCACCAACAAAGGCAGCGCAGTTGAGTTGGCTCATCTCCTTGGGAATACTGATGTATGTGTTGACAAGGGGGTCATTGTCGATAATCATGTAGTCATTGTTGTTGCCAGTGCTGGCCTCGAGGGCGTCGGCGGGGCGGCCAAACAACGAGCGCCATAGAGTGGTATGTATGAATTGCAGGAGATCGAGCAAGCGGGTCGGTCGAGATGCAGTGCGGGGCGGCATGCGGAAGAGGAGGAGATCGAGCAGTTTGACGCCGATGGGGTATGCCGATTCGGCCAGCCTGGCTTCAAGGTCCGAGACTGAGGGTGCGCGAGCTTGGTGATAGGCAATCAACGTGTTGAACAGGTGTGCAAAAGATGCCAGGCTCAGCTCAGAGGTACGCGCGCGGTTCAGGTTGCGGTCGTAGATGGTCTTGCGATTGCTGGCATAGCGCAGTGGTGTGTAGGCTGCCGGCGGAGGCAGCGCAGTGTACGAGCTCGTCCTGGCAGTAGCAGCAGTATTGGGCACTGCATTATTGGACTGCGGAGGCTGCAGCGGCGGCTGTTGTTGCTGTTGCTGGTGCGCTTGCTGCTGAGTAGCCATGGCGGGCAATATTGTGTACGGAGATGGTAACGATGTTATTAGCTGTCAGACGACCGCCTGATCACTTTGACGCACGCCGCTGGTCTGGATCTTCTCCACAGCTTCTCGCGTGCACAACACAAGCAACCTTCTTCCAATAAGATTAGGGATCCTTCTATCGATAAATCGGCTGCTGCTCCAAATCAAACTATGAGCTGTTCCTAACGCTCTTCCTCGCGAGCGGTTCGTATTTCCCAATCGGTTAAATCCGTACGAGTGCTTACGCGGCGAGCGGCCAACTCGTTAGAGAACATCTGTACTATGTACCGATGCTGATGTGCAAAACTCAATGCAAACATCATGTATTAGCATATCTACGAGCACCCATCGTCAAGCAGAGGCAAGAAACGACTTGAAACAGCTTTTTCCGTCGAGGAATTCCAAAAATCGAGAGCACAAACGGTCTCTGAGCTGACGCACATGTCTCTCATGCTTCTTTTTACGTTCCTTACCAGCTGAGAGCCGCGTCTCATAGCCCGCTTCCGTATAGTCTTGGCGTGGCACTTTCACATGTCAAGCCCGGTCGTAGGCGTTTCCACGGGCAGAGTCAATTCATCGAAGATGCCGCATGCAGTTGTAATGCAGTCACTTGTCTCTCTTCCCATGTCCATCCCTTCGTGCTTCTCCGATTTTCCTTCGGCTCTCCAACCAACCGTCTCGCAGTATAACCCACTGTCCACCCCTTTCATCTTGTCTTCACCGGCTTGCACATGCTTCCGACTGTCGGCAGTGGAGCGGGAACGTCATTCTGGCTAATATAGTACACTTTCACATGTCAGGCCTGCCAACGTCAGCCAACACGCCTAGTAGTACTCGCTGAATCGCTACTCCATCATTGTCTTATTTTCCTGTTTGTTTCTTCTCTTCCTCTCCAGTCACCTTCTTTTTATCTGGTCGCTGGACTCGTCGTGTCCTTTGCTCCATCATCCTTGTGCGAAGACGACCAGCCACCGGATAACATTCTGCCAAGGATCCTTCTTCCGACAAAAAAGCAAACATGGGTCGGCTACAACCAACAGTCGTTGTTACTCCTCAGGCCAATAGACGATCAGACAGGGCCAAGAGAGCAAAGGAGACTGTCAACAAAGTAATTCCGGACCTTCTCAAATCGAGTCCGAGAGCGAGACATGGCATCCACAACGCCGTCCTTACGAGCGATCCCAAACCGGAAAAAGATATCAAGTCGTCGACATCAAACTTGACAATCAGACTCTGCAACACTGATTCCCTTACTGCGGCACGTCGATTGACCCATTCATCCCGTCGACAATCTGCAGCGGCTGCATTGACGACCTCCAAGCAAGCAACCAGATCAACAAATGTTTGCATCCTTAATATGGCTTCTCCTCTTCGCCCTGGTGGTGGATTCCTGGACGGTGCCACTAGTTCCGAGGAATTCTTGTGTATGCGTACCACATTGTATGCTTCGCTCTGGGATGACTTTTACCGACTACCCGAACTTGGCGGAATAGTAACTCCGGATGTACTGGTACACAGAGACAGCACTCCTGAGGCAGAAGATTTGCCAAAACGTGAAAGATTCTTTGTCGACATTATCAGCGCGGCCATGATTCGATTCCCTGAGACCAACAGCGCACGTCTCGCCGAGAAGGAAGAGGCCGATGGTAGTTGCTCATGCGGTGTCAGCTACTGCGACCGTGACCGCGAACTTGTGACACATAAGATGCGTGGCGTGCTTCGCATGGCGCAAGCTCGTGGAGCTGAAAAGCTTATCCTTGGAGCGTGGGGTTGCGGCGCTTATGGTAACCCTGTGCGTGAGGTCGCAAAAATCTGGAAGCGTGTCATACTCGGTACTACCAGAAAGGCGGAGTCATGGCCAGGTATCAAGGAGATTGTTTTCGCCATTACCGACCGCGGTCAATTGAAGGAATTTGAGAAATGCTTCGGAGACGTCTTGGCCAAGGAGTCTGTATCGCCACCTCCGGAGGTTGCACAAGATGCACGCTCGACCGGCACACAAAGTCCTACCTCTGAGCTCATATCAGAGCTTGTTTCGAAGATTCAAGAGACGGAGCTACAGCTTGACCAGATATCAAACCCTCGTAGCAAGGCTCGTCTCCGCGAAGTGCTAGCCAACCTCAACAAGCAGCTATCACAAGCAGGATCAGGGCCAGAGGAAGACGAGATGCCCCCAGACCCGATTGGCGAGGAAGTAGAAGACGCTTCATACCCCGACGCTGCAGGCGGTTTCGAGGGCGAAGAAGGCGGCTACTACAATTTCGACAGTAGCGACATTGCATCTTCCGGCTCAGTATCACCATCGACATCAGATATCTACGAGTTCCGGGTTCCTGGAACCAGTGTACCAAACAAGAGTGTCGAGTCTCATATGACAGACGACTTCGAGCATGTTGGATTTGATACTGAAAGTGGATGGTTCTCCGGGTCCATCAATGGTCTGTCGTCACTCCTAGCAAAACAAAGACGAGGAGGATCTGGCACAAGTCCCGTGCTCAGAGGTGAGGGCGGCTTGGACGATGTTGAGCCACTGGGGTTTGGTAGTGGACTAAGCGATTATTTGCAACGCTATTCTGAGCAGGGAAGTTATTGATTTATGACTGGCTGAGGTTCGGGGACATCAGGAGGCGTTTTTGACGGCATTTTATTGAGCGATGAAACATTTGGGTATTGGGAGTCCAGGGGCAGGAATCCGCATATGAGATGTCGAGGACATGGCAATGTTCTTCGTACTTCCGGCATTTAGCGTTATGAAACGCATCAATCTTCTCTTGAACCAAGTGTGGTCCGTTCGTAATGTGAACTCCGAGGGTGAGACTATGCCAATGTAAGGGCTAAAAAAGCAAGTAAGGAATTCGAGTAATACTAATCCGTTGAAAAACTTCTCTTGCCTTCAATCCCTGTCGGTCATCAGGTCGAATGATGCGTGAAGCGTGAAATATGCAAGAAACTTAAGCCACCAACGCCTCGCTAATGTACAGATATGATGTGGTTATTGAAACTGCTAGATCAAAGCCAACTCAGGGTCAGGTAACCACAAGACAACGTCCTGGCCAGCACTGGCAAGACTGTTGTATCTGGGGTTTACACCAACGACTGTGGACGTTCTAGGACCAGGCAGATCGGTCATGGGGTTCATGGTGCCATCAGAGCGCTTGTCAGCAAGCAAATCCCAAACCAGCATGCCACCCTTAGATGAGGCAGAGACGACATAGCGACCATCCGAGGTGAAGCATGCATCGCCCTGGAGGGAGGATTGAGTATGGCGCAGAGGGCTATCACTCTGGCCGAGCTGTGAAGGAAACGGTGGAGGACCCTGTGCACGGTACAGGTAAGCCTTCAAGCCACCCTCGAAGGCATCAAGAACATAGTGGCCTGAGCCATTGGTGCCAACGAGGATGTACTGGCCATTGTTGCTGAACTCCAGAGTGGTCCAGCCTTGTCCCTGGGCTTGGCCGTAGTGGCTAAAGCGACGCTCAATGTCGTGCATATCGAAGGTTGCAAAGGGAGGTTTGTCAAAATTGCGAACGTCGTAGAGCACAATAGTCTGTGTGGCCGGAGAGGCTATGGCGATGACGGTAGCTGAAGGATCATACGCGCTCAGAACGGCCCCGTGCAGGTTGAGGCTGCCTTGAGGGGTGGATGAACGCAGATCCCACAACTTGACTGTGTGGTCCAGCGAGGCTGAGAGGAAGGTGTCATTGCTGGGACAGAGCTGGAGAGAGGTGACCTTGTCTGTGTGGCCCTTGAAGTAGCGGATGTATGTGTTGTCGTGGGCGGAGAGATAGCGAATATCGTGGTTGAGCTTGGTCGAGGCATAGATGACGGAGTGTGAATGGTGAGTGAAACGTGCTAGTGCAGCGCCGTGCTTTTGCGACTTGAGCTCCTTCGCATGGGCGCCTGCCTTTGTGTTGTAGATGTGCAGAGTGTCGTCGGTACGTGCGAGGAGGAGGAGTTCGCCTGTGGAATCGAAGTCGAGCGATGTGTAGTGCAGGTTGGGAGCTTTGAAGAGCTGGGTTGCGTCAGTGGTTGAGGGTTGGGAAAGGCTGCATGAGCGCGTGAGGGGGCTCTCACCCTCGTCGGGCGATACGTCGCGATAACGTCGCTGACCTTGGCCATCGCAGGCGCTCCGTTCTCTGCTCCCATATTACCGATTGGTGCAATGCTTGGGAAGAACTGGAGAGTGAATGTGAGAGATGGTTGCGATGCGAATGGCGCTTAAGGCTGCTGGCTCAATCTCAAAAGTTCGGCTTCCCCAGATTTCCAAAAGGGAAGTCGCGAGTCGCGACAGGGACCGAAAGACGTCACAGTTCCTTCCTTCTGGCGCTGACCAGCACCCGCCGACTTCGGACTTTGCTTCGAGTCTCTCTTTCACTTGTCTAACTGCTTGTATTTTTCCGCCTAACTATTGTTGTAATTGCATCTTGTCTGTCTCCTCTCATTTACACTTGTCTATACACCCCTTCTTGGTTATTTGACAAGCAGCCATGTCCACCGGCATTGGGTAATTCACCCACACTTTCCCCTCCACTCCGGGTAACGCGACTGACGCAACCTGACCAGTTCTTTTGTTGCCGGTGGTATTGCAGCATGCGGCGCCGTCACAGTAACTCACAGCTTCGAGACTGTCAAGGTACGGTTGCAGCTTCAGGGTGAGCTACAAGCCAGAAAGGATGCTCCCAAGATGTACAGAGGTGTGCTTCACGGCATGTCAGTCATCTTCAAAAACGAGGGTATCAGGGGCCTATTGCGTGGTCTGAACTGCGCCTACGTCTACCAGATGATGCTCAATGGCTGCCGTCTCGGTTTCTACGAGCCCATTCGCACACATACCAACTCGCTACTCCTCAATCGCGACTTCTCGCACGCTCACGATCCGAAAGCCACCGCAATGCAGAACCTCCCCGTCAACATCTTCTCGGGTGCTTCGTCTGGAATCATTGGCGCTGCCCTCGGCTCCCCTCTGTTCCTTGTCAAGACTCGTCTCCAGAGCTACAGTCCTTCGTTACCAGTCGGCGCACAACATCAGTACAAGAGCGCGGCCGATGGCTTCTCTCAGATCTATCGCGCTGAGGGTATCAAGGGTCTTTACCGTGGCGTTGTCCCAGCCATGGTCCGTACGGGTTTCGGATCTAGTGTTCAACTTCCCACATATTTCTTCGCCAAGCGCAACCTCGTAAAACACCTTGGAATGGAGGAGAGTCCTGCTCTGCATCTCATGTCTTCGGCCTGCTCTGGATTTGTTGTTTGCTGTGTCATGCACCCTCCGGACACCGTCATGGGCCGCATGTACAACCAGACTGGCAACCTCTACTCTAGCGCGTTTGACTGCTTGTTCCGCACAATCAAGACGGAAGGCCCGCTGGCTGTTTACAAGGGCTTCTTTGCTCATTTGGCTAGAATTTTGCCGCATACCGTACGTGAACCACTTGTATCTTAGACAGACTTCAGCTAATCCCTTTACAGATCCTGACACTCAGTTTGGCCGAGCAAACCAACAAGCTCATGCGAAGATTCGAAGATCGCGTCCTTCCTAGCAGACAAAAGGCATAAGAGTGAACACTGGTAGCAGACAACTTCCGAAGCTCTCGAGCTCTCTTTCAACTGTATATGTTCGATTCTCAAAGCTCTGCGAGAGCATACCTACAAATGATCAGACAGCCTACATCAGGTCAGGGAGGCCGTGAAAAGCAGACACACACTCGACTCCGACATCATACTCCGGTCAAGCAGTTTCGAACGAGATCTACTACACATCGATCTGAAAAGAACCTGATGTACAGTTGCACACAAGATGATGACTGCTGGAAGAGCAGATGATCAAAGTGGATGCACGAGCAGAGACGTCTTGCAGACCGGCCATTGTAAGACTCGGTACCTCGAATCATGAGGCATGAGGCATGTGGCATTCGGTATATGGTCTCAGCATGAGAAGCTATAATGACGAGGGCTCTTAGCAGACGGCTCGACTGATCTCAAAAGCAATGTGCATTTGAATAATAACCAAAAGCATTTCTCGACTTGACGAAAATCTAGCCCGTATCCTTTGTTCATTTCATAAGGTCCCACAAGTGTGCTTTACTCGTGTTGTTGGAGAGAGACATTCATTTTCATATAAGCTATATACATCTCATGCAAAGAGAGCATCAAGCCATCAATCAGGCTTCGCCTTGTTATCGGCCCAACTGGGTTCGATATTCCTACACACCGACACATAATCCTCCCATTGCTGCTGATCGGCAACCAAATCCGGATTCGTCCAAAACATGGTCCACTGTGTATCCTGCAAATGCCACGTTCCCCTCGATCGCTCAAAGTACCACTTGTTCACCGGATTATTGGAGCGGGACCGCCAGCACACGCCATTGGGGAAGCAACTGCGCACCATGGCTTGGAAAACTATATCCGCGACTCCAGAGCTTCCTTGCGAGCGTTGGAGGACGGCGAATTTGTCGAGATAGGGGACTAGGCGTGTGGGATCTGAGGGGTCGGAGGGGTTGGCGGTGCGTGGTTCTTCCCAAGTCAGGATTGCGCCGCCTTCGTATTCGCCGGCGATGATCACGCCGGCGACACGGTTCTTGATGCGGTTGAGGTAATGCTGGGCATCGAGGGGCCGGCGGAAGGAGTCCTCGATCAGAGCGACTAGGCGGGGGAAATTGATGTCTGGGTGGTTGTCTAGGGCAATTGTTGGTTGGCCGGGTTGAGGAGGTGTCCAGGGTGTTTTGCGGAGGTCGGGGACGATCATTAGAGGCATGCCACGCTTTATGAGGGTAGAGCGGGTTGCGTTTTCGGAAGAGATGGAAGGGATTATGCCGTTGGCTGAGAGACGGGCGGCAGGTAGGGAGGATGAAATCATGGGTTTGTTGGTGAGAAGATTGTGGATCAGAGGGTTCTTTTGTCGTCGAGTGGTGATTCCGATGCCTGGATCCTTTCGGGAGTGATGTGAAGAAATGGCTGCTTCTTCGGGAGATATGAGCAAGGCTGATGAAGCAGGAGGAAGCAAAGCCAAACAGTCTCGGACAAGACTGAGAGTGTCTAAATAGTGAGGACTCATGCCACAAGACTGGATCTCATTGCGAATGCCGTCAAACTCCTGCTCGAGATTAACGAAGACGTGGGCCTTGTCCTGTCGAGTCTCTGTGGGGAGGCCACCAAGAGGATCGAGCATGATGATCCTATCTACCGAGGTGTCCTCGAGGGGCTCATCTGCTACGCCAGGAACAGCAGCCAAACCAGACAAGGAGCGTGTCAGGGCCAGCATGACACCACTGACCGACACCTTCTGTACCTTGCAAGTCGTGTCATAAGCTATGGCAGGGATGACAGGGATAGCACTTCGCTTCAATGGTTCTGTGATGAGCTTGGGTATGCCGAGTTCCACAGCACCTAAGACCTTGGGACGCGAGGCAGGCATTGGCTCCTGGCTAGTGACATTGAGGGCAGAATCGACATAACGAGCACCCTCATTGTTGTGACGCTCCAATGCAGCAACGACTCTAGCTCCCTGGCGTCGATATGTATCCTTGTATGACTCATTCCTCTGGACTACCTCGTCCTCGCAGTTGAGTACCAGGACGATTTGCATGTCGAGTCGGACCAGCTGAGCCATGGTCAGAGCAATGCCGTCGAGTGTTTCATCGTCGATAAGATGAGGAGCTCTCAGACAGACCAAGGCGATATGAACCTCTCCAGCGCCTCGTTGAACCTGAGGATCTTGCTCGACGTGTTGTGAGAAGGTCGGCGTAGCAGCGGCAGCTCGAGTAGGGAGGTATAGCTGACCAAGGTTGACACCTGAGCTTTTGAGCTGCCATTGTTGCTTGGATTCTTTGACATCGTGTATGACGAGAGGCTTTGTGGGTTTCTTGTCGGATGTGGGCTTGAAGCGGGCCAGGTATTGTTTGGCGTCTCTGCGTGTCGCACTTGCATTGAGCACGTCGAAGAAGAAGTCCTGCTGTCGTTAGAGAAGGAACGAAGGGAACACGGAAACAAGACTTACTCTATGAGCTAGCTTGTCCCTCTTGTCTCCATTGCCGTGGCTGTTGTTATTGTTTCCATGATTGGCACGATTGGCAGCGACCGAGCTAAAATCACGGTGCAAACACTTCAAGGCTTCAGGGCGCACTTTGCTTCGAAGTGTCGGGAGACATGCTGTCGACATTGTTCATGGCCTGTCGACCGAGCTCCAGAGTTGTCCGACAAGATTGAAGAGGGACAGTCATCGCAATTCCAAGGCACGGCGGAAATAAAAAGACTCATGCGCATACACCAGCTGCCCTTATCTTATCGCCCTTCTCCACACCGCTGTCGGCCACTTTTCTGTACCTCTCCAAATCGATCTCAGGCATTTCCATTTCTAATATCTCGCTTCCTGACACGATTCCTGTTGATGAAAAGACTTTGAGGCCACATGCCAGATCAACATCTACGCCTTTGATTTCCAGCTCATGTATGACTTGAATCCATGTGATTGCTACTCGCATGCCGAGGATATGCGATTTACACCAACCCGCTGCCCCGCGACCTTAGAACCTAACTCCGGTGCCGCCAAGACGTCATAGAAGCTCATACAACGTGGAACAAGTGCTTCTCTTCGCCTCGGTCTTGTAAGCGGGAGAGACCGGCATCATGTCCTGTAGAGCTCGGTATAAACATCTCAGTTCCTCTACGAAACATCTTGCGTTCCAATACATTCCCTGAACACGTCCATACATCTCACAATGGCTCCTCAAATCGCATGGATTGGCCTCGGCAACATGGGCCGCGTAAGTTGACATGGACATTGGCAATGATGAATTCATGTTGACAAGTAGTCACAGGGCATGGTCAAGAACTTGGTTGAGAAAGGCAATCTCTCAAACCCAATCATCCTCTTCAACCGTACCACTTCTCGTGCTGAACAACTTGCATCCAGTCTTGGATCCGGCAAGGCCAAGGTCGTCTCGAGCATTGAAGAAGCAGTCAATGCTTCAGACATCATCTTTACTTGTGTTGGCGACGACAAGGCAATCGAAGAAACCATCAACTCTGCTCTCAAGGGCAATGCAAAGGGCAAGCTATTCGTAGACTGCTCCACCGTCCACCCCGACACTACAGACAAGCTCGCAAAGACTATCAATGACCAAGGAGCCGAGTTTGTCGCATGCCCTGTATTCGGTGCTCCCGCAATGGCAGACGCAGGTCAGCTTGTATGCGTACTTGCTGGTCCTGCCGAAGCTGTCGACAAGGTCAAGCCATACACAACTGGAGTCATGGGCCGTGCAAACATCGACTATTCTGGTGAGCCCCATGGTTCTGCCACTCGTCTGAAGATCATCGGAAACACATTCATCCTCAACATGGTCGAAACTCTCTCAGAAGGCCACACTCTTGCTGAGAAGTCAGGTCTTGGATCCGACAGACTGCATCAATTTATTGAGACCATGTTCCCCGGTCCTTATACTGCGTACAGCAACCGTCTCCGCCAGGGCGATTACTACAAGCGTGAGGAGCCGCTCTTCGCTGTTGATCTCGCAAGAAAGGATGCCGGTCATGCTCTGGCACTTGCCAAGACTCACGGTGTTCGTATGAAGGACGTCGAGGTCGCCGATCAGCATCTTGCACAGGTGCAAAAGCACATGGGTACCAAGGGTGATATCGCTGGAATCTATGGAGCTGTCAGACAAGAGGCAGACCTCAAATTTGAGAACTAGATTGCCAAGTCCTGCAGATGTAGCCATTGCAGCGGCAATGTATCAATGTATGCAGCAGATAATAGCTCTCATGAACAGACGACTTATGCACCAGAATCAAGACATTCGACAATGGATACGGAATTCGACATCCGCATTTATGCAGGACTTTTGTTTGACAATCAAGCTGTTGTTCAGATACTCTATGTGAATTTGTTGGAGATATCTCTGGGCTTTTTTCTTTCTTCATCGTAGTCGAGTCGTTTAAGCCCTCTTGCCGTTGATGGCCTTGAGGGTGACATCGAAGATGAGAGTGGCCCCGCCGGGGATGGCGCCGGGGAAGCCACGTGCACCGTAACCGTAGTCGCTGGTCAATTGGTCAATCAAAGTCGTCTGGCTGAGGAGAGTTGAAAAGACTTACTGGGTGATGATCAGGGTAGACTTCTCGCCGAGAGACATGCCCTCTTGTTCGCTGGTACCGACAATACCCTCGTCCCAGCCTGTTGTTCGTTAGTGCTGAAGTGAAGGGCTGGCAAAGAGGCATGATGGACTCACCCTTGATGACTCTGCCGGTACCAATGGGGACGTCAAAGTCGCCACGGCCGACCGAGGAGTCGAATCTAGTTTTGGTCAGCTTGTGAAGCTATAAGGTAGGAGCAGATGGTAGACTCACTGCTTGCCCTTGGACTTGCCGTCGGCCTCAGCCAACCAGCCGGTGTACTCCATGGTGACATTGTCGCCGTTCTTGGGGTAGTCGGACTTGTTGCCCTCCTGGATAAGTTGCTTGGTGACACCCATGTTGATTGAAGTTGAATGGAATGAGCTTCTGAGGAATTGAGGAGTCTGTCTTGGTCTGATGGAAGAGAGAAGGGAAGTGGGAAGACGAGCAGGCATTGTATTGGTCTGTGAAAGTCCGAGGGGCAGACTCGAGCTTCGGCGGGGCCCTTACGCAGCAGCTTCACATTGCGCTTGGCCGATTTGCCTTTCTGGGGAGCTATCTTTGCCTTTTCTGACCTCACCGTCTCTTAAACCTCACTAAAGGATCGGCCGCAGCACCCTTGCGTGCTCACTTTCTGAGCTGCCATAGGACTGCTGCACATTTAGACAAGACAAACTTGCATCTCAACAAGGAATGCATGAAGCAAGGAGTGTCTTGTTTTGTACCCTCATTCTGTACCACCTCAGACCACGTGTCGATGGCGTCAGTGTCTAGGTACCGAAGATTCATCAGCCTCGGCCACCAAGGTGTCTACAAACGTGAAGTTTCATCATCGATTTCGTGATTCATCACAAGACATCTGCTTGGTACAGACCGAGAAACCCAGTGAGACAGCTGCGCGACGACTTATTAATTAAAACAGTCATACCTTGGTAGTCCTCCGTCAGGCTTTCCAATCACAACCATGACGAATACGACAACACCCACCCTCTACTTTGGCTACGGCAGCAACCTATGGCAGCACCAAATGAACTTGCGATGTCCCACGTCGGAGTATCTCGGTGTCGCTCGTCTCGACAACTACCGCTGGATGATCAACGACCGCGGATATGCCAACGTCGTCCAAGTCGATCCATCTCCTTCCGCCGAACCCTCCTACGCCAACGTCGTCTATGGCCTCGTCTACTCCTTACAACCCTCGGATGAAGAAGAGCTAGATATCAACGAGGGAGTGCCATTTGCCTACACCAAAGAAGACTTACAAGTCTCGTTCTGGCCCAAGGAGAAGAAGGACGAACCCGTCGACACACACAAGACTCCCAAGAAGCAGGACATGTTGGTCTACATTGATCGCGAACGCGTCATCGACAGCAAGCCAAAGCACGAATACATATATCGCATGAACATGGGCATAAGCGATGCGCTCAAGGAAGGTGTACCCAAAGACTATGTTCAGGAGGTTATGCGCAACTTTATCCCACCCGAGCATGATGATGAGCTCCACGATCAAGCTCTACAGCAAGCTCTAGCTTTCAAGGATGAGAGGTGATGTACCATGCTCTGTTGCAAACAGGCACTTTCTTCAAAGTCCAAGGACGAGCAACTCGCGTACTGGCTATCGTCCCCCAATACTACAATCACTTCAAGATACATCTAGAAAAGCACTAGACAAAATACAATAATCACATTCTTTTTGAGCATACATCCATTCCTCCATGATCCTTCCCATCATTTCTCAGTGAACATTGCCAGTGATAATTCCCAAATTCCCACCTTTCTACAATCACATGTCCCTATGCTTCAAGCTCCTCAATCTCATCATCGTAGAGCAAGAGCCACCAGTACGCGTAAACATCTGCACCATCGTCGCCATAACCAGATCCGATCGGATCGCCAGCAAGGGCTTATCCCAGTCCATCGCCAAAACACCATCATGCTTACCAAGCCCCTAGAACACATCTCGCACACGCAATCTCACAAAACCCAAAAGAATCAAACCCGTCCGTCTATCCAAAATCCCAGACCAAGAATTAGGTCGTCTCGTCTTCCCATACCCAAAGTGGACCCTCTTCCATCCAGCACATGCTTCCTCCCTTCTTTCCAACGGGCCGCCGTTGAAAAAGACTAAACCACATAAGTTTAACAACCGAGTTTAACCAAAAACTTGCACTACACACACGAGTCAATCATATACGGGGTCTTGAGACATGTCAATTTCGCTTCCCTTTCGGACGTGGGTTCATCTGGTTCGGTTCGGAGGTGGGGGATGAAAAACGTGGAAGGGCCTGAAACCAAAAACGGCAGCTGTCGATGTGGTTGTGGTTCGGTTAGATGTTTTCAAGTGTACCGACCTATTTTTGCTAGTTATGATGGAGGGAGGGTATGCTGACTTCGATGCTTCGATTGACAGTCGAGGAATGTACCTGAGCTCTACATCGGGCTCGGTGGGTTGTGGTAGATGGCATAGACGGGCGTGAAGGCTTTGATATTGGGTTTCAAAGTGCTTCTGAAAATGGTAGTTACTACACTGATAGTACTGTTGATGTGAGTCGACACTTTGGAGTCTTGGATAGCTGGCATTGACGTGTGCTGGTTTGTTCTGAGGCAGTGGATAGAACAGACAACACAATTGGATATGGAACGCCGCATCAGATAGCCGACCCTATGTGAAGTTAGAGCAGCAACAAGTTTTGAGGTGCGACCAAATCATGAGGAGAGCACTTCTAGAAGTACGAAGCGTGAAGCTTCACATAATATCTTCAAGATTATGGATAGGAGCGATTTAATCAGCGTCGACAATAGTTGAGTGACTCAAAACTGCACATGTGAATAATTACAATAACTAAATCCAACCTGAGGACAAGACAAATATCTCAGTCAGACTAGAGAGGGAGAGTCAAGAGGATCAAGTAGACGTCAGGGTCGCCAGCTTAACAAGTGAGACTTGCCATCCGACATGCGGAGAAAAAAAAAAGATCGATTGGAATCATGATCTATTGAGATTTGCACGAAATAGAAAGGCAGGAAATGCGGGCATGAGCGCAATGTCGTTCCCTCCAAATCAATTCGCAGCTTTGAATGGTGCTTTGTTAACAACCGCTGGAAAGCAAAGTTTCTGCCCCAAGATTGTTCAAATTTGGAATGACAAGGCTGCACGGAGCTTTTCAATAAAGTTTTCCAGCTGCTAGAAGCAGCGCACTTCGAATGGGTTGATCCTGGTATGGTGATCCTAGCCGGGCATCCGCTTTGCTTGAGCAGGAGGCGCTGATGCGGGGAGCGCGGTGAGTTCAGTGAGATATACGGACTGCAGACTTACATGGAGTGTTAGCAGACCATGAAGTTGTAGAGCTGTTCAAAGTGATGTGATTTGTCCATGTACGTAGGATGCTGAATACTTCTTGATTGCAAGCACTTCTCTAAAGAATAGGATCAGACGTACCAGAGGTGTCAAGCCAAGATTGTGGATGCGCGAATTGTGAGCATAAGTTGTTGTGTACGAGCAGAATTATCGTGAGGCCTGACAAAAGTTCTAAATACCATTTCAAGGCAAAGTTGCAGAAGTGACACTCACGTCAGGTATGGCTTTCTCAGTCACCAGAAGTCGTTTCTCCAGATCTTCCAGCTTCTTGATAGTGACTTGTTGGTGCAAGTGAAGTTGCTCTCTATGCTCTTGCTTGAGGACCTTAAACTCCTTGTCAAGTTCTTCATGCCAGGGGTACAAGACGGCAGTCTGGAAGCCCAGAGCTGAGATGGCGACGGTGAAATTGAGGTATGGGAGCCACATACGGGCAGTAGGGCCGAGAACCATATTGTGATGAGTGGAGGGGAATGAGAGAGAGAATGGAAAGGCTGCGTGATGAGGATGAAAGAAACGAGAGTATGGATGGAAGAAGGTATTGAAGGGAAACAAAAGGAGATGAGGGAAAAGTCGGTAGGTAAGAAGGTTAACAGCGAAGGAAACAGAAGGAAACAGGCCGAGGTGAGTCAAGGAAGGAGTCGGAGAGAAGTAGAGAAATCGGATCACGCGACACGAAGAGGATTGATTGATGTGTCTCGCTCGGTCCAAGGCCGGTGTGGTTCGGAGCAGGACCAGAGACTTGGTATGAAAACATTTGGACAACATGAGCAAGACACACGGCACCTACTGGGATACACACAAGCCAACCACGAAGCAACATGGCTGTACACGCTGGAGAATAATTGATGTGACAGAGGAAAGAAGCACCGGAAGTACCTGAGTGGTTTCCGAGCCAGGCCAGGGTCCGGAAGGCGCCGCCACGCGTCACAAACGATGAGGGGGGCCGAGACTCATTAACGCTTGACTGACCTGACCACATGAACATTTCGACCAAGTAGAAGGGGCGGCATATTGCTATCCTCCTGTTGACGCCCGTAATCGAAATGCTTCCAGCGAGCGACTATCTCGAACAGTCAACATGACGTCGGTCTTCTCATCCATCGTCCTGCCCAAAGGCGGCCGTTTCTTGCGCAAACCCGACTTTCTCAAACCTCGCCCATCCGATGAATCCTTGTCGACAGAGTCCAAGAGACCTTTGGATCCGGATGAATTACTGAATGCTGTTGCGGAAGAGGAGGGGGCAGATCTCAGGGACTTGAATACTGCACTAGGAGCTTTGGTAGACATCTTTCCCGATGTACAGCCTGACGTCTTTCGCGAGATGCTATTGAGTCTGAGTGATGAGAGTAGACTGGAGGTTGTGACGGAACACATTTTGAGGAACGGTGCCCAATATATCCAAGGACGCTACAGGAAGAAGCCAAAAGACGACAAGGATACCCCGGCTCGCCACGATGCGCTTCCCAAGGACGAGACGTTTCGGAGTGAGAAGTATAAGCGTGCCGTCAAGGACACTCTATACCTCGAGTTCAAGAGCTTGAGCCATTCTTCCATTCGAGCTGTGCTGGCTGAACACAACTATTCCTATGCTCTTGCCCATCCGACTCTGCAACATCTAGCTTCTAAATCCTGGAGGGCCACCATCACCACATTCTTTGCCAGGAAACGTCCTGCAACTTCCGATCCCGACTCGCACCCTCATGTTGAATGGTTACCTAACACCGCCGAGCCTCTCAATCTCCTCCCCTATCTCAAGCGGACAGGTTGTTCAGAGTTGGATCAAGAGTTGTACCGCATGTACATTGCACCCGTGCTTGCACGCCAGAAGCAAGAACGACTGGATAGTGATGAAGCTATGGCAAACGAGATGAACGAGGCTGAAGCCGAAGAAGCAGATGCCCTGTTTGACTGCGAGTGTTGCTTCACTGCCTACCCTTTCGAGCGAATATCCACATGCGACTCACATGCTGGCCATTTCATCTGTTTCCGATGCATAAAGCATGCCGCCAACGAAGCCTTGTATGGTCAAGGATGGGCAAGGAATATCGACTTGACCAAATCTTCAATGAGATGTCTGGCTCCATCAGTTCCTGAATGTCAAGGATGCATTGCTCCCGAACTGGTCCGAAGGGCTTTGTGTACAGAAAGAGATGGCGCTATGAATTGGCAAAAACTTCAAGAGCGTGCGACCTCGGAGATTCTGATCAAGAGTCAGATGCCTCTACTGAGATGCCACTCCTGCCCATATGCCGAACTTGATGAGCCGATCAGTCTGAGATTCAGAGACCCAATGACTTTGACCGGAATCCTCGTGCACATGCCACTAGATCCGCTCAAGTCTTTGATCGCGTTGCTATTCATCTTTGTTTATCCGCTGGTATGGGTTTTGCTATACCCCTTCCTACTTTTTGTCGCCATAATCGACAAGCCAACATATGCCCGCATCCAAGCATCCCGGACTCGCACAATCCGTAGAAGAAGAGGTCTGCGGTTCACCTGCCAATCCACGACATGCGGCAAAAGCTCGTGTACCAATTGTGGAAGTCCGTGGTCAGATCCTCACGCTTGTAACGAAGCATCTCTACAATCTTTGCGACAAGCCATCGAAGCTGCAACGACGAGCAGCATCAAGCGGACTTGTCCAAAGTGCAATCTCAGCTTTGTCAAGTCTAGTGGCTGTAACAAGCTTGTATGCAATTGCGGATATACCATGTGCTACGTTTGCCGACAAGAGATTGGAAGAGAAGGATATGGTCACTTCTGCCAGCACTTCAGAGAGCTAGGAGGCCGGTGTTCAGAGTGTGATCGCTGCGATCTCTACATTGTTGAAGATGAAGAGGGCACGATCCGAAGAGCCGCAGTTCAGGCTGAAAAGGATTGGCTGGAGCGAGAGGGAAAGAGTAAAGATACGGATGACAAGCTTGGAGCCGTGGTCAATGATGTTCTTGCTAATACGACTGGAGGGAAAAGGTATGATTATGATGCATGGTTGGATTTTTTCATGTCGATTATTTTGGAGTAAAGGTCATGAACGGCGTTAGGATCTGGAAGATACCCCTATTATATCATGGCTCCCGGATATCGATACTCAGATATCATTTTCTTTTCTTCATATTAAGCTTCAGAAGCGAAGAATTTGTGCTTCTTCAACTGTTCCAAAGACACAGACTTGGTAGATGATGTGTCAAACGAGTTATCGGTCTTTGGCGTGAAGTAGTGGATTTCTTCGATGCCGGTGTTCTCGACGAATGACAGTACCTTGGAAAAGTTGAGGCCTACCTGACTGGTAGCGTGGCTGTCGTCAGAAAGGGCAAAGCGTCCTCCTTTCTTGACAAATTCCTTTGAATGGTCAGTAAGGGCCAAGGAGGAGAGCTTCTGTACAACATACCTTGCAGATTTCAGCCTTGGGATACGGCTCAGACATGCCCTTGCGAATGGCACTAGAATTGAGTTCGAGGATGCCACCATAGCTTGCAACAAAGTCAAGATTTCTGACAATCTTCTCCCACACTGCAGGCATGGTGGTCCAATTACGCTCAGGGTCATCGCTCTTTAGTCTGATGAGATCAAAGTGACCGACAAGAGGAGGAGTCAGTGCCTTGAGCATGTCGTATTGTTCATCGAAAAATGCAGCAAAGACGTCTTCGTCAGATCCACCAGCGATTGTTCTGGCCTCATAATACATGTCATGATCAAAGTCGATAGGTTTTGTAAGCGTATGGTGGATACTGCCAACAAAGAAATCAAAGTTGTAGCGGCTGAGCAAATCTTTGATGATGGTATGGCTTGAAGGGCGGATCCACTCGCCTTCAAAACCGATCAATAGTGTGATCTGTGAAGCGTACTTTTCGCGCAGACGCAAGGCTTCGGGATAGTAGGCATCGAATATTTCGACGAGCTTTTGGGCATCCACTTCTTCAGGATAGAGATCAGCGGTATCTCTGGGGATGTGCTCGGTCAGAGCAAAGGTATCCATTTTGAGGGAGATGGCCTGCTGGACCATTTCCTCGAGAGTACATGTTGCGTGAGCACAGAACTGGCCCGAGTGAGAGTGGTGAGAATGCGGCATGTTGATAATGAGATGAACGATGGAAGCTTAAAAATGGTAGAGATGTCAGATGATGATTGGAGGGGAGCGTCTGCATGTGAGAGGCTTGGCACTTGAGTCAGAGGGGCTGAAGTGTATTGGGAAAGGGTCCAGGAGCATGTGAGAGCTCCAGGGAAACACATCACAAGGCAACCTTCACTCAAACACCCACATACGTCGACTACAACCACCCGCCACCATGGACAAGTTCGCAGCATTCGGAAAGAACATCGGGTTTGTGGACCGCGTAGCAAAGCAAGAACAGCTGCTTACTCTTCCTTGGGCAGTGCATCCTTCACGCCCTTTGCAGCTCGCACGCAGCAATACGTCAAGGAGCAGTTTGGCCAGACCGAGGACAAGACGGAGCTGCCGCCAGACTACATTGAGCTCGAGAAGCGCGTTGATGCCTTGAAGCTTGTGCACCAGAAGCTGCTCTCGGTCACATCGCAATACACCAACGAAGCATACGACTACCCTCCCAACATCCGCGAGTCTTTCACCGACCTGTCCAAGAACGTCACCGAGAAGGTCCAACTTCTGTCGCGCGCCACCTCGACCGCCGAAGCTCAAGCCGCCTTTACCGCTACCCCTCAAGCAAAGCCTCAACCCAAGACCTTCAACCATGCTATCGCTCGCGCTTCCTTGGCTGGCAGCCAGCTGTTGCACCAGAGCGACGTTCGCGGTGCCGGTGCCGACGACTCGCTCGCCCAAGCTCTGGAGAAGTATGCTGTCGCCGAAGAGAAGGTTGGCGAGGCTCGCTTGAACCAGGACGAGCGCATTCAACAGCGCTTCCTCGCTGGCTGGAGCGCTACCCTCAACACCAACCTGCAGTTCGCTCAACGCGCCCGTAAGAACGTCGAGAACGCCCGCCTCAATCTCGATGCGACCAAGGCCCGTGTCAAGGGCATTAACAACCCCTTCAACAACAAGAACCAATCCCACGCCGAGGAAAACTACACAGAGGCCCAACGCGCCGAGATCGAAAAGGCAGAGGACGAATTCGTCAACCAGACCGAGGAAGCCGTCGGCGTCATGAAGAACGTCCTCGACACGCCCGAGCCCCTCAAGAACCTGGCCGAGTTGATCGCCGCCCAGCTCGAGTTCCACAAGAGATCCTACGAGATTCTGTCAGAACTGGCCCCCGAGGTCGACCAGCTGCAGCTCGATCAGGAGGTATCGTCTGTTCCATCCATCCAAGTCACCCAATTCTGATCATCTTGTGTTTTACTGCAGGCCAGTTACCGTAGAGCCCGCGACTCTGCTTAATTTGAACTTAGCCTCCCTTCCTCTTCCAGAGCCTCTTTGCCAACCAATCTTTCTGATTCTGCTAGTCTCGCTGTCGGAATTATTATCCTTCTTCTTCTTTCTGTTTCCATGCAGGCTCCGCTTCTGGATACCTAGCTCTCCCAATCAATTCAATACCACTATCCGACTGACTACCATCCGTCCGTCTCGTGCCGAGAAGTTGTGTATCTTTCTTTGGAAAGCAAAGTATTCATCTATCTCACGCCCACGTTTTCTTCCGTCCTCCTCACAGACCACATCAACCCCCTTCGATGCCAAGCTTTTGCTATATTACCCTTCCTACAATAGTCGCTATATTGGCAACCTTCTTATATTGCAACCACGGAAAGTAAGGTTCATGTAGAACAGCTGTACGATTCATACGGTTTATACGACCCGTGCGATTAAAAAGGTTGAACATGGCGTCAGCCGCGTCTTGAAACCACACAAGCTCAATCCATCCATCTCCACACGGGAATGTAATGTCTCACTCTGGAACAAGAAAGCACATGGACCAGAGTTCGTGTTACCCATGCACTTTTTTGTGTATCCGATTGCGAAAGAGTAAAGCAAGGGGGCGGAAGTGGGGATGCGTGATTGATGTAGATGCAGCAATCGAGTCATTTGTTTCTCTTGTGTAGAGTTAGGGCAGGTGCTGTGTTTGCCCTGGACCTTCCCTTGTTGATCAACTTGGACATGGTTGTCAATATGGACGCTCTACTATTTGGAAGTCGATGGTTGCGATTGAACATTTCAGTCCCTCATCGAGCCCCGTCCTAGTGGTATGATATTTGTCATCATGCTATGCTGACTCTTCTCGGAGATGCGCTGCTCCATTTGTCGACCGTCTTGCATGTCATGTCATCAATCCTCCATGAGCCCTGGGCATCACCATTCAGTCGGGTCCCTTGATGAAGGCATCCTAGTAAATCTTGGTCCGGCAGTCACAACCTAATCACACTGCATATGAATGTAGACATCTCCTGATAGGGGCTGTTCCTCCAAACAACATCTTGTTCAGATGATTAAATATATCCTTTTTGAGAGGGAAGATCTACTGACACCATGCCCTCTGACCTCTAATCCTCCGTCTTTAGTTTTGGCTCTCTAGGGCCAATTCATCTCAGGGCTGCTCTCCCAAGGCATGCTCCCCTGAGCGTCAAAGTCGAAGGGGTCAGATGAATCTGTGCCCCCTTGGCTACCTGTGCCCTTCTTCGAATCCGTATCGTCGAGTTGCAGAGCACTGAACAGACCCTTCATGTCGCGCAAATCGGATTGCACATTATCCTGCGGCACTCTGGCGCGATAATCGATGAATTCGCGAACGGCTTGAAGGATGGGGAAGTAACCTTCGTCATTGGGAAGCCACCAACGCATGACATCGACGCCCCAGACGCCAGTCATACGCTGTCGTAGAGCGGCAGGGTAAATGTAACTATAACACGTCTTGTGTCAGCAAAAGCGAACACGTGTAACACATCTCTGAAACTCGCTCAAGAACTTACCCGCATTGCTCGATTAGAGCGTACTTGTTGCGGCACCACATTGTGTGTCGCTGGTCCTTTGGCATGCATGCGGCAGCCATTCCCAAACTTGCCTGCGCGCCTAGAATCATGGCTGTCGAGTCCTCGCCGCAGTACTGTAGCGCCTCGAACATTTTGCACACCTTGAATGCCGTGGCCACTACTTCTTCTCCACCCACTGTGGGATCAAACTGTGCAACTTGTGACTTGAAAAGGAGGTGGATGGCCCAAAAGTCGATGAGGATGAAGTTCCAGGTGAATAGTTCTCCGGCCAACAGGAATTCGGGGTCTGTAGAGTTGACCACATCGTCCCAGTCTCCCTTTGGTGCGTTGGGAAACTCCTTCACATACGTTCGTGTGTCTTTGAAGGCGTTTTCGAGGTCGTGAGCATAGCCTTCTAGCTGCGCATTCAGTTTACCCATCTCGGTAATGAGCTCCATGCTCGGTCCTTCCTTTTTGCCTCTCGCGAACAACAAAGAAATGTCTGTTGCCAATAGCCTTGATCGTGCAAACTTCTCTTCAAACACGGATCCTAAGTCACGAGGCTTGTCTCTCGCCTGTCGAACATAAAATTCCATGCAAGCCACATGCCAATCGCGAGACAGTACCATTCCGTAGCCGTGCATGAATCCTGCAAAGAGGTCGAACCGGATGTACCAAGAGATGATCTTACGGTGTGTTTCGCTTTGCATGATTGTTTGTGGTGTGAAGAGTTCGGTCAGAATCTCGTAAGCAGCCCGTTGGTGGCCCATGAGGTTTACCCAGTCTCCCAGGAACTCCTCGAATGTGGCAAGCTGCAGGATGGTGAGTAACGTAGCTACAGTATGCCGCGGACTCCTTTCCAACGATTGACGTAGCAATGAGACCGATTTGTTGTAGTAGCCAAGGAAGCTTTGGAGCTTGCCATCTGGTTTCATCAAGGTGTGATGGTAAGCAGAGAAGGCTGTAATGGCGTAGAGGAGAGGCTCATATCCCAGAGCAATCTCCAAGAAGGTCGTCTTCAGGAAGTCTCCACTGTCGTACTTCATGGCATAGTGTTGGTGCGTCAACTTTTCCCTATGATAGGTAATATAGAACTTGACATCTTTCGGCAGATGAGCCCACTTGCTGTTCGGCGGTTGCTTGGACTTGAGAGACTTTCTCGAGCTTTGGCGGGGTATCTGTGGCCGTGTGGTGGGACGAGCCGATGTGATTGAACTGTCTGTGGTTGCAGGACTTTTGATTAAGGGGCTTTGATCCCTCGAGTTGGAAGACGCATCGGAGAGTTTGCGGTCGTCTTTGGAGCATAGGCTAGATGTGGCTTCTTCGTTTTCTTCGTCGTCTGGAATAGAGGGGAGCTTGTCGGCCTCGGTGACGTCGTACTCGTCGCCGGATGAGTTTGAGGCTTCGCCAGCGGAGCCCTTGTTCTTATAGTTTTTCGAAGGCTTTGATGATGCGCCCGTGGTAGCTTCAGGGTAGTGGCACTCGCGTTTGCCCTTGCGACATCCTGTTCCTTGGTTAGTACAACGAATGTCGTGCCGTAGTAAAGGTTCAGCTACTCACGTTCACAGGTGGGGTGAGCTTCGTCACACTACACAGCCAGATGTCAGATGGACTACTTCAATCATGTCTGTGTTGGTCGGCCTTACCTTGACCCTGCGCTGCCTGCAAGTAAAACAACCGCTTCTGGTTCTTCGATGTTTGACGTGATCAGCACCCGTGACGGATCGTCTCTTTCCACCGCGCGATCCCCCTTGTTGCGATATGGACCCACGGCTAGGATCTTCGATGTCTGAATAGCTGTTAAGGTTCTCCTGTGAGATGGTCGGTAATTGGTATAGCCTTGGGACATAACCATCCGGCATCATGACTCCTTCTGGCATCATCCCTTCCGGCGGGGCAATGGGTTGTCCGTTGGGGTAGTATCCAGCTCCCATGGGGTTCATAGGATAGTAGTGGTTGTCCATGTTTCAGGTAGTTTCGAGATGGTTTGAAGTTGTGGATGACGAACTCAAGCTTCGAGCATGGAAAGTACTTTTTTTTCCTAAGAATACCAAGGGACTGGGACTCAAGGTCTGTAAATATCCTACTGCAAGGGAATTCGGAGGAACCAGTGTCCGGGGATGGATATGGAACGGGCCCTATCAAGCCCTGTTGGATAACGTGATGGATTAAATTGTTGATGGGTCTCCTGAATGAGAGGATAGCACAGTGGATCCAAAGAGCTTCAGATCTAGAATAAGTGGTTCGGCCTGTTTTACGCCCGTAGGTTTTGCGTGGGCCAAGGCGGAAGTATGTCCAGGAGCAAAGTAGGCCAGACTATACTTGTTGCAGAGTAAACAAATCGGCGAAGGTAAGAGCTGCTGAGTCCCGGCTGAGATGGACCGACCACCGATATTAATTGATGCGGGGATGGGAATTCCAGCACCCTGGCCAAGAAATGGTCTCAGCGTACGGAAAAGATCAGAGCTAACAAATGAATGGTAAAAGCTGAGCGGTATCAAGAGCCGAGAAGCAGTGTCTCTTTTAATTGAGTATCCGTGGTCGCAAGTGAGGAGAGTCTTTTGGAGAAAAAAGCCAGGCCGGGACCAACGATGTTTGAGAGCCAATCCTGGTCCAGGTTTTTGTTTGGGAGAAAAAAAGATATCGTGGTCCTTGACGCACTGCACGGCAGGGATGCTCTGATGATCGTGGTCTGTACTTATGGTGACGGATACTGGCCACAGAACCCGGGTGATGATCTGCAGAATAGATGAGGAAAGGTGCTGTGAGTCGGCGTCACACAGTGGTTGGGGCTGTCGCGCACGATGGGAAGGAAGAGAGGATGTATGTTCGGCGCGCAGAGTGAGACCGGCAAGGGAACGCTTGATGCAAGCCTCCCTCCTCCTTCTTGTGCGAGGGGAAAAGGCACGATTTAGCGCAAGCTGTATGCAGGAAAGCCCCGTTTCAGATGTCAACTGTTTTTGAGCTCCTGGTCTATCAAAGAACGGCAAAGAAAGAGCTTCCAGAGCATCATGGCCAAACGGCTTGATCGACTTGATGGCGCACCTTATTGAAGCTTTGACGTGGAGCCGGGGGAGATTTCTTGATGAACGACTACCGCCTCTCAAGGCAACTTCCGATGTCTGGCTTGTGGTGGAGAAGAACCTACCGCGCCGGTTTAGCTTTTTGCGACAGGAGCACGGCGGCCCCGGTCGGTGTGTCGCTGCACCTGCAACTGCAACACGCCCCGCCCGCTCAGGAGCAAGCAATCTAGTAGCCTTCTTACCATGCGTGGATCAAGGGCAGCGATTCGCAATGCTTGCAGCTACAATAGGCCGCTCTCCTGAGCGGTGGGCACGTCTCGGACCGGACACGCCGATTGCTGCTTAGCAACTTGCCAACTAAAGGCCTGCCTGTCATCGGATGATTATTCACCATTTACGGCTGATTGGGGTCCGCCTGAATCGTGTCGCCTTTTCTAACCACAATCTCGCTGGAAGAACGACAGCCAGCTCGTTCCTCCAGAGAGTTCCGGCCTCGGTCGGGCATGTGAAAGCAATCTAACACACGATACCGACATCCGACTGATGCTACAGCACAAGACATGTACTCGACAATTACGTGAATACGGTTCAGTTCCTGGACAGCAAAATGCTCCGTGCCAAACAAACGGCTTTTAGACGTGAGCGTTAAGCTTGCACATGTCTCATATCTATCCACCGTCGCAGTCGGTGCCATCATCATCATCGGAGGCATATCTATGCGAATCCGAGTCTCCGTACTGCGTACACACTCTAATCATGGCAAGGTGGTCTCCGAGTTTTGAGTCGGCGTTACTTCCCAATGCTTCCAATGTGAGGTGACGTGATACTCGAGTAGTCGAATCAAGGACTTGAGCCGTCGTAGTCCGGGAGAAGCGCCGCCTTCTTGGAATACCCGGCGAGACCACTCACATCCTTTCAAGATCAAAGTAACCAATCGTCGCCGATGGAGATCCTCAGCCACAGCGAATTGTTGCTTTTCACCCACCCATGGTTTGCTGTATATCATCCTTTAGAAGCTCGTTGATACGGACGGCAGTTGGATGTGCTTCATTTCCCTGATGTGGCAGGTGGCTTTAGCATTAAAGTGCACACGCTCCCGCCAAAAGTAGTGGGTCGTACACGTGCAGAGACAAGACAGGGCATCAAACCTTTTTTCTAAACCAAAGCCGCATCAGAGATCTTGGGAGTCGCTTTTCTGATTCGAGAAAGGTGCCTGTTTCCCTAGATCTACCAGGGCATGACATGTCTCCGCGACTGGCGCGTGTTGTCAAGGAATAGCTCGGTGTCCAGTCCTTCACCGTTGTTGACGGGCCGGCTGTTGCTTGTGTGCATGCAGTCACAGTACCCACAGCAAATAGCGCTGCATCTAGAGATCTTAGGGAGACGAATTGCATGGAGGATTCGTTTTCCCTTGCAGGATTCTGTTGTTTGCAATTTTTTGATTGGTCTGGATGCATGAATTTTTCCGTTGAGATTTGTGGTTTCGTCGCACCAGTCAAGGCAAGAATTGAACGACTTGAACTTTCTGATGGACATCAAGGAGGCTCGGCGACGATCCAGGAGACATCATTGATGGGAATATTATGCGATTGCGCAAAGATGCCCAAGGTGCTGAAGATCCCGCATGAAAGCCACGTTTCCAACTGGCCCATGTTCTTTAGCCGCTGCTGTTAGAACGCCTCTTACAAGTGTCGATCAGTAAGGATCATCAACCATGACATGGAAAGTACCATAGATTTCTAGTCTCAGGCACTTTGAGGATAATCTCACAGTCTAGGGTGCTAGCAGACGCATCGTTGTCAATCATGATTTACTCTCAGCTGCTCAGCCGGTGTGATTGTCCGCAAGGATACTTTGAGTGGTTCAGAAGGATGTGTGCCTTGCGCGTCGGCGTGCGCGTTTCGAGCAAATGCATCTAGAGAATGTCTTAGATCAGTGATGCGCGCGGCCGATGTCAAGGAATAACCTTGTGACATGGTCACCGCATGATTTTGGACGAACATCACCTCTCGCGATTTTGCGTTTCATGCTCGCATCTTTGTGATACAGAAGTGTCGCACACACTACGAGATACTGTAATAGATATATATGTCCGGAGATGGGCACTGTTACAGACCAGTGGATATCCATTTATCTGTGTGATGGCTGGTGCAGGGGGAGTCAGTGGCTGCGATTCTGTTAGAAAAGAGAGCCTCTATCAAATGTTTGAGGATACGCAAGTACTGCCTGCACAATTCCTTAGTATTATGCAGTGACCCTACCTTGGCCAGGTATGTCACGGCTCATTCGCGATCCTAAGCAAGTTGTTGTAAGGATGCCATGTGGATATGCCAAATCGAGACGCAATCCAAAGCATCATATCGGAGCTTGGTAGCACCTGGAAGGGACGAAGATGATCGGGGGAGATGACATAGAACAGAAGAGATAGACCTCCTTCGGTTCTGACTGCATTTTTTGCTAACTAGCTAATCACCACTGCCTCCTAAGCACACCATGCTCCAGGACTGATCCAGGGCTGGCAAGGCTATAACCCGAAAGAAGAATGAAATGTAGCGATCGTGCGGCTAGTGATGAGAGAAAAGAAAGCGCCAACCTGGGAGAAAATATGCAACGCTCAAAACGCCAATGAATATGCATGGTGGACATTAGAGAAGGAAATTCGTGTACGGTTCGTGGAGGGTGATGGGAATAGCAGTGAAATGATATGTGGCGGTCGGAAACATAAACAAGAAGAGTTGACGGTCGTCTTGGATGTCGCATGGTGCAACATTGATGTCGAGTCGAGACTGATCAGAACACGGCAGGAGTGTCGAGGGTGGGACTTTCCGTAGAAGAGGGGGCAGTAGCTGTATCATCCGTAGCAGGCTTTTCCTTTTCATCGACACCTTGACCTCTGCAAAGAGGGCAGGAATTTCGACCTTTAGTGAGCCACTGTGGTGAGCGAGTTAGTGATATATCACTGGGTAGTGGTTGGCTTGTAGAAACATACCTGATCTATGCACTCCTTGTGGAACAGATGATTGCATTTGACAAGACGTCTAGCCTCTTCGTCGTGTTCAAAATCGCATAGACATACGAGGCAACGCTGTTCAGAGGTCAAAGAGATGCTCTCCTCTCCTTCAGTTGCAACAGCAAGAAGAGTAGTGCCAGAGCTTTGTATCCTGAAGATACCTGGAGCATCTGCAACATCTTGCTCACTTGCTACAGGCGGCTTGGCAGGACCCAACAAGGCCGACAACAACATCATGTCCTCATAGGTAGGCGAGTCGGTATAAAGACTCGGGGTAGTAATGATTGGGTGGTTTTCCGGATAACTGCCGCCAAGGACGTAGATGATCCAACTGCGGGTATTCTCGCCAGCTGCATTGTCAGGCTCGACGAAGCCATTGCGGCGTGATGAATATCCACGATGGCCGTAGTCTGACTCGCTAAGTCTGCGCGGACGATGTGGGCGAGGGCGCAGTGGGGCATCCTCGGCAGTAGTTTCGAGAGTTGTGGTTGTGGTGGTAGTACGAATGATGCTCTCACGGCGGTCAGAATAGTTTGAGTTTGAGCGGCTGGACGGAGGACGTTCGGGCATTCGAGTGGCAGAGTTAGCGGAACTGACTCGAGACAGTGTGGGACTCAAGGGTGGGCGAGCAGTGGCTATAGATCGGGAGCGGGTACGATCAGGGGTAGATGAATGGCGCTGGGCATCATATGCAGCAGGGAAACTGGAGAGGCCACCCATAGAAGCCCGTCGTCGATGACTGAAGCGGTGCGTAGGTGTCGGATCCAGAATGTGGTCAATACTATCACTCTCACCATTGAAGGGCGATCTGGGCAAAGCTGACAAGGCATCAAGGAAGGGCGGCATGGCGGCATCTTGAGCCCCGTTACCATTCGTCTGGTTCACTGATCGAATGCCCACAATGATTACAGGAACCATACGACCATCGGGACCAGCCTGGGTTGATGGTGAAGCATTAGCGTCCGTTGAAGCATCCCTGCCTGTTCCCGAGCCGAAGCGGAACATTCGAAAGAAGTTGAGCGGGGCGTTGGCCGACGTCTGTCCGCCTTGCCCGCCCTGTCTGAGGGCCGATGCCAGTCTCCCGCTTTCCAATGATTGAAGGAAGTTGCTAAAAGTGCCATCGCCACTCACGCTGTGAGCCTCTGCAATGGCCTCCTGATCACCGTCAAGCAGAGTGGCAGCCGTTGTCGCAGCGGCTACCGACAGGATGCGAGAAATCAGGGCTGTATTGTCTTCTCCCCCTCTTAGCTGCCCGTCTCCTTCTGTTCTAGGCCTTGTGCCGCTCAATAAAGACGGCTCTTGTGCTGCAGCAGGAGTCCAAGCTTGTAGTGGCTCCGATTCTGGTGCAGCTCGAGGTTCAGGTGAGTCGGCAGGAGATAGTCTTGGGGTCAAGAGAGGAGTTCTTGTCGGTCTGTCAGATCGCAGCGCGGAAAGACGTTCAGAAAGAGAAGTGGGGAGACGGAAACTCGAACGGGACGATGGAGTGTGCGGCGCGGGATCCGAGGTAGCAAGATCCAAGTTGAGCTCAAAGTTGTCAAAGTTGAGTTCAACATGCGGGTATGCGTATCCAAAGTCGTCTGTCCGTGAGCGAGAGAGTTGCGTGGGGCGTGAGAAAGGGGAATGTCGAGTATTGAAGTTGTGAAGCGATGTGCGAGCACGCTGTAGGCGTGAAGGACGCTGCGGACCAGAATCTACATGCTCTGTGTCATCGGTAACAGGGGTGGACGAGCGGAGCATCTGTGATAGTCTATGAATGGAGGACGAACGAGCGGCACGTGGGCGTGGCCTCGGTGATGGTCGGCGTGACGATCTGTCATGGTCAAGATCGGTGTGGTTATCCGGAGCCAATACCGAGGAAGAAGGGAGCGAGCGGCGCCAGAAAGACTCGCGGCGAGATTGGTGGCCAGAGGTAGGCCGAGTGGGCGGCGGTGAGGTCGTCGCTGAGGACGCGGCCTGACCCATGGCGGGATGTGGAAGCGGAGAAAGGATAGATCAGTAGAAAGGAGCAGTCGTACGCCGAGTGGATGATACAGGGGGCTGGAGCAATAGAGACAGCGCGATGCGAGGCGAGAGGAAGTCGAAGTCGCCGAGCTGGACGAGGGAGTGCTGCGTCGACGACAGGCGCGCAAGTCCAGGCTGACGGACAACGCTGTACACCGAAACGCCCACCTCCGCTGAGAGATGAGATGTGCTGCCAAGCCCGGATGACTCGCGCCGCCGCCCGCTGAACCTAATCTACCTGTTGTCGACATATCGACTCGTTTCAATTCCTCCTGCGCCTATCAACAGATACATGCACCTCCCGTTTGTATTCGTCTGCTTTTGCTTGTCTTGTCTGCATTCCATCCCAGTAGCCAACGCACATATCGACTCGAATACCCTGCATTCAAGGGGCCGTACTTTGCCAAACAGACCAACACCAGCAGCAGCTTCCCGCTCACTTGCAGATCTCTTTCAAGAAAAACCGCCGCTAAGATTCAGCCCTGCCCCGACACTGCTCACTGCCCTGATCGTTGGTCAATTCTTTTCTTTCTGCTACAAGTTGCTCTAGCCCATCCCAACTAAGGTGCTGTAAAACACGGGATACCCTATGTTCGTCTCAGCCTGAGACACGTCACACTGTACAAACAGTGACACTCCGTACCTTCTCTCCTCCACCTCCTGCACAACTCCCCCACAATGCCGCCAACAGCCCACCACTTCACCCCGGTTTATCCTCTGCATGAACCTCAGCACTCTTTTCGTAGCAAACAGTATGCTCCTCCTAGAAAGCGAAAGAGACAACAAGGGAACGACGATGACAGCGATGATTCCGATACGAATGTCGAGCCGCTCCAGCCGGTGCAATCTCACGACATCAATGATCCGTACCGTGTTGCCGGATGGCCCGAAAACATCCCTTTGCCTGGATCCTCGTTTCCTCATTCCCCTGCTGTCAAACCAAAAGGTCGCCAACTATCGTCCGACAATCTCCAAAAGGAACTCGCTGGCCTCAAACCTCCCTTGTACGTCCCGCCTCCTGGCGAACAGGATACTACCCCATCGCTACGCCGTCATCATCTGAGTGTACTCACCACAATATTACACACAAGCCTTCTAAAGCATGATTTTGTGCGTGCAGGCAGAGCTTGGGGTATGATCTTGCGCACCGATATCATGGGCCGACCACTGGATGTACGCACACATGGTCGATGGGGTGTTGGTGCTGAGATTTTGATGCGAAAATTCTCGCCTGAGAATATCATTGATGAGCAGCTCTACAACAGAACAATCATTAGTGATGAAGGATTTGAGGCCGCAAAAGATTACTATGAACGCTTAATTCTACAATTCCCGTATCAGAAGACGAACCCGAACGCCATATCATCACTTACATTCTATCCTGCAATGTTTGGCCTTTGCATCTACGAAATCCAACAAAAGTGCAGACTGGCTTACGAGCGTACTCGAAAAGACTCTCCGGAGGTGGAACATTCTGACTCGGAACTCGGTCTAAACGGCAATCCAGAAGAAGAGACGTCTGCCATCAGACGTTCAGAGTTGGCTTCTGCTGCAAGCCTCGCAGCTCGCATGGATGAATTGATGCTGTCTCCGCCCTTCGACACATACCCATCACTATTACAACTGAGGGTCTCTATAGCTCTGTGGTTAGCGGACCTGTACAGAACTACAGCCGATTCGGACGATGATGATGACGAAAACAAGGAGCGTGCCTCAATGGAGCGGGCGAAGGCTAGAAGGTGTTTAGATAGGTTAAAGGCTGCAGGTGTTACTGCACCGCAAATGCTTATGGATATCTCGGATTGATAATCTAGCTATTTCATGGCTTCAACACATGATTTTCTTTGTATTTTTTGATACCCTCTGTACAAGTAATGAATAACACATCCACACAAATTTCGTCCGTGCTCAAAACACATCAGCCAATTTTGCAGTCGACTTGACGTCTAGCACTCAGTCATTGAATGATTGCTCGTTATTATAATCTTGCAAGATTCATAGTTTTCAAATTTTTTCGACCCTGAAATTTCACAA
Organism: Aureobasidium pullulans EXF-150; assembly: GCF_000721785.1. NCBI lineage: Eukaryota > Fungi > Ascomycota > Dothideomycetes > Dothideales > Saccotheciaceae > Aureobasidium > Aureobasidium pullulans. The sequence continues at coordinate 307,533 of NW_021941044.1, read as the reverse complement.
CAATTGAAGTCTCCAGAATGCAGGCAAGGCGCGCTCTTTACAGGGTCGCCACTACCTCTAGAGATGCAGTCTACAAATCCAACTTCAACTCCGTAACATTACGGAGGCCAATTGTCCGGGACAGGTCATCTCTCGCACTTTCTGGCTCTCAAATCGCATTCTTCCAAGGTCGTGGATATGCATCTACTTCTGGTCCAGATGATTTTTTGAATCAGCACAACTCTGCTGTCAACAATCTCTCCGCCCGTGTTGCGGAGTTTCACTCCAACAAACAAAAGTTTCGCATTTCTCATGGATCGACCAACAGCACTCGTCAGACGTCAAAGGGCCCTCATGTGCTCGACGTGAGTGCATTGAATAAGGTTCTGAGGGTCGACGTCGACAGGAAGATTGCCTATGTCGAACCCAATGTGCCAATGGACAGACTCGTTGAAGCCACACTTCCTTACGGCCTTGTTCCTCCCGTCGTCATGGAATTTCCTGGAATCACAGCTGGGGGTGGTTATGCAGGTACTGCAGGCGAAAGCTCAAGTTTCAAGCACGGCTTCTTCAACCACACCATTGAGTCCATCGAAATGATTCTCGCAACAGGTGAAGTCGTCAAGTGCTCACCAACCGAGAGATCTGATTTGTTCTACGGAGCAGCTGGCGCGGTCGGTAGCTTCGGTGTCACTACCCTGATCGAACTTCGTCTCGAGCCTGCGAAGAAGTATGTTGAGACCACGTACCACCCTGTCACCGGCATGCAAGACGCAATCGAGACCCTTGAAAAAGCGACATCGGACCATGGCCTTGACTACGTCGATGGCATCATGTTCTCAAAAACTCAAGGAGCAGTCGTAACTGGACGCATGACTGACACACCATCGTCAGAATTGCCTGTGCAGACTTTCAGCTCAGCATGGGACCCATGGTTCTACCAACACGTTCAAAGCCAAATCTCCAAATCAGGAACCGAGCCCGTCGTAGAAGCAGTCCCTCTTCCAGAATACCTTTTCCGCTACGATCGAGGCGGCTTCTGGGTCGGAGACATGGCATTCAAGTACTTCAACTTCCCCTACAATAAGTTCACCCGTTGGTTCCTGGACGACTTCACCCACACACGCATGATGTACACAGCTCTTCACGCCTCGGGTGAATCCAAGCGCTGCATCATTCAGGATTTAGCTCTACCTTACTCGACAGCCGAGAAGTTCGTGGATTACACATCCTCCGAGTTGGATATTTTCCCTCTGTGGCTGTGTCCTCTCAAGAGAACTGAACAACCTACCATGCACCCCTATACCAGAGAAGACAAGGAATTGATGCTCAACATCGGCGTCTGGGGCTTCGGTCCTAACGATCGCGCCGAGTTTGTCAAGGCCAACAGAGGACTGGAAGCCAAGTTGCGCGAACTCGGCGGTATGAAGTGGTTGTATGCTCAGACCTACTACACTGAAAATGAGTTCTGGGAGCAGTTCGACCGTAAGTGGTACGACGAGCTGAGAGAAAAGTATGGTGCTACGAACCTGCCTAGCGTCTATGACAAGGTCAAGGCACCGCCGGAGAAGGCGGCTGCGCCCGAGAAGTTCCTGGACAAGTGGCCTTGGGCTGGCTTCTTTGGTATCTACAAGGCCATCCAGTCAAAGACATACTTGCAAGCCAGAAGTGCGGCTTGGAGAAAGTGGATTGAATGATCGTTTGCGCAAGATCCTAAGCGGGTCGGGTCGCGTCTTAAATCATGTATGAATATATGTTGTAAGAATACATAGATAGACATTAGATATGGGAGAATACATAGTTTTCTTGTAGATGATAGTGGCTTTCCAATCTGAAAATTTAGACTTCCTGCTTCTCTTCCATGCCATGTGGACTTCCATTGGAAGAAGAAGGTGTCTGCTCGTCGGAGCTTCTCTGGTGCTCGGCAAGATGTTGATGCCACTCGCTTTGCTCGTATGAGAATGTGTTCTCGCCACCTTTTCCGTACCAAAGTGGCTCCTTGTTCGCGACCCTCACTACACTCAACCATGGACTTGAGGTCTGGGATGCTTGATGGAACAAGACATCTACTTCCTCCAGGCAGCGACATCCAGTCTCGGGCTAGCAATTGGTCAGTATTTGCCTAGGTAAGAGAAAGTCGTGATCTTGACTTACATAGAATAGATAGATGATTGGGACGATAGCAGCGTTTAGAACAGCAAAGATGGTGTATGTCCTGTACCCAATATGATGGAAAGCAATAGGAGCGATGAGCACAACAATAAAGTTACTCAACCAGTTTCCGGCAGTAGACAAGGCGTTGGTAGGTCCACGAATAGCTAGAGGCGTCAACTCGACAGCCCACAACCAGGACATTCCTTGCCAGCCGATGGCAAAGAAGGTATTGTAGACAAAGATAAACACGACCATGACGATGTGCGTCGAGCTGTTGTCCACATAGCTCATAACCGTGAGAATGATGAGTGAGATAGACATGCCAACAGCACCGAACATGGACAGGGCTCGTCTACCCCAGAAGCGATCGATGCCAATTACCGTAACGAACGAAGCCAGGAACAATTCTGTGGCACTGCAGCCTGCGAGTAATCTTGCTACCCATGGTGTATATCCTGTTTGTGTGTTGAACATCAATGCCAGGTATTGAGTAAAGATGTTGATACCAGTCCACTGCTGCATGACTTGAAGCATGAAAGCAAGAATAGTACGGTGCAGGAACCTGTACTCGTTCATCGAGAAGGCAGAAGAGAAGCCTCCGCGCGCCATCTCCAGGATGGCATCCTTGATCTGGAGAAACTCTTGACGGACTTCTTCATCCTCAGGAGTTGTGTCCGAGAGTGCTGACAAAACGGTAAGCGCCCCTTCCTCGCGACCAGTGAGAATGAGCCAACGAGGAGACTCCGGAAGGAAGAGAATCATGATGAAGGCCAACATTGCCGGCACGATCTGGAAGGCGGTAGCCACTCTCCATGAAGCCGAGCTGGGAGCAAGCCATGCGAAAGCAAAGGTGATCCAGTAGGCCAGGGCTACGCCGAATGCGATGCAAGCTCCAGATGATACCATGAGCATGGTGCCACGACGATGGGCACGAGTAGATTCTGCTTGCCACGCGGGTACGGCAGCAGTGTTGAATCCATTTCCGAATCCAGCAATGAACCTTCCAGCCACCAGTTGACCGTAGGAGAAGGATGATGCCTGAACGACCTTGCCAATTGCCATAAGTACCAAGCCGAGCATGATCATCTGTCGACGGCCAAGATAGTCACCAAGGAAGACAGCGATGATGGCACTTGCAAAGCACTAGTGTCTGATCAGTATACATGAATCAAGTAGGGAGGTGTGGTAATTCGTACCCCAATGTTCCAGGTCGCGTTCGTCACTCCTTGAATAACGGCGACATGATTGCTGGTGGGTCTACCAGAAGTGTCAATCTCTGGAAACCGCTCTCTGAAGCTCGAAACTGTGAGAAGGCCTCCAAAATCACTCTGACCATATCCGAAGGCAACAAAGCAGAGTCCGGCTGCCAAAGCAATTGCTGTTCGTAGACGCGATCCTCTCAAGCCCAGGTATGAAGCCATGATTGATGTCGGATGGGTTCGAGATAGATGATCAAAACTTCACCAACCTCTTCCAACAAAAGCAAGAGCGACGGGCGGGAGAAATACATCAGGTCGGCCCCCAACCCCGGCAAGCCTTCACGTCATGAACTGCTCAAGGCATCGGTTCACACACAGTTTAAAATGGTTCACAGAAATTGTAACAGGGGTGTTCGGGTGATGATGAATCGTGCAACAATTTGATCTCATCGGTGACCAGCGTGTGGCTGTCGATCAAAGTGGAGCCAACCAGATCTGAACTTTGTATCGGGCACGTTGCCGCCGGCACATGTCAACTCCAACGAACGCTCCTGGCTCTTGAGGCTTAAAATTGTTATCAAGCTGTCAGCAGTACTGTACCTTCTCGAGTCGGTCTCTTTGTCTTCAGGATTCTCTTGATGTCTGTTGCTCGATTGCCAAAATCCGATCCCTTGCGTTTACTTTCTCCGGACTTGCTTGCACTAACAGATGGCTCATGCACAATGACGATCGCGCTTGCCCTTTCCTTTGACCCTAGCTAGGCGCATGCCGAGAACGCATGCTGCGTGCTGATAACCAGCCCACTCCAGCATCTTTCAAATCATCAACACGCAACCAAAAGGTATCACAACTTTGTACCTCGTATATCTCTCACATTGCAACATCCCACGCCTGCTGCATTCCCCTCGCCATGATTCCGCTCTGCAAGGGCGAGCTGTCGGCACGTCAACAAAGGCAGCATGGCTTCCTTCGGTCTCCGCCGAGCGCTTACTCTCACACATTCCACGTGAATCTGTGTGTAGGGCAGGTTGTCTACACCCAGAACGTCCATCACAGTATGGTCGGGCCGTCTGGGCCGCACTTCGAACACCAGCCATGTGTTACACAAGATCCTTCGGGGTCGAGGACTTTCTAGCTTCCTTGTTAAACATGAGAGAAGCCACGTGCCAATGCCTCGAGCACTCCAGTAATCTCTCCACACACACTTACAGTACAGTTGTTTTCCTGCAGCCGCATTCTCCCATCCGGGTTCTTTCATTGTCTTACATTCTTGATCAAATCATCTCGACTCGGAGTAAAAACTCAAACTGCACCTACCCGGCGAATGGTAGTTGATGCTGCTCGCACTTCCAGTATCAATGTCAATGCGATTCCAAGTCTGGATCAGCTCAGTACCATCCCTTGCTTCGGTCAGTGGTAAATTGTGTGAAGATAGCTCATGCAGGCTCCAACGCACGAGGACTGTTTCAGCACACATCATCTCACGCAGGATTCAATCAACGCTGCGTGGGGTCTTGCATTTTTGTATGTGTGGCCTTGTAGGGTCAAGGCCGTTATGGTCATGCATTTCCCCAAGGGAGAGTCCTATAACCGGTGGGGTAGTCCTCAAGGGATAATGACCTGTCACATTTTTTCCAAAATGCTCTGTGGGAATTTTCATCTTTCTAGGGTGCAATGAGTTCGTCCTTTGTGGACCCTACTACGGTGCGATCCAATCTCTGTTGTCGGTCTTTGTCTGCAACCAATCAACAGACATCATTTGCCGACGATTCTCTGTGCTGTGGAAATCATGAAGCTCGCCATCAACAACCCCTCCAACAAGTCTCTCAGCCAATGCTGGCTAATGTACATGGCCGATATTGGCCCGTCCATGACACTCAACCCAAACGTCAGCTGGCTCCCTTCCAAGAGGCTCCAGAGAGCATGTGTACTAACGAGGCATCAGCGTGGATGTCATGGTCAAACAATACCTGGTACTCTCAAGCATCTCCCGGTGCCCACGGAGACGAGCACTCCATCTCGACCTGGGGCAACGCCGTACCCCAAGCATATATGAGTCCTCCTTTAAGCGACGGCGAATACATACAAGGCAATCAGCCACTTATCGACAACTGGCTTTTGCAGCGCTCTTATCACGGAGCACAAGATACGACCGGTCATCATATTCCATGGGATTATCAACCAGTTCAACCTCACTACAACCACCTCCACCAACCAGAATATGACTCGCATTCTCAGAGCAGGCCTTCATACGACAGCTGCGTAGACGTCAAATACCCTGATACTAGTGACGGCCGATCTGAGAATATGTCGGCTAGCACTGGACACTACGCTTTCCCTTCCCCTAACGAATCTCACATACACGAAACCTATTATACAGAGAGGCAGGACGCTGGTGTGTGGGGCTGGCCACAATCGATGCCTGATAATGTCCACACTCCGTTGCACTCGAATCTGGCCATTCAAGACCTTGGTAACACACCCGAGCATGGCAGGGTTTCCTTCTTCTCCGAGCCAAGCCCGTCGATGGCCAAACCTGGTGCTCAGACATCTCCAAGCGCATTCTCCGATGATACGACGCCGACAGACCTTATCCCCAACCCTCCGACTGAATTGATAGATCCACCATCGGAGGACATGACCCCCAGCGACAAGACCATGATCCCACAAAGACGTAACCTCAAGGACCCGAATCACCTATACATGCCACGTTGGATCAGAGGAGATGGCAAACAACGTGAAGGCTGGTGCGGAGCATGCCGTCCTGGAAAATGGTTGAGCCTAAAGCGCAGTACCTACTGGTGTATGAAAATATCTCCTTGATCTGGTGATAGACAGCTGACAAAACCACCAGATCATAAGAACTTCTGCCACGGTATTACAGTCATGGGCACTCCATTTCCGCGGCCAACTCGAACCCGCGCACTAGCCGATGACAAGGGATACGAAGGGTTTTGCGGAACGTGCAACAAGTGGATTGTCCTGAATGGAGGAAAGAAGAGCCATACTTCTTGGTTCAGACACGCTTACAAGGTATGTCTGCAGCCATGTCCTCGGATGGCTTCGATCTGATATAGGAACAGTGTGACCCATCTGCAGTCGCCAGAGTATCTCCATCCAGGAGTTTTGCATAGGCATCAGTACAACATGCACGTCATCCGCACTCCGACTCAATCTGACTCCTCGCGGCATCTACTTGCCATCTCATCATTCACGACATCACACTCCCAAGACCTCCAGGTGGCTCTTTGTAATTTTTTCGAGCTGTTTGATTTTCCATTGTTTTTACATCATGTCTTCGATTCTCATGTCACTTTGATAGGTCTGTTTTTGTTTCTTCTTGTTTCCGGCCATCTCTCACGACCTGATGGAAAGAGCATTCTTGAAGGCGTTCTTGTCTCTTCGGTTTGTTTTTTATAGCGTCACGATGCGAGCATGCATTTTGCCTTAACCATCTCTTCATTCTGATTCTATCTCGGCCTTTCCATCAAATGGTACACCTTCCTAACACAAACGCATTCATTCCGCACTTTAGTCATCGTGACAGACCACTATCACCATTGCTCTAATCCGGCATTCTTTCGCTAGATACTACAGTACCATCATATTCAAAGAATGGTCACAGGCATGTATGGTGTCCATCGGCCGATATATCGCCACCTTGTGTGCCTCACCGCTCAAAAGACCAAGCCCTTTGACAGTACATCAGTAGAAGCGGTGAAGTCGCGAGGCTGAGTACACACATCACAGACACACACAACACCCTTCCTTCTTCAAAAACACGATCTGGCCGCTGTCTAGAAGGAATTGCAATCCAGGCATGTCTCAACTTTTTAGGCTTTTATTCAAGAATGGTGATTAGAGTTTTACAAGTCCCGGTAGCTGCATGTGCATAATGTACTGCCGGCTTTCCCAAATAAGGCGTGGGGGGAAAGCGAAATAGGTCATATGTTTTTCAAGAGCAGAGTATACAGTTCAGGTCAAGAAGAATCAAGCCTCTAGACTCTCTGCTCTCATCGGCGATCCTCAGCAGCGCTCCTGTCAACAGGAGTGGCACCCAACATCCATCCGATACCAGATGCCAAACCGCCGGTCACGGTACTTGCAATCATGTCTCGCCTGCGCACTCTACCACTCTCATCCATACCTTCATGCAAACCCTCACCGGTTGCCATCCTGTCGACCTGCGCCTGTGATGGCTGCTGATGCTGCTGTTGTTGCGATGCAGCCCCAGCGGCACCACGCAAGGGGAATGCATTCCTGCTAAAAGCCTTTGCCGCTCCACGGGCGACATCGAACAATCCCATCGGCGCCTCTTCATCAGCACCCCGTCTAGCTTCCGCATTCGACCTTCCAACCTCTCGCCTAGGCTGTCCGAATACCATGCCTTCGGTCGAAACGTCCGAAAAGCCTCCAGGGACGGAGATGCGTTTGTCAGCACGATCGTCAAAGTCTTCTTCCGCTTCCGTCTCTGCAGCGAGGAGGGCGTTTGTTTCTTCCTCGCAGCGACGCCATATATTCAGGACTTCGGAGAGAGAGGAGGGCGGCGCGAGCAGGAGGGCTAGACTTAGCAATTCGGTGCGTTGATCTAGGCGGCGGAGGGTGGGTTGGGCGTTCGATTGTGGTCTGTAGCGGCCGGCGAGGAAAGCGGCGCGCCAAGATATGTCGTCTTCTTGCATCTCTGGGTGTTCGTCTGCTCCGGACACGGATGACGGAATCGTGTCTTGAGGTGCTAGCCTGTTGACTACGTACGAGTAGGCTGTCTCGAAATCACCGACTGTGAGTGCAGACTCGACACACATGTAAATGACTCTCTTCTCGGCAACTGAGAGCTTGGTCTTTCTGTCAATGTCTGTCTCCAGACTGCGGTCGATGAGATCGCCGTCGGCATTGCGAAGTGGTAGACCGGCAGCAATCAGATTGCGACCGATTCCTATGAGGTCATCAAGTTTTGTGTAGCTGTTTGCGTTTTGCTCGAGCAGTTTTGGAAGGAGCGATAGAGGATCCAAGCTAGCGCGGATGTTTACGGGCTGGAACGGAACACCGTGTTGCAGGGTCAGTGAGTAGAAGGACATCGAGTGCGTTGCTGCAATCAATGCCAGCGCCTTCTTGAACTCGGCGCTCTCGAGATAGTGACGTTGACAATGTATGATCCTGATCACGATTAGTTATTGTGTTGGTGGACCAACATTGCGAATAAACATACAAATCTTGAGCCTTCTTCATGTTGCCCCTTGTCTTGTTGCCATTGCTGGCATTGTCGTAGAGTTGCATTGCCTGGTCAAGGACGACCTTCTCGATTTGATCCGCATTGATTTTGCGAGAGTCTGACGTTGCAAAGTAAAGACGATCGACCAGCGAGTAACCTAGATCACGAAGACGTCAGTCCAGCTTCTCTTGCATTCGGTTGAGGCAGAGGTCGAAGAAGGAAAAAGGTAAAATTGGAATCTAGTCGTCAAAAATGTGCAGCATCCTCTCAACGTCCGAAGCGAGATCATCGTCCGACTCACATCCATTTGAGACCAGAACCTTGAGGAACTCGCGTTCGATGGTCGTCTTCTCGATATGACCAAAGATGCCAGCACCCTTAAGGCCTTCGTCTTCAAGCTCAATGTTCCAATTCCACAGCCAGATCAACTTGTCATAATCATGTTGCCATTGATGATCGTCACGTTTTCCTTTGGCAGCCAAGCCATGCACAATCTTGAGCAGAAGAGCAAGCTGTTCATCCTGGGTCGCAAAGAAACGCAACTTGGCAACGTTCAGGATTGAGATACTGTGACCTAGTCCGGCCAATTGGTATGCTGAGTAAACCATCATTTGTAAGAGCATGTATGTTTCGAGCTTGGGAGTTGCCAGAGGATGTTCGGGACGGAGGAGAACGTCAGGCTCTAGGTATATAGTGGAGTCGGTAGAGTGCAACAACTCAGCATGCTTGTCAACTTTGGGTAGCTGTTTGACACTGGTTGCAAGTTCGGGAGGAGGCTCAAAGTCGAGCAGCTGGGCCAGACGGACAAGAATTCCATGAGCGCCATCGATTGTCTCCGGAGTGTCGGCTTGAGCAGCATAGCACGAGGCAAAGGTAGCTTGTGCATACTGTCGCTCGAGCTTGGCCTGCGTGTCATCGTCAAGATAGGTCTGTGGATTGTGGAAGCCGCCGAGATCAACATCTCCAGGACCATCCCACTCCTCGATGAGGTTGGTGACTACGGCAAAGTCATCGACAGCATTGTGTACCATCCACTCAAAGACATACTCCCAATCATGGCCCGTCTTGTCTTCTTTTGATACGCCATCGAGTTTAATGAAGGCGGTACGTGGAGGCGATCGGACAGTGTCTTGGTCATGATGCTTGACATCGGGTTTGTCATCTTTCTTGTTGTATAGCCGGCGTCTCTTTCGCTCTGTATGACCATACATCCATGGGCCAACCATGGCTCTTGTGTCCCTGGCAGCTATGCCTTCGGATTCTGTCGACGAAGTGATTTCATGATCGACGTGGGTCACATTTGATAGCAGCAGGTCGATGCCGTGCTGGCCGTCAAGCTTCTCGAAGCTAGGGAGAGTCGGCGGGTCTTTGGTGTCGGGGTAGTATTCGTAGCGGAAGCGGAGCAGAGGCAGCACGACTGCAACGTACCAGGTGCGTATGTACTCGTTGGTGTCAAGGAAGGGCTCGGCCAAGCGTGGGACCAGCGTCAAGAGACCGGTCTCACTGTCGATGCGGTTTGCTCGGTGGATGACGAAGCGGGTCAACAGGTCGTTGGGAGCATGAGGAGGGAATGCCGGCGGACTGAGATCGGAGATGTTCAGCTTGTTGACGCGCCTTTGCGCCTGCTCGGGCGACAGAGAGGTTACGGGAGATGGGTCGACTTTGAGGGGCTCCTGTTGCTCCAGGTAGATGCGAGTGGCCACTTCGCGCACATAAGTCGTGTACAGAGACGGGTCGACCGTCTCGGGCAGGTAGCTTAACACGATGCGCAATACCAGCTCGGGCGACAGCACATCCAGTCGCAAAGGCGTAAATGCATACAGTGCCCGGATGTTGGCCTCGCTGGCATAGTGCACCGTCAGCAGTATACACTGCGCCGACGATAGTTGATTCACTTCTGGACCCGCCATGTTCAATGATTTATTATGAAGCATTCCATTCAAGCATTAAGTCACGATGCGGACAACTTGTCCGCTGAACGCACGCTGCGTCATTTCTGCCAACATGACTCGCGCTGATTTTCATGATACCAATCATCCCAATTTCATGTCATCTCGTCTCGACTACTTTTCTACATAGGCTAGCGATTTCTGTTTCTGCTTCCACATTTCACCTTTTAGTTGCCTGGAGGAGGAGGGGGAGGGGGGTTCTCCGAAGGCGGAGGTGGAGGAGGAGGTGCATCACCAGCAGGAGGAGGAGGCGGGCTGCCTGCTGCGCCATAAGCCTGTTGCTGCCATGGTGCCATGCCCGGTGCAGCTGCCTGTCCGTAGCCCTGCTCGTAGCCTGGCGCTCCGCTGTAACCATACCCGCCGTAGCCTCCATACCCGCCTCCATATCCAGCCTGGGGTGCTGCTGCGGGCTGCTGCTGTTGCTGCCATGGAGCTGCGCCTGAAGCCTGACCACCACTGTAGCCACCTCCGTAGCTGTCAGTTGCGCGACCTCCTCCAGAACCACCTGCCGCCCATGGTGCAGGTCCGCCCGAGGGGGGAGCATCGCGTTCGCGACCACCGCCACCGCCGCCACCACCCCCTTGCTGCCAGGGAGCGGGTCCTCCTGTAGGTCCACGCTGCCAGGGCTTGGCTGCTCCACGGTCGTCACCGTAACCGCCGGCTTCGATGCGAGCAGGTGCGGCATTTCCAGTAATGGCGCCGCCAGCACCCAGCTCTTGCATAAGGTTGTTGAATTCGGTGTCTGCGGGTTCGAGTGCTCCAGCGGGACGAGGGGCTCCAGGAGCTCCGCGCTCGCTGTTGCGCCAATCCTGTCCACGCTGTCTGTCGGGACAATCTCTTGCCATGTGGCCGGCGTTGCCACAAACACGACAAATGATGTTGGCGGTGAAGTTGCGCTGTTCGGGGCAGTCGTATTTGCGGTGTCCTATCTGGCCGCAGTTCTGACAAGCCTGGTTCTCGTCGTCGCGCAAAGTACCGTTGAGGGCTGCAAGTTCGCGCAATTGGTTGCGCTTGAGCTCGTTCTGACCTTCGGGGATGGAAGCGGCCTGCAAGAAATATGTTAGTCGGTCTTTTGCAACGCAACGTCGCCAATTTAGGTGGTGAAGAATTACCGTCTCAATGACATTGTGGATCAACTGCTTGGCCTTGTTGACCTTGTCTTCGGTGTCGGCCATGATCAGACAGTGCAGGTCTTCTTCCTGGTTGCTGGTGTGGGCGGCGTCGGATCGGCCCTTTCCTTCCTTGACGGAACCCTTTCCTCTGATGGCAATTTTTGCGCCAGACTCTGTTTCCATCTTTTTCAGGGTGTTGCCACGAGGACCAATAAGTAGACCAACTGTTAGTAGGAAAAAACCCTAAATGTTAGTATCTGTTAAGGACATGAGAGCAGTGAGTGGTTAGGGGCAGAAGAGCAGTCAACTGTAGCCTGCATAATCATGGGGAGCAAGAGGGGGAAGAGGTTAGCAATCATACTGAAGTTAATTTCTGGGTAGTCGTTGACAGGCACGTAGACCTTCTCCTGCGTCTTCGTAGGACGTCTGTAGTCAGAAGGAGGGTGGTAGCCTGGGATGGTCTTCATGGCCTTTTCGACCAGCTTATGACGCTCTTCTTCGAGACGCTTCTTGTAGCGGTACTCGCGAGTGTTGACACGACGACCGAAGTTGTCATACTGCGGAGGCGGAGAGGGCGATCTGTATGTGTTAGATGGTTGCCGATCTGAGCAAAAGGAGAAGGACAAGCTCACCTGTCGCCGTCGGCTGGGACGACATCGTTGATCCTCAGCTTCTGGCTGATCTCCTCAATGCGCAAGTGCAGTGTGTAAGCATCAAGCTGTTCACTGGTCATGTTGCCGAGGACGGCGGTAGGCAGGTTCATCAGACCGGCGGCCTTGTTGTCGGTCGCGTCACCCCATCGGTTGCGCTTCTTTCTCTTCTTGGTGCCATCGGGATTCAACTCTGTAGAAGAAGGTGAGCGAATGGCAGCAATTGGACGAGCGACAAACGTACCTCTAACGGGGCTGCGACCGCGCTTCAGACTGTCGCCTTCGACGGGGCCGCTGCTGTAGCTCTCTTCAACAGGAGGAGAACCATCTTCGGCTCCGAACCTGCGACGGTTACCGAGAGGGATGTTGTTGCTACCCGTAATGCCTTGACCGCGCCACGACATGATGGATATTTGCGATTTCGAAAATGTGGTTGTCGAAACGTAGAAGTCGCTGTGAGCGAGCGTCTTGGTCTGGAGAAGAGCAAGCGACGCTGATCAGGCGCGTGCACAGGCCACTCCGGCGGTCTTCCTCGACCATCACCGCTTTCACTGAGAATGACTGTTGCCAACTCGATTTCATTGCCGGTGGTTATCCTTCTTGTACACAGATGCTGTACACGGCAGGCAACTGCACTCGGCATGTGAAGTTCTAGTGGGTATATGCCGCCCGTCTAAACTTCTGCCCGTTCTGTGCATCCATCCCCCATGTGCTCAAATCTGGTCACACTTGTAGCCATAGAAAGGCACAAAGTCATGTAAGATTGCTTCAGTCGTCCGCAAAGAAGCGTTGAATGCCACACTCCCAGTGGATAATACCGTTAACAGGGTAAGAATCGAATACTTCTACAGCTACACGCGTGACAGAGTTTCGCGCACAGGGAGGCGTGGTTCGGCGACAGGCAGCGACAATCCTACCCTTCATCCTTATCGAACCCCCTGCAACATCGATGTGGTTGCACCTAGATCAGAGGTTGGTTTTGGTAGACTGGACTTTCTCCTATTCTTTTTTCTTTCTAGTTCCTCTCTCTGCCTCTTCTCCTGAGCCTACTCAAATGACCCATTTTCTGACACACATTGTTCCTTTCGGTCATATTATACAACTCCATTGGAAGCCTGAACTTGTCCCCTCGTTCCATCACAGCCAACGAGACTGATGTCAAGCTGCACATAGATGACCGAGCTAGTACCTAAGCGTAAAAAGACTCTTGTCGTCTCAGGCCATTATCGTGCATTGCGATGACTCTTCCCAGTCGCAATGACTTCTGTGAGGGCTGAGCGAGATGCATCCCAGTCTTGGCTGATATACAGAAGATCCGTATATTCGGCAGTGATTCAGCAGGACATTCCGGAGTAAACTCCCGACTCGAGATTCCGAGTTCGTCTTTAGTATCACTGCTCCATAGTTTCCGAGGGGCGTCGCGGCAGCCATAAAGACGACTGGCAAATCTTCCTCTATAATGAGGGATTCGTTCCGACGCAAGGTGTGACACAACACAAAGCTTCCGAAGCTTACGCGCCAGGTTTTCCTGTCTTCGAGGATGGCAGCCTTTGCTCCAACGATATCAATACCCAACATGTCAACAAGACGGACGCGTGTTCGGATCTTGAGCATCTGCAACGATTCTCAATCAGGCGACTACACAAGCTCCGTAGCGGCTCTTCAAATCTACCGCTGATACACAACTCAGCGCTAAATGTCACTCCCTTGACAGACTTCTCGATTGATTCATCGGCGAACGACTGAAACCCCTCGCTAGCCACCGATAAAAGACATGCTTCGCTAATGTCGGATGATTTGAGCCCGAGGCAGGCATCTTGCGCTCTGAGTGTCAGAATGGATGAACTTGCCTGCCTTCCAAGAAGACTCAGACGCCATAGCCGATGAGACAGTCAAACACAGACACGACCGCAGCAGGCACACTCTTGAGAGCGTGAAGAATGCTAAGAGGTACAACACTTCCTCGTGTGAGACATGAAGATGTGTAATTTGCGCAAGACCCTAAAGTGTCTTCGAATCGGATCCCGCAGCACAGGCGATCTCATCATCCAGCCAACACTTTTCCGAGAGAACAAAGAAATATATGTTAACTATTAGCCATGGGCTGTGGGGTACCCTGTACTTCATGGAGGCTGTAACACTGTGGCGTCGATGAATGCTCTCCCCGCCGGTTATACTGCTTTGTCTAGATGCCAGAGGGGACGAGTGTCTTGTAATGTTGTGCTGCAGAGCATACAGTATGCCCTGACCACGGTTCGGGGCTGTGACGAAGAGATCGATTAAGAGTGACGAATCAAGGAGAAGTGTGCCTGGCAGGGGTATGAAGCAAGATCGACGAAGCGCCAGCATGTCTAAAAAGCAGAGTTTTGAACCGCTTGAGATCCGATTCAACCGGGCTAATTATGCGTTTTGGGGCAAAGCGCACACAAGCCACCCCGTTCTGGGCACGCGCTTCAATGGACACCCATTCAAGCCCTGCTCCTTAGATTCAACGACCCACCACTCGTGTTTCACATCTCGGCCCCAGTGCAGCAGGAAACGTGCAGCAGTTACCACCGAGACGATGCGAAAACGCACTGGGGGACACAGCTGACAAGGGAGACGTGCATAGACGAGGACCAGGTGTTTGAAGGACGATAAATCTCTGACAGCCTTTCCTGAATCAACAAGCCCCTTCCTTTGCGCCCGCGAATTCCATGATTTCTATTTACGACCAGTGATTGACTCTTTACCTTGCGTGCCACCACGCCCATTCTTTTCCGAACTTTGCAAACTCCAAGACAGCTGTGCTCGTCGTCCATTCGCTATCTCACACTTCTCGGTAACCTCGAGGTCTAGCCTTCCAGCTTCAACCTCGATATCGAAGTTACGGTGCCGGCCACCTATTCCATTCTTCACGCAGCAACAAATCTCACTCGACATCTACCCCGTGGTCCGGATCTCTGCAATTTTCCGAACATTCTTTACTCCATCTCCTGTTGATCAGTGAGCCTTCACACGAAATCGTCAACATGTCATCGATCAACACTCCATTACTCTTCGCCGTGCTGGCAACTGCGGTGTCGGCCTACTCTCCCAGCATGACACCCGAGCAAAAGGCCCTACTCTACGACTCCTACTACCAAAACCACCGCATTCAATGGTATCTTGGTTATGTCTGGGCGGCAACCGTCGCTGCTATTTTCACCTACCGTATCACAGTCACCGGGTTGCGCTACGTCCGGACGCTTGCATGCCTCGAAAACGAAAAGCAGCACTACTTCGTCAACCCTCATCCCGGATGGGCTGCTTTGAGACGCAACATCATCGATGCGCCTCTCTTCCGTAGAAGACACAACCGGGAGTTCAAGCTGTCTGCTGCGGCCAGCATGGGCACGCTGCCAGGCAGGCTGCAGACTATGTATCTCATTGGTCCGTCATTAATCTGCATGTGCCGCTTGAATGATCGTTTTACTAATTCTCGCTCCAGGCTACCTTGCAATGAACATTGCCTTCTGCGTTGTCAGTATCCATTGGGGCGGAGGCAACGTTGCCACTGAGATCAGAAACCGCACGGGCGTGTTGTCTGTGATGAACATGCTTCCTCTGTTCTTGCTCGCTGGCCGTAACAACCCATTGATCAAGTTGCTCGACATCTCTTTCGACACTTACAACCTCATGCACCGCTGGATTGGTCGTATTGTGGTCCTTGAAGCCGTCGCTCATACTGCCGCATGGATGGCAAGCAAGATCATGGCTGGTACGTGGAATTATTGGCTGTGATTGTGCTCATTCACTGACATTTGTGCAAAGCTCCTTCTTCTTCAGTCGGCTGGAACATCATTGGAAAAGCAATGGCCAGCAGTCAGCTCATCCTAACTGGCACCATCGTAAGTCTCGTCCACTCTTAATGTCAGTCTGATTACTCATCAAGCCACAGGCTACCTCTGCTTTTATCATGCTGTTACTGCACTCTCCATCTGTTGTTCGTCATGCGTTCTATGAGACTTTCCTCCACGTTCACATTGTGCTGGCCATTATCGCCATTGTCACAGTGTGGATCCATCTCAAGACTCTTCCACAACAGGTCCTGATCCTTGGTGTAATCGTTATCTGGGTCTTTGAGCGTACTGCTCGTGTTGCCATTTTGATTCGTCACAATGTCGGACGTGGTGGCACCAAGGCTGAAGTCGAGGCTCTCGCCGGAGAGGCCATTAGAGTCACTCTTCGCATGGCACGTCCCTGGAAGTTCCGTGCTGGCCAGCACCTCTACCTTTACCTGCCTTCAGTTGGCATGTGGACCAGTCATCCATTCACCATCGCCTGGAGCCAGGAAGAACAGGATCTCACTTCGGAGAAGTTGCCAACTGACACTCTCGACGTACTCGCTAGACGCAAGACAACCATGTCTCTAATCATTCGCCGTCGCACTGGTTTCACTGACTCCCTTTGGAAGAAGGCGGAAAATGCTCCCGATGGCAGATTCTTCACCAACGCCCTTGTTGAGGGTCCCTACGGAGCTGCTGACTCTTACGAGTCTTATGGCCACGTTATGTTGTTCGCCGCTGGTGTTGGCATCACTCATGCAGTACCTCATGCTCGTCAGCTCGTAGGTGGCTATGCCAACAACACCTGTGCTACTCGCAAGGTCGTTCTGGTATGGATTCTCCAAAGTCCGGAGCATTTAGAATGGATCCGTCCTTGGATGACTGAGATCTTGGCTATGGAGAAGAGACGCGACTGTCTTCGCATTCTCCTCTTCGTCACCCGTCCCAAGAGCACAAAGGAGATCCACTCCCCAAGTGCTTCTGTCCAGATGTTCCCTGGCAAGCCCGACGTGGGTGCTCTTATCTCTGCAGAACAAGCCAAGCAGGTTGGTGCCATGGCCGTCAGTGTATGTGGCACTGGAGGTCTTGGTGACGATGTCAGACGTGCCGTCCGAGAACGCTGTGAGAAGACCACGATCGATTTCTACGAGGAGAGTTTCACCTGGTAGATTAGTGTGTTTCCGATTTCGAATTACGCGCTGGAGTTGAATGCGAATGTGATGATGGAATGAATGCTAGACATTTGATGGGCGATCAGGAATCGTTCTGGAATTTTGTTTCTTTTTCTTCGTAACCTCATGGGTCCTTCTTTTCTTGTTCTTCTTACACTCCTTAGGATGCGCATGATGAAGCGTCCATTTTCGTACTTCTTTACGCTAGTCGATTGAATGTCAGATCAATTTTGCTTTAACCCATGGGTTCGTAATGTTGAACTGGATTCATAAAATCCGAGTCTTGCACCATACGGCGATCAAAGGAGAAAAGAAGAAGATTATTTCCTGCCCTCAACCATAATTATATGATATCCTTCAGAGGTCTTAGCCTCGCCCCATTTTGGGCTGTTGGTGGTACTGGCAGCCAGTTCGAAGGCTACATTCTCGAACTCTGGCATCAGAGCTCCTCTGGTTTTCCAGCCTAGCGAGCCACCTGTGACAAATCTGTTTAGCATTTTTGGCCTGTCTGGCATGTGAGAAAACGACCGACCTTGGCGAGCCTTGTCTTCTGAGAACTCTCTAGCGACTTCATCAAACTTGACGCCAGCATTCAACTTGGCGAGTGCCTCTTCCTTCTTTGCGTGCTTTTCACAAAGAATGTGACGTACGTTGATGCTCTGGGCTGTCGTGGTGAAGGAAAATTAATACTCGGGCTTGAAGGAGCAGCGGTCGCTTGCAACACTTACCACCCTTCACTTTAGCTGCACCTGCCTTCTCCGGCTCCTTGGTTTGCTTGCCCTTGTTGTTCTTTGGGGCCATCTTGATATCGGTTAGGCAGGTGGGTTGTTGATGCAAGAGAACGCTGTTGCCGGCGTTGTGGTTGTTGACCGTGACCGCCATCGACTGAGACTGTTCACAACGGCATCCGCTGTTGACATCATGTCCCCTTCACTCGACCGCCACGATCGTGTCCATCGTGTTGCCTTCCCTGCACGGACATTCATCGGACTTAAGTCTTTCTTGTCTTTCGCGAGCATGCAACTGTTCATTACGCGTCTCGAAGGATTTCACGCGACACCAGCCAAAACCATGGCAGCCAGAAGCACTACAGAGAATCACAGAATCCCGAACATCCCAGAAAGTATGTTCTACATCCCGGACTTCATCAGCCACGAAGAAGAAGCAACTTTGTTGAGCGCATTGCCATCGAATCGCTGGATCCAATTGCAACATCGTCGCCTACAAACTCACCCATCACCTCTTTCGAAGACGAATACACTACTGGAGGCTCCCCTGCCACGCTGGCTCGTTGAGCCAATCATCTCAAAGTTCAAGTCACTCGGTCTATTCAGTGACAGCCCACATCAAGCACCAAACCACGTCTTAATCAACGAGTACAAGCCACTCGAAGGAATAATGCCACACGAGGATGGTGCGGCATACTATCCAATCGTAGCTACAGTAAGCTTGTCGAGCACTCTGTGTCTGGATATATACGAAAAGGCCCAAGGCGAAGATATGGCCCAAGCGAGCATTGGCTCGAGCCCCAAGTGGCGAGTTCTGCAAGAACCGCGCTCTCTTCTAGTCACTACTGGTGCGGCATATACTAATACCTTACACGGCATCTCCGAGATTGAGACTGATGAGAACCTCGGACCTGACACCGTGGCAAATTGGACTTTGCTGGGCGACAGTAAGGCCTTTGCTGACAATGGTGGAAAGAACACGCGCTCGACTCGAGTCAGTCTTACTTACAGGAATGTTCTGAAGGTCTCAAAGGCCGGGGCGAGGATTCTAGGTAGACCAAGAGGCTGAATTGGTACAAGCAACGCGCAAAAACAAGAATCTCAGTCGGCCTGGAACTTTCTCATGAAGCTTCTGCAAGAAGTCGAGAAGTAATCTATCAAACAGGTCTCAAAAACAATTGGCGACTCAGAGGATCATACTGTTCTCGCAAAGACTCCTCCACCATGAACAACAAATGTGACGTTCTCACAACCACCTCTTCCAGATCAACAGTATACGAGACCGCAACTTCCTCTTCAGAGTAGAACAGTACAGGATTATCCCTTTTCCACTTTCTTTCCTTGACTCTAAACTTGACGCCCACGGCGTGGTCTGCTGTGTTGACCCAAAGAACAGTTGAATCGTCTGCTTGAGCACCAAAAGAAGCAGTGGTTTCGGTTTTTGCTTGCTTTGCTAGCCAATCTCTCCAGACTCTGATGGTACCTTCGCAGACCTCTACGGCTGTAAGGATCGTGTCTGGGCGTGGACCAGGTTTCACTAGCATGAGTGTCGCTATCAGTTGAGTAAACAGCTCGCCGGCATCCAAGGACACTTCCTGAGATACCAAGTTGCTCTCTGCGTTGTACTTGTGAATCATTGGATCCGCAGAGCTCGGGTGCGTCCTCGAGCCGGGAACATCTCCACAAGGGTGTTTCAAAGATGGTCTCCGCAATATCTCTTGATGTTGGGGTCTAAATCTGGAATATACAGCCTTTACAAGATGACCAATCTTCTCAGAGTCGGAAAGTCTTTCGATAGACTTGTCATCTAATCCCGAAGTACCCAGTGATGTGCAGAATAACTTGCCGGCCGTCAGTCTGGCGCTCGGTGGATACAGTTCGAGCATGAGGACGTGATCGAGTAAGGTCGCAGCAGCAGTCAAACGGTTTTGCAAGATTCTGACAGATATTGCGTGGAACCTGCGCGATACTGGAGCGAAGGTCAAGACATGTTTCGTAGTGAAAGATTGCAGAATATCGTAGAGAAGCTGGTCTGATATTAGTCGTGCACCAAATAGGAAGGCAACACAATGTTTGCGATACCTCATTTGGCAAGGCCTCAATGCCTGACTTTCTGGTTGATTCCATGTTGTCTTTTGCTGGTGATCTGATGAAGAACGATTCTGCGTCTCGTCAGGCAGGTGCCACTCGAGATACCTTAGAAGGTTTAGGTCAGGGTGATGACGTGACCCCCACCGGGGAAAGGCGCGGGGCTAACGATAAGCTTCTTATCGCATTGTTTATCCCATTCGAGCGTGATCGAATTTCTACCTCGTCGTCGGCTCCTCTCAGCTTGCATCTACAACATCGAAGCGCCTATCATGGCAAATGGCATGGAGGGATTCGTCAAAAGCCGCGATCCAGGAGGCGCCGCTGAGCAATTTGCCGCACCTCATGCCAGCCGCCCACCAACTGTTCAAAAGATACGCGACACACAGGAGCACGACGTTCAACACAATGTGTACGGGACTGACACGGAAGGTTTCGATGACACTCGCTCTTCTCTCAGTGAACAAGTCGATTCAGATGGCGATCACGACGAAGGAGAGTATGACCAGGAAGAACAGCACAGTTTAGATCACATCCTTGAGCTAGACGCATCACAACTTGATCATGCCATGTGGCAGATGAGAAACGGTCAATTGAGGGGCCATCAGATCAATTCAGATCCAGAGTCATACCCTCCCACGACTTCTGGCGAGCCGGAACCTATGGAAGAGTACGAGACCCAGGATGAAGGCGCCTTCGTGCCTCAACCAGCCCAAGCATATGCTGAGCCCGCTCGTGATGCTTACACGACTAACGTTCCAACTGAGCACCATCCTCCTGTGGTGGCCATGCCCATACAACCACGTCATGTGATACCCTCCAAAGAGGAATTCAAGACTCAGGCCAAGCTCACTCTCACCCAGAAAGACATATTGCGTCAAAAGAAGTCGCAAAGCAAAGCACAAGTCACTTCTAATAATCAAGCCGCGCCTGCCCAAGAGCAACTTCGGGGTCATGGTCAGCACTATACAAGCCACAAGCATCCTTCCAAGTCGCCAGACCATGCCTCGCCATCTCTGAATGACCAATCTGAGCATCCACACCGCCAAGCCCCTCAGATCAAGCCCGAAGAAGGCAATCGTCGCCACCAGCGTTCGAACGGAGCTACTCATCCTCAGCAAAGAGCTAAGAATGCCGAGCCTTATAACCAGGGTGTCAAGAGAGACGATTATCCTCAACAAGGATTCGACAGAACCGATCGTCATGAGCAACGCTTTAACAGAGCAGACCAACGTGTGCAATATACCGACAGGGATGATCACCATGAGCAGCAAGAGCTCGACCACGCTCCTGAAGAAAGCCACGAACAGGACCCAGAGCCAGAAGAGCTTGACTACGATCCAGAAGAGTTGTTCATCAAAAGCCTCGACGAGCTGCAGAGAGATCCTTTCGAGGGACCACCGCGCGAAGAGCCCGAAGTCCCTCCTACAGACTTCTCTTCAAAGTCGCTAGAAGAAAAGCTTAAGCTTGCCGCCGGCTTCGAGCCAGAAAAGCAAAGGAAGTTCCTCGCCTCGCTGACTATTGACGAGTGGGAGACCGCCGGGGATTGGTTTCAAGATCGTTTCTCCGAAGTCTTCGAGAAGCTCAAGGAGGCACGTCGAGCCAGACGCACACTTGCGATGAAGTATGAACAAGAGATTGCCAAAAGACAACAGGAAGTGTCAAAGAAGAGAAAGATTACCGAAGAGGCTCTGTCAGGAATGAGGGTGACCGGTGCCCAGGTTCTGGACAGTACGCCCAAGAAGAAGCAGAAGCTCAGGGAATGATGAGGAAGACGCGGTCGATGCTGGCTTACGATGGTGATGATGGATGCATGATAGCGGCGTGTTCTCTTTCCTTGGTTTTCTCATTTGTGGCATTTCATGGCGCTCTATACCCTATCTGTCGACTGTCGATGGCTTTTTTGCTCTTTTCACTGTTGCTAGAGGATGTTTAGTTTGTGGCTTGAGCTGTCTACATCTCTCTGTTCATGAGAATATATCATATGGCTTTTGCTCCCGATCAGAACGATAAACTCTCTCGAGCAAATGTCGCTTCTCTTCGAAATGGTTCCGACAGACTTTCCTTTCGGTGCCTGTTTGGTCCACATGTGCTGTTTGGTCAAGTAGTCTTGCTGGGGTCCTCACCCTGGTCCTCTGACATGGCATCCAAAATACTACCTTCAAGACCCTATAATACTTTTATGTGTATCAACGCATGAGTATACGATGCTCTGTGGTGGTATGCTGATCTCGCTTATGCTGTATCGTCCGTCAATTATGAGTACGGTGAGCGATACAATTTCAGAAAATCCCGAAGCCATGACGACTCACAGCTCAACAACACAAGTGCGAGCCCACTGTCTCCAAGAGTTTTGAGCACTTAAGCCACACGAATGATAGAGTGACTACTATATACTCTCAAGGGAACATGTCAGAGTTTAATAGTCCACGTCGGAAATCATGGGAAAGTAACGGATTGAAATTCAGCGACAGCAACGCCAGACGTCTGTCAAAGGCTATACAAAAACGTAAGCTTCTCATCTCCTCGCCGTAACCTATCAATCCCCGCCCATTCGCGCAGATGATCCAACCTGAAGATCTTCGTGATCACAGTCCATAGATTCTTGTCCTCCACAACCGCACCATCTCCAAACATGGCTTCCCTTCTAATCTCCTCTTCATCCCAATTCGCCACGATTCTTGTGCGTCGTTGATTTTCAGCGACGACAAGAGCCCTGAAAGCCAGGTAGCCGATGAATGCCGTCAGGACACAGGCGAGAGTGACGTAGAAGGGGATCAAGTAGCCGCCTTCTTCAAACTTTGGAGCGAATAACATGCTTGAAATGACACCGGCGAAGTTGCCCCACCCGTTGATGCCCAGTACGATCGCTCGTTTGCCCGGTTGAGGTATGTTGTTGCTGAGCCAGGTTACTGTAAGAGGTGAAGCCACAAAGGAGCCGGACAGGAGGATGGTCAAGGCAAAGTAGCGCAGCTTGTAGGCGTTGGTGGGTAGAGACACCGTGGCTGCTAGGCCCGCAAGTAAGATGGCCAGACCGTAGAGAATCGGGATCAGACGAATTCTTCTTCGGTCAGACCACGATGTGAAGACGAAGAGAATGATAGCCCCGGCTAAGAATGGAGGTACCACAAGGAGGTTAATAGCAGCTGGCCCCAGGTCTTCCCGACCTGCAATACCCTTGATGACGAGTGGGAGAAACACTGCAAACGCGGTGGCTGGAATGGCGGAAAGAATGTTGCAAAACAGGAGGTACCAGACCTTCCAGTCAGCTACGGCGGAGAATATGTCTTCGCGAGATATCCCGATATCAGCAGTGACAGATGCAACAGAAGCATGGCTCTGGCGACGGCCAGATATTTCTGGTCCAATCTCAGCGCCAGGAAGTAGGTAATCGGCCTCCTCGTCCTCAAGAGTCAATGAATGGCGTGAATCAGATAGACCAAGCGATCTAGGCTCTCGAGTATCGATGACGGCTGGCTGCTGTTTTGATTCGCTCCATGAGGTAGCTGCAGCAATCTGATCATTCCGAATACGCTCTTCTGCGACGAGACGCTCGTCAGCAGTCAAGAACCATGCCGTGTTGGCACTATGCGGCAGCCAGAAGAATCCAACAGCTGCCACCACAATGGTCAAAGTGCCTTCGACGAGAAACAATATCTCCCAGCTCTTCCATTTTGCGGTGGTGATGTGTGGAGTCGGGTCGTCACGAGGGAAGTAGCTGAAGACAGCCCAGCTAAGCAGGCCTCCAAAACATCCGGCAAGTGCGGCCTGACCATAGAAAAAGGCTAAGCGCTTGCCAAATTCATAGCGAGTATACCACAGGCTCAAGTCTTCGTTCACGGACATGTTAGCAGGCAAGCGGTGTGGTACACTTTGACTCAAGCCGACTTACAGGATACAGTGGTGGGGTAGAAACCTGCCTCTAATGCCGCAATGAGTACTCTCAGAGTGACCAGTTGAGTCTGAGACTGTACAGCGATGTGTAGTGCGGTACAAACTCCCCACAAGGTCATGGTCCCCGGCACCCAGCGAACCATACCATACTTGCGACCAAAGAAGGCACCGATAGGCTGAAGACAGACAAATACTGCGAAGAACCAAGCCACGGAAACATTCAGAGCAGACTTGGGTAGTCCTAAATCCTCGGTAAAGTGGCCAGATTCCGCATTTCCTACATTCGACTTGTCGAGAGAATTAAGCAGAAACAGAAGACACAGGAAGGGGAGCAGTATCAAGTCGAGTTTGAGAATAACACGTTTGCTGAGTCGTGCTATCTCTTCGTCGTCGAAATGACGGATTGAGTCTCTATCCATGGGCGAAGTAGACTCAAGTTCGATATCGCTCCCGCAGTTCATTATCGCATGTTCAACAGGGGGCCGTCATCGCTCAGGTACGTGGGGAGAAAAGCACGGTTGATGGTTCTTGCACGAGTCAAGGAAGTCCACACCGACAAACCATGTCAGTGACCCGTGCGCACGCGGCTGTTGCTATAGTGACACAAGTGCACAACGAAAACATCATTTTCGATGTGCTGTTCGTTTCTGAGTGGGCAAGTCTTTGTGTGAGGCACAGGTTAATCACTCGTATTAGAAGGCAAGGAGAATAGATTGATTGCTTAATAGTGTGACGTGAAGTACAACACACCATAAAATAAACAGATTGCTCTTCAGACTGAAAGCATAGCTCTAAACTTCTGTTGTGTTGCTATTCCGTGATAACTTGCTTCCAACAGCACCATCTACCACAGTAAAGCAAAGACCAGCAACAGGCAAGCACTCTCGAAATCACAGCGGGGAAAGAGCGGCCCGCGCCCTGACAGTGTGCTTGTTTAGCGACGTGCTGCGGCTGTCTTGGTTCACTCTTGGTTCACCTAGCGGCAACCTGCCTGCTTGCCCGCCCTGCAGTGAATGCGTTTGAACAAGTCGGGAGGCGCATTTGGTTTGGAAGCCAACATTTTCTCGTCGAACAACGACCTTGCCGTTCAGTCAGGCCTTGATCAAGTTCTGAGGCTGGAAGGCAGTTGCTTCCCCGCGGGTGCAACATCAGACAGGTGTGTAATCGACTGGTCGGAAACGGTTTCAACGGCGGTTGAAACACAAAGATTGAATCATGGCCGACAACCCACCTCCTCCTCCACCGCCTCATGGAGCCAACCCCAAGTCAACATCCGGCGGTCTGCCTGAAGGCAACTACGACATTTTCATCATCCCACCACACAGCGCAGGTTCTGGCTTTCTCTACCTGCCGTCGCTCCAACCGAATGTCAACTCTTTCGCCGCGGGCTTCGCGTCCGCCGTCTTTTGCTACTTGGTATGGATAACAGCTATACCGGCGCTAGGACAATGGCTGTCGATAATCGCTGCCAGTGGTAGTGCAGGCGTGTTGCTGCTTGTGGCTGGCGTCGGCGCCGTCGCATGGGCTTTTGGCAAATCTCAAGGCGAGAGCAAAAGTCAAGGTACTCAGGGCCCACCGCCTTCTGGCGACGAAGACCATGGTACCTCGGGAGCAGATGGAGGAAGCAAGCACAGTCGAACCCACAGTGGCCCTTACAACACTTCGCATTCCTCGGGTTCAGCCAATGCGCATTCCGCGCCACCTCCTCGCACCCCACAACAGGACTACACTACTCCTCCACCAAGACAAGAATACAGAGCACCTCCCCCACCACAGCCTGAATATTCTGCTCCACCTCCACAACCCGACTATCATACTCCTCGCCCACCCCCGCCAGAGTACGCCGCTCCACCACCCCGTCCAGCATACACCGCGCCTCCACCTCCACCACCACCCCCACAACAAGAAGCCCCAAAGCCTGCCCCTCCTCCTCAGTCAAAACCATCTCCTGCGCAACCAAAAGCAGCTCCCCCACAACCAAAGGCTACTACTACACCACAGCCCAAGCCTGCACCAGCAGCAGCATCCTCACCCGAACCTTCGGCAAGGTCTGCATCGGAAGCTGCGGCCAGCTGGGAGAAGGCCCGTGAAGAGACTCGCAAGAGGGAGGAGGCCAGAAAGAAGGCAGAGGAGCTTAAGAAACTTCGCGAAGAGGCGCTACGAAAGAAAGAGGAAGCCGAGCGACAGGCAAGAGCAGCCGCCGAAAAGGTCAGATGGGAGCAAGCCAGGGCTCGTGAGAAGGAAGCTCGTGAACGGGAAGCAAGAGAGCGCGACGCAAAGGACAAGGAGACCAAGGACAAGGATGCTCGGGAGCGGGAGAAGCGCGAGCGCGAAGCCCGAGAGCGTGTTGCAAAGGACAAGAAGGAAAAGGCCGCTGCAGCCGCAGAAGCCGCAAAGTCGCCGTCCAAACCCACCACGCCTGCTGCCAAAAAGTACGAACGGCCCAGTGCGCATAGCTACGCCAGTACCGAGACCACAAGCGCCTATGATGCTCGTACTGTCGTCTCATCCTCGACCGCTCCATCTTACACCGAGACTCTGTCTTCGTACGCCCCCTCGACTTCCACGGCTAGAACCAGTCCACCTCCGGAATATCGTGGACCATACAACACCTCCGACCCAGACAAGATAGTCACCAAGGCTGTCTACGTGTACACCAACGTAAACCCTAAGCTGCCTATCAGTCAGCTCGTCAGTGGCAAAGCCAATGTCACCGATGGCCTTGTCTTGAGGCTCCAAACTGAAGGTCTTTTTATCGATGACGATGTACGTCGTGTCCCTCAACGCGAGTGGGACATCAAAGCCTGGAGTCTCAAGTCACTCGAGAAGAGCACCATTAATCCTTATTGCATGGTTCGTGCCACCATCAGAGATACTGACAACAAACGCTACGTCTTCGTTATCCCGTCTGACCAAGAATGGAAGGTCGACGTTGGATTGTCTCGCCTGCGCAAAGGCCCCTTGGTCCGTAGCATGGGCATAGGTAGCATCAAGGCGCCCGAGATGAAGGGTTTGCTCAGCGACCTTGGATGGGTTTGATCATGGTCGCGCTGAGAGAGGACGCAATCTCGCCTGTTTGTTACGAAGGTTTGTGACCAGTTCTGGTCCCGGGTGGCTTCGCTCTGTGTGTTACACTGCATCATGCATCAGCGATCGGAGTTTTTTTTATCGTCTTTGGGGAGCTTACGATTCTTGTCTCTACCCTTTTACTTGTTCTAGTCGATTATTGTCGTTACGATGGAACGATTTGCGGATACCACCTTGTGTTTTTTCTAAGACGCTCTCATACGGAGTGTTACATCGAATGTTAATAGCAACCAATTCAACTAATTCTTGTGGCATTGCCTTCTTGTGATATTTGTGGTGTGTTCAAGTGATTTGTTCTCGTTGGTAGTTGCGTCCCGATAGATTTATTTTCAGTAGCATTCCTCGGCCGAACACACTGGATGGTTCAGTCATGCTACCTCTGGTGACTGTTATGTGTGACCTTCCACCTGGAAGTGACCCTCTTCCTGCGCAGTAACACAAACTGCTTCCGTCGAGAAGATCACACCGCTCCTTGTTGCACATTTTTAGTGAGCCTATCGGAGACTTGAATATACGTGCGAAATCTTCCGATGTCATACCCGTCCGAAAGCAGCAATCTAGGTACTGCTTGCGTACTTGCCAGTCAGGTCTTGATTTCTTCAATACCTAGAACTGTCTCAACATATAAAGAGGTCTCGAGGTCATGGAGTCGAGAGATTCCACTACCCTATTCACATCCTGACTTTGGAAGAAGACTTGGCCACATTCAAATCCCATATTCAAGCCTACTCAAACACGTCTTTGATCCGCCAAACAGCAAAACGAGATGGCTTCCTCAATCGCCATGTTGGCAGCAATGCTTTTCGCATCCACAGCATTCGCACACCCTCAACCAATCGTCGAACACGACCTCATCCCTGGCAATCTAGGAGTAACCTGGTATCAAGCACCTCTTGCTTTCAGCGAATCAATCTCGACCGATGCGACCTGTGGCTGGGCTGTTTCCACGGGTCAGCTCAACACCACCAAGTGCTACGTTCTGCGCACAGATGCTCTTGGACTGCAGCAGAATGAGAAGCACGAGTGTGCGTTGAAGGTGTGGGATGGTGTGTCTGATTGCTCGGGCGAAGGGACTTGGACCATGCATGCTATTCCCAGTGGCAAGAGTACAAGTTGTGTCGAGACTGGTATCTTGGACGGTGGCATGTTTCAGCACAAGAGCTGCATGTTGACATGCTCTTGAGGTTCACCGTCTATGGTATTGAAGATGTTGACGGTCGAAGAGTTTCGGAGAGGTAGTCGGAGAAAGCGGTTGCGGTTCGATGTTCATGTCTTTCTGGTCGTCGTTTAAGCGTAGATGTTTTCCCACGTATGTGCACATGGTCATCATGTCTTACTCGAATTATGACTTCTCCATATGCTGAATCTGTACCATCGGTCTTTGTCTAGAAGGTGTAATTCATTGGCAATTCTCCAGGGGGGTCAACGTTCAGAGTGCTGGTGAATGACTTTACAGTTTTCACGGGCATAAAGGTCGCCAGCGCTTTCCAATCGCGTAGATGACTTGCGGTACGACTTTCTTGTGATGCCCATACGTCTCGGTGCAGAGTCGCCAAAGATACCGGATAGTTATCGTTTGACTGAGCCTACACTCCAAGGTGGCTCCAGGTTCTGATGCTGTGAGTCCAAGCTGGTTGCAACAACAGTGACTTGCGTTGGACAGCCCTGAGAGGCAGGGTTGCTGGGATTAGGATCTTCTCCTGTGGTAGCCTGAGAGTTAAATAGAGAAGGTGTAGCGTATGACTAGCGGCTCTGCTCAGTAGATACCGAAGGAGAAGTGGTAGGATAAAATAGCCGCCTTTGCTTAGAAGACTTGCAGGTAGGAAAACGCATTTAAGAGAGGCTTGTACCATCCAAGGGTACCAAGATTTAACCAGACCTTGCAGAGCATAAGTGACTCGCGGAGGAGATGTTGGTCGCGAAGGAGCTTGATACCACCGAAATTGTTTGGAGGGCAGCGTGAGCAGATTTGAAGCTGGATCTTTGCGGGCATCTTGTCAAGGTAGTGAAAGAAGACTTGGGCCAGGTTGATGTTGCTAGTCATTATGATAATGGAACCATCGAAGACAAGATTGGTGTTGTTGATGATGCAGACGACGAAGCAGTCGTGGTCGTCAGCCGCAACTGCTTGTCCTTGCCATCTTCACGCGCAACTCGAGTGGTGACATGTCATCGCTTTCGCATGTTGTAAGTGGTTATGTGTAGCTCTGGGTACCAAGCCGGAAGCACCTCACGTGTCTACTCTGTCTTACGTCGGTTCAGCTTCCGTCTGGATGGCGTTCCCAAGGTCTCGGCTTCTTTGGGCTAGAAATGCTCGACCCTAAGTCCCGAGCATGGTAACTTTCATGTACCAATCGGACCGCGTCAGGTCACGATCAAGCCATGGAGGGCTGCCCACGGTGGTCGCATGTTCCAATTAGAAGAAGGACCGATAGCATTGCTAATAGACCCGAATTTGCGAACGGCGTTCATTGGTCCGCGCTCTCCCCATACCGAGTTCGTAGTGGAGGTTTGCGGGGGCTAGGATCATCTCCACAATCGATCTTCTGTGTGACTGTTGACGAACTGCCCCGAAGTGCTGTTGTCAAGGGGGCAGGAAAGTGCTTTTTCAGAGGATGCAGATATCTCCTTGAACAAGGCCCCAAGGATGCTCGCTGCACGGATAGACGGCATCCGTTGGGAATCTCAATGTAATCCATAGTGCCTGTGGGAGAACCGGGGATGATGAGGCGGAGGAGAATTGAGCGGAAACAGGCCCAGATTAACGGTAGTACGTTCTTAGCCGAGAGCGCTGCACCAACTTTTGCCAAAACGTCACTGGCGCGACTGGGGTTCACACATCGTTCCCAGCCTGAGGCTTTGAAGTCGTTGAGAAGAGTGCGTCTCACATTCCTCGTAGTCGCGTACTTTCACTCGTAGAAAGCGTCGCTTCGATCTCTTCGAATAGCTTTCACAAAGCAATTGTTCACTCTTCTTGAACCACAAGGTCCCCTTTGTCGGCCAACAAAGCACAAAACGTCATTGCGGTCGGTTCACATTTCAACCCCACAACAGGTGCCCGCTGCCGCCGATCGTTAGGTGGACACGAGCTAAAGCGAGTCCGACAGCTCCAGCTCCTTCGACCTTCTTTAGCCTGCCTTCTCCCACTTCCCTCGTTCTTTCGTCATTGCATTGTCGTTCGACTTTTCATCCCTTACCTTTCACACAATGGCTACAACAAAGCGCGACGTGAGGAACCATGTCCTCTTCGAGGTCGCTACTGAAGTCGCCAATCGAGGTTTGTCTCGGCTCACAATCCTTTGTTCGTACCAAGTCGATCGCGCGCTAATGTCTTGCCAGTCGGAGGTATCTACTCGGTCCTCAAGTCAAAGGCTCAAGTTACCACTGCCGAGTATGGCTCAGCCTACACGCTGCTTGGCCCCCTCAACCGCAATTCGGTAAGTCTCCAATTGTGCCGTTGTTCGACCAAGATCCGGTGGACTGACTCGGTTCCTAGGCCGCCGTCGAGGTAGAAGAACTCGAGCCCAAAGATCCCGCAATGGTAGCAACCATCAAGTCCATGAACGAGCGTGGCATCAAGACACTCTACGGCAGATGGCTCATCGATGGCGCACCCAGAGTGCTGCTTTTCGACACTGGCACCGGTTACTACAAGCTCGATGAATGGAAGGGCGATCTGTGGGCAACTGCCGGTATTCCTTCGCCTGCAGACGACCACGAGACCAACGAGGCCATCGTATTTGGTTACCTTGTCGCCTGGTTCCTTGGAGAGGTGTGTAGTTGTTCCGGCGCGCTGTCATTCCCTTTTTTTTTTTGGCTCCTGCTAACATTTCAATCAGTACGTCTACCACGAGAAGGAGCGCGCAGTTGTTGCCCAGTTCCACGAGTGGCTTGCAGGTGTTGCTCTTCCTCTGTGCAAGAAGCGCAGAATTGACGTG
This sequence comes from Aureobasidium pullulans EXF-150, assembly GCF_000721785.1. Lineage (NCBI taxonomy): Eukaryota > Fungi > Ascomycota > Dothideomycetes > Dothideales > Saccotheciaceae > Aureobasidium > Aureobasidium pullulans. The sequence continues at coordinate 276,568 of NW_021941044.1, read as the reverse complement.
ACCACCATCTTCACTACCCACGCAACCCTTCTTGGACGTTACCTCTGTGCTGGCTCAGTTGATTTCTACAACAATTTGCAGTACTTCGACTGCGACGCCGAGGCTGGAAAGAGAGGAATCTACCACCGCTACTGCATTGAGCGCGGTGCAGCCCACGCTGCCGATGTCTTTACGACCGTTTCGCACATCACCGCATACGAGAGTGAGCACTTGCTCAAGCGCAAGCCTGACGGTGTTTTGCCCAACGGTCTGAACGTCAAGAAGTTCTCGGCAACCCACGAGTTCCAGAACCTGCATCAAGTCAACAAGGAGCGAATCAACGACTTCGTTCGTGGACACTTCTACGGCCACAACGATTTCGATCCCGACAAGACCCTCTACTTCTTCACTGCCGGTCGTTATGAATACCGCAATAAGGGTGTCGACATGTTTATTGAGTCATTGGCTCGTCTCAACCACCGTCTGAAGGCGGCTGGTTCCGACATGACTGTCGTGGCATTCATCATCATGCCTGCTCAAACCACCTCGCTCGCTGTCGAAGCCCTCAAGGGTCAAGCCGTTCTCAAATCGCTCCACGACACTGTGAGCTCGATCGAGAAGAACATTGGCAAGAAGCTCTTTGAGCGTTCTCTCGCATGGCACGAGGGTCAAAACCCCCCGGACGAGACTGGTCTCTTGACTCAAGAAGACAAGGTCCTGCTTCGTCGTCGTTTGTTCGCCATGAAGCGTTCGAACTTGCCTCCCATTGTCACTCACAACATGGTTAATGACCAGGAAGACCCCATTCTCAACCAGATTCGTCGCTGCCAGCTTTTCAATCACCCCACCGACCGTGTCAAGGTCGTCTTCCACCCCGAATTTCTGAGCTCAGGTAACCCTGTTCTTCCCATGGATTACGACGACTTCGTCCGCGGTACCCACTTAGGTGTCTTCTCATCCTACTACGAGCCTTGGGGATACACTCCCGCCGAGTGTACCGTCATGGGTGTTCCCTCCATCACCACCAACCTTTCTGGTTTCGGATGCTACATGGAGGAACTGATCGAGAACGCTCAGGACTACGGCATCTACATTGTCGACAGACGCATGAAGGGTGTTGACGACAGTGTGAACCAACTTACAGAGTTCATGTTCAATTTCATCGGCAAGAGCCGCAGACAACGCATCAACCAGCGCAATCGCACAGAGCGATTGAGCGACCTCCTGGACTGGAAGCGCATGGGTATGGAATACGTCAAGGCCAGACAGTTGGCTTTGAGAAGAGCATACCCCACTTCATTCGAGGGCGATGAGGAGCCCGGCTTCTTCGACGGCACCGAAGTCAAGATTTCGCGCCCTCTCTCAGCACCCGGCTCACCCAGAGACCGTTCGGGCATGATGACACCCGGTGACTTCGCATCTCTGCAAGAGGGCAGAGAAGGCCTGAGCACAGAGGACTACATTGCTTGGAAGCTCCCGTAAGTTGCTCAAATGGTCTGATTATGTACGTTCATGCTAACATATTGAACAGTGAGGAGGAAGACGTCGACGAGTACCCCTTCCCGCTCACCCTCCGAAGCAAGACGTCTTCGACCAACGGCACGGGCACCACAACACCCACCAACGGCACAATCGGCACCGCAAGCAACATGTCAAGCAACACTAGCGGTGCTGCCTTTTGAGAACCGAATCTGAGGCTAGGAAAGAGGAAGAGAAAGAGAAAGAGAAAGAAATGATGAAACGATCATAATGCAGCAGAGAAGACCAGCGGTGTTCCATTGGCACAGAATGCTTGGGGTCGTTGCACCTTTTTTTTGTACATTACCATGTAATTTGCAGTTTGCACCCATGGGTGAATTTATCCTTTGGCAAAAGATTCGGATGTGATTGAATAATGCTGTTCTTGAAGTGACATTTGTTGATACGAGTACGAGGAGATCAAAGGGAGAGAAGACGGCAAGATGGGGGAAACGGGGGCGGAGCACGTAAGAGGCTAGCGTTAAGCCAAGGCGTTGGAGGCTGTGGGTTTGAAGATCGATGCGCCGGCTGGCTGGCTGCAACTGGCTTTCGCTGTGCGTAGATTGTCTCCTCCTTGACGACTGCACTTCGCTATTGTTATCATGTCGCCTTGCAACTAGACGTAGCCTTCCTCTGACCCGTACAGCCTGCTACGCTCCATACCCGCGCTCACCGATCGACCCTGACGAGCCTGTGCCAGCCACTCAACGCTTCGTCCTTCTCCCCACGTCTCGACCGACTTCGACTTTGATGATGGCGATCGAGCCTCAATCCCGAATTTGAGAAGCTTCGCCGGCGATATTTCTCTTCCACCATCCGCTACAAGTTCCACACCAGACGTGCGCCGTCTTCCTACTTGGCCCTTTGAGGCGTCCCAACACTCCTTAACCCCTCCCCTGGCCGCCACACTGCTCGACAGCAACACTTTCCCAACATGGAACGACTGAAGGGAACATGGGCATGGGTCAAAGACCGTTTGCCAAATCCAATGAAACGCGGCAAACCACACTTCAACTTCATTACTACCCACTGTAAGAAGGTCCAAATTCAACACTGGCAATTGAAAAAATAAGAGCTGAGATACTGCAATTACAGACACATACATGCTTGGCTTGACCATACTGGGCTCAATCATGATATATCCTGCCGGCGTAACACCCTATATCGATGCTCTCTTCTTTGCTGCAGGCGCAGCGACCCAGAGTGGCCTCAATACGTCAGTCCATTTTTGCTTGCTACGTATGCTGTCGCTAATGTGATGCAGTATTGATGTCAACAAAATGCACACCTACCAACAGGTAATGAATTCGGCTTCCTTTCTAAGGTCTTGTTACTAATTGCCCAGGTTGTGCTTTACTTCATTGCTTGCATCGCAAACCCCATCTTCATCAACACCTGTGTTGTTTTCATTCGTCTGTACTGGTTTGAACAACGTTTCGACCATATTGTCAAGGAAGCTCGCAGCAACCGCCGCACTCGAACAAGATCACGAACTGTCAGCGAATCCAGACCAGATGCGGACCCAGGACGTGTTGAAATGGGAGTCAATGGCCGCAAAATTACCGTGTTACATCACACCACAAAGCCAAATGGTATGAGTGCTAGAAGCGCCAATGCTAAAGTGAACGGCATGAACGAGAAGGAGCGAATCGAGCATCTTTCTGGGAGCGTCGCCGACCCGTTCGGGAGCACTTCAGAGAGTGGTGAATCAAGCGAGAAAAGAGAGACCGAGCCTACCGAGGACGCAAGAGACATCTCTGATACCGACGAGAATGTTGCTCCGGATGTGATACTGACTCAAGAAGAAAGCGAAGAAGATGAAGAGGAAGACCAGAGAGAGAAGGAACCGGAAGAGAAGCCTGCTGATCAGACATGGCTTGGACGTAACCCCTCTCTGAAGCGAGAGATCACCTTTGCGGACCAAGTCAAGCCATCTGCGCATCGAAGACAAGCCTCGAATCTCCAATCTGTACCGGAAAGACCTAAGCCGGTGCGCTTGGAAACGGAGCATCATATTGCATTTCTGGAGAGACAGAGAAACATCAAGGATCAAGGCACCCTACGAATTCCCAATCCTAGGGAATTTGACCGTGGCGACAAGCCTCATGAAGTTGAATCTGACGAAGAAGGTGATGCTTTGAACCGCCAAATGACAAGGAACACGCTGCCATCTTCGCCCCGTATGCGCGCGCGAACGTTTTCGGATGCCCCATCAGCCGAAATAAACGGAGACGATCATCCAGTCAGAAGAGGCATCATCATTGATGAGCCTGAGCGCCCTCAACGCGACCGTCAGCAATCTCAATCTTCAGATACTGGCCGCTCGCCACGCTTCAACATTTTTGGGACCCTTCGCAACTTCAGAAGTAGACAACACGGAGAAAGCACTACATTTGGTCGGTCTTTGAGCGGATTCACCAACAGGACCTTTAGTTTCACCAAAAGTCAAGACAGAGACATGGCAGATCCAATGCCATATCTGAGTTGGCAACCGACTATTGGACGTAACTCTCAGTTCGTGGACCTTAGCGAGGCACAGCGCGAAGAGTTGGGAGGTATCGAATACAGAGCACTCAAGACCCTGGCTTTGGTTCTCGTGTGTTATTTCATTGGCTTTCATCTTCTCGGTGTTATCGTTTTTGTTCCTTGGATTCTGGAAAGCCGCAAATACGGCGAGGTTGTCACTTCAATCGGTCAGAACAGAACGTGGTGGTAAGTGCTTGATCAATTCTTTTTGGTTGGATGAATGCTAATCACATCTTCAGGGGTATATTCACACCTGCCTCCATGTTCAACGATCTTGGCTTCACCCTGACTCCGGACAGCATGATCTCGTTTCAATCAGCTGTCATGCCTCTACTGTTTGGCTCTTTTCTGATCATCATTGGCAACACTGGATTCCCGTGCATGCTTAGATTCGTCATTTGGCTGTCTTCGAAACTAGTTCCCCGTGGCAGTGGAATCTGGGAGGAGCTGCGCTTCTTGTTAGACCATCCTCGCCGCTGTTTCACCCTTCTGTTTCCCTCCAAGGCCAATTGGTGGCTTTTCGCCGTCCTTGTGGCCCTTAATGGTGTCGATCTGATCTTTTTTATTATTCTGGATCTCAACGACGAAACCGTCACTTCACTATCCCCAGGATTCAGAGTTCTCAATGGCTGGTTCCAGGCTGCTTCTACGCGAACGGCTGGATTCGCTTCCGTCAACCTTGCAGACCTGCATCCAGCCATTCAAGTCTCATACCTGATTATGATGTATATTTCCGTCTTTCCAGTTGCCATCTCGGTTCGCCGAACCAATGTATACGAAGAAAAATCTCTTGGTATATTTGCCGGTGAAGAAGAAGACGATGAAGAGAATCGCAGCTATGTCGGTCAGCATTTGCGCAGACAGTTGAGTTTCGATTTGTGGTATATTTTCTTAGGATTCTTCATCATCACCATCGTTGAAGGCCATCGTCTGGAAGACACCAACGCCTACGCCTTCACCATGTTCTCTGTCCTTTTCGAGATCGTGTCGGCTTATGGTACCGTTGGTCTTTCTCTTGGTTATCCAACCATCAATGCCTCTTTCAGTGCTGAGTTTGCGACGTTGAGTAAACTTATCATCATAGCAATGATGATTCGTGGAAGGCATCGTGGTCTACCATATGCCTTGGACCGCGCCATCTTGTTGCCCTCAGAAAATCTTAACAAGAATGAAGAAGAGGGAGCGACAGTGGCTCGCGAAGACTCTGATGAGGCTCGTCCTTATTCACGATCTTCCTCCAACAGAGACAGCAATGTGCCTCCTGAGGCCAGCGGAGCCTCTATGGACTTCAGCCCTACAGGACTTAGACACATGCGCCGTGGCAGTCAGGTCAGCACCAGGTCCGCTGGAACCAGAACTCAACCTCCCACGAGACGCATGTCCAAGATCATCATGAGTGGTTTGAGTGCTGGTCCTACCATGGGAAGAAAGTACGATTGAGAGGTGTAAATTTTGTACAGTGTTTAGATAAGTCAATTAGCCTGGCGTTGGGACTGGTGGTTATGTGGTTATTTCGATTCGTTTCAATCAAGGATAGACAGCCAACTTGAGCAATTCAACACCCTTTCTCGACTCTTTGCTCCCTTAACCGTTCAATGTGAGGTCGCGACCGCTCCTTGCTCGATGTCAAAGCTTTTGACAAGGCGGCTCCACGTGGTTCTGGCCCTGCGGCGGTCGAGAAAAACGACGTCATATTCAGCAAACAGCCAGCTGCTAAACCAATAGTGGTAATTAGTCGTTGCTATTTCTCTGAGGGATAGTGTCCGTTTTTACGCAGGAACCACAAACCAAAAATGCGGTTCTGAGCGGCGACAAGTCCTACTCGTTCACATCATCCCTGTCTCCAATATACCTACTCTTACCCTAGGTGGTCTATCAAAGTCAAGCCTCAGACGCGTCCGAGCCCCCGAGTCAGGATGTGCGCTACAATATCTTCTACCGAGACCGTCGTACACAAACGTGAGGCGGCACAGAGGATCACTCGATTGATACCAGATGCCAATAAACCTGATGCGACACCCAAGCGACTACTCATCTGGAAAGGCTCCGTCGAGGAACTCCTTGGCTATCGCACTGAAGAGATACCGACAGCGGAAAGCTGGTGGCTGGCACGAATCCATCCGGATGATATCTTTGATGTGGTCGACAGCCTGTCCAAGATCCTGGCTCCGGCTCCCGAAAGACCATATGCTTCAGAGGCTAGAATATGGGCTCACAACTACCGCTTCAAACATGCTAATGGTCAATTCCTGTTGGTCTCGGAGAGATCAATCGTAGACAGAGGTGAAGCCGGCAATGTGCTTAGCATGACAAGCACAATATTCGATGCAGAGAAGCGAAGGATAGAACGGAAAGCTCACAGAGAATTCTTGGACTCAAGGGATCAATTCAAACTCATTGCCAACAACACACCTTCGGGTATCTGGATGATGGACCCTCAGGGATACACGACATATATGAATAACGCCGCGGAAACCATCACAGGATTCAAGTTCGAAGAGATTGCAGGCTGGACTTTTCACGCGGCAGTGCACAGCTGCAGACCTGATGGAAGCCCTTATCCAGTATCAGAATGTCCTATCTTCCGACACCAGCAAAATGGAACCGAAGCCAAGAATGAAAGCGAAGTCTTGTACGTATCGATACTTGTTCGTCTTGGGGTGATACTACGGCGCAGTCTGTGGTGCTGCCTTCATCGTTCATCATGGGAAAAACGCTAATACCCACCTTCTCAGTGTCCATAAACAAGGACATCATTATGATATTGAATACAGCGTCTCGCCAATTGGCGACTATGCGAGTGGTGGTGCAGTGATCGAGTTCAGAGATGTAACTTCGCAGAAGAAGTTGGAAAGAGAGCGATTAGCTGCCATCGTACAGAATGAACAACAGTCTGGTAAGTGTAATACTGAAGACAGGACAACACAGTAATACTAACTCGACGAAGTTCTTATCAAGGCATCCGAGGATCACAAAGCCAACATGGCTTCGTTCGTCTCATTCGTGTGCCACGAACTCAGAAACCCTCTCCAAGGCATTACCTCCAGCACAGTATGACTTCGGAGCCCTCGGTAAAACGTCCTTGACTAACTCGTTGACACAGGAATTCTTATCCGAAACATTGGAGAAGCTGGACGCCTTGACCAACAGTATCGACTCTAATATCCGAAGCACTAATTGCATACCGGATGGTGCTATAAATGGTACTTCGTCAGAAATCCACACACAACGCAGAAGTAGCTCAAGACCGGCAGACGGCTCGATAGCCGAAGAAATTCGTGGTTTGGTGAACTACGCTCGTGAGCTTGTTGTAAGTCAAGACATATGTTGTGCGGCGCTTGGAATCTACTGACCGTCTCAACAAGTCCAACGTTGCTACATGTGCGAGTCACCAGGCTTTGATCACGAATAACGTATTGGATCTGAGCAGACTTGACGCCGGCAAAGTCGAGCCTTCATACGACATTGTAGATCTACGGGCCTTGTCCAAAGAAGCTGTCGGAATGATGGCTTCACGGGCACGTGTGAAATCTATCAACTTACGACTTGCTGAAGATGACGCCTCGCCTCTGTACCTGAAGGCCGATTCGACCCTCATGTCTCAGATTTTGCTAAATCTCATCGGCAACGCTGTCAAAGTTTGTAACTTCCTACATAACCCGGAGACCTGAGCTAACGACTCTGCCAGTTCACGCCAGACAATGGCAATATTATAGTCGACATCCAGTCTGAACCTGCCGATGAGAGTGGGCGAGTCCTCCTGCGCGGTTCAATAAAAGATGATGGTATAGGCATGTCCGAAGCCGAGCAACAGAGACTCTTCAAGCGCTTCTCACAAGCCAACAAGCGAGTCGCACAGACCTACAAGGGGTCAGGCTTGGGTCTCAGTATCAGCAAAGAGTTGGTGAAGGTGCTCGGTGGTGATATGACCGTCAAGAGTGCTCCAGGCGTTGGAAGTACTTTCGGCTTCTTCACCATGCATGATTGCCCAACCAAGAAAGAAATGGCTGCGCTCCTGAAGTCAGGCGCAGGTATTACTACGGTCGCCACAGATCTTGAGAAGTTCGAGATCAGCAATTCGGCAGCGATAGTGCCGCCTCCCAAGTTCAGGAAGGTTTGCGTTGCAGAGGACAATCCGTACGTACCGGAAGATACTATGTGAAGCGGGAAGAAACCGAACTAACATCATACAGGATTAATCTCCGTCATCTAGCCAAGAACTTGGAGACTCTCGGTTACCAGTATATCTTGTGCAACAACGGCAAAGAAGCGCTGGACAGCTTCACACAACCGGATTCAGATATCGACGCTGTGATAATCGTGAGCATATACCACTGACACATACCAAACAGACATATGCTGACTCTCACCCAGGACATGAGCATGCCAATCATGGATGGCCTAGAAGCAACACGCCTGATGCGTGAACATGAGATTTCTCCATCAAACACCGATCCCCATCGTACACGCACACCGATCATCGCTCTTTCGGGCAACGCGATGAAAGAACAGGTCCAAGAAGCCATGGCAGCAGGCACGAGTGACTACATGATCAAGCCTTGTAAAAGAGCACAGTTGAAAACCATGCTTGATCATTGGGAACGTATTATGCATGATGGCTCTGCACATACACCGCTGGCTGTCAAGTGATGAAGGCAGAGCGGAAAGATTTGAGCATCACAATCATGCATTAGTTTGCAGCGACTGTCAAACGCCGAAGAGACTAACCGGGCGACCTCCGACCGGGATACCAAGCTGACGAGCATGTCGAAAATCTGGTCGGCACAGAGATTAGCGTAAAGACTGGCAAGGTCAATTGGACTACAGGCTTAACGGCCACTACCAGCCTACTCGAAAGCATTCAACGCGTCCCATATACAGGTTTTCAAAAAGGACGAAGGTTCTTGGGGGATACCTTCGATGGCCAGGTTCAAGACGCGTATACAGATAACTGGGAGTTAGAGGACAGCAGACTCCAAGTATCTACATAGATGGGTAGAGAGAGACAAAGATACAGTAGCTCCATGGAAACCCCATGCAAATTACATTTTATCCTCGAGCCGCCAACATGCATGAACATCATAAAGCGTACTACTACTTTCACAAGAGGCAGGCCTGTTCGTCGAACAATTGCTCATCGACATCGTGCGAAGATATTGTGGATCGATGACTTTTTTGTGCGTACATGATCGATGATCTACCAAGCAACCCGTTTCCCTTGATTGAGTATTCGTGACTCCCTCATTGCGCTATGTGAATGCTATACCAGTGCTTCCACGCCAACCGTAAAATGCTGCAATGAACGCCACTGCGGAACTCCTTGGAACAAAAAGCAAATGCAAAAAACCCTAAAACAAATTGCCAACACCAGGTCAAACCAATATTCGAACTTCAGGAAAGGGGTATCTTTGTCTTTTAACGTGATGGATGGGCTTTCGAGTCCACTCTGGTGAGATGCTTAGTCAGATAAGTTCTTAAGCAGAGGTCATGGGCTCCAAGAAAATGCTGTTGCCCAGAGCAAGCAAGTCACGCTTGCTTGTAGTGTTTGAGAATTGCAAGTTGCCGACGTCGCACCAGTTGTTGACATCCTGCATTCTTTGTTAGATTTCTGAGAGGCAAAAATATGGGCCGATTCAACTTACAATACAACTCAGATACTTGCACCAGGTGCAGCCAGTGCGCCAGACGTAGAAGTTTTTGAGCAAAACGATGAATCCGATGAGAACACCAAGGAGAGCAAGAGCGCGTACGATCCACCATACCCACCACATAGCACGACGGCCCTTGAAGAAGCCTGCAGGTTGCTTAATAAAGACACGTAACCCTTGGCTTGCTGCATCTTGAGTAGCAGCGGGGGCACCGACGCTGCTGTAAGGAGGTTCATCCTCACCGGTGCGGCGGCGAAGAGCATTGGGCGAACGCAGAAGGCAAATTCCGAGAACGAGACCCATGAGGAAGCCACCGATGTGAGAGAAGTTGTCCAGACCAGGTAAGAGACCAAGGACAAAGGAGATGATGACATCGACAAGGATGAACATGAGGTCCTTTATGGGGCTCTGACGCTCACGCCAGGTGTACAAGAGCTCGAGCAGAGTCAAAGCCATGATACCAAAGAGACTGCCCGAACAGCCAGTAGATGCAATACCAGTAGCGGCAAAGTTGCCACCCAGAACGAAACCAAATATACCAGCGCTGAAGTAGACGAGAGTAAAGCGAACACTTCCGATAGAACGTTCCATATCACGACCAAGTGTCATCTGAAGCAGCATGTTGAAGCCAATGTGGATGATACCAGCATGCAAGAAGATAGGAATGATGAAGCGGTACCACTGATTAGGGTAGGGGTGATCGGTGATGCTACCCCCGGCATGAGGCTCAGGAACACCGCCAAAGCCGCACAGTTGGGAGAGGGTACATTTGGCATCGTCGCCAGTGTTGGAGGTGGCCCATGGACATGGCCATGAGATGTTGCCGGCGGCTCGGTCTTGGACGTTGTGCATGTTGTGCATGCAAGGCTGGTAACGGGCACCCATGTTGATGAGAACATATGGCGAGGGACCGATCATGGGATTGAATTGCGGGTGGATTTCGATGGGCGACTTGGTCAAGACGGCTGTTCGAGTTAGCGTGTTGTCAAGCGGTAAGAAGAGATAGAATGCAAGTACCATTCTTTGCAATCTCAACAATAAAGACAATGATTTGTACCAGGGTCAGGAAATAGCAGACCCAAGTAACACGGCCAGTGAAGTAACGGCGCCATCCTTTGGGAGCGGGAGTGTTTCGTGGCCTTGAGCGGGTCCTGGGCTTTGCATCTCTTACGAAAGGGTCGTTGTACTCTGGAGTGATGACGGGAGCGGTACTGGACTGCGACGAGTGTTTTGCGTGGTAGTTGTGCATAGGCACGGCGTTGTCATCTTGAAAGGGATCGCGACCATCGCTGGGAGTGGGTTGATGGCTGAGATTGTTGTACGAGGACGAGTATGATGGGTATTGGTTGTCGTCAAAAGGAGAAGCGTGTGTCGTGTAGCTGTTGTAGCCGGGGTGGTTGTTGTTGGTCGTGCTTGTGTTGTAGTAGTCGCGGGAGGCCATTTGGGCGATTTCGTGAGAGAAGGAACGAGTGACGGTCGGACAAAAGACAGTTACACCACCAGGGCGATGTCTTGGTCTTGAAGAAGATCACAAAGATTTAGCAAGGAGAGGCTGGCGTCAGCTGTGTCAGAGCGCTTGAGGCGCAGTTGGGAGTCTGAGTATACCTCGGACTCTGTTGCTTGCGCTGAGCCTCTGAGACTGGACTTGATAACGAGCGTGCTGTACTTCTGCAATAGACGTAAGCTGTCAGTGTCTCCAACAATTCTCCGCCAGAGAGAAGCCTACGCTCTATAAGATAAAGTCTGACGCTCTATATGATACTCTCTTGAACGCGCAACATGGGTCCGGAAGGCTGACAACCTTCCCGCCCTGCCAAGCCTCACACCTGCTTCCACGCAATTGAGACTGACGGAGGTCGAGGGAAAAAGTTGTTTCCCTTCGTCTTTGCATATCAACTTGGAAGCATACTTAGCCGCCGCACTGTTACCGACACTCTGGGAGGGATTGACGGGTGGGTAATAGCCTTGATGAAGGACCGCAACTTCGCAAGCGCATTTGATCGGAAGCGGCTGCTCTGTTCGAGTGCAGCCCTCCTGCCTGCATATAGACTTCCACTCTGCTGGGTCGCTTCGCCGGCCTATATACTATTCCTCTTCTCCGCTCCAGTTCGCTCCTTCTTCCAGTCAAGTCCTGTCGTCGTCCCTGCTCCTGTTCCTGTTCCTGTTCCTCCTCGCCTTGCTCCTTTCCCTGCTTCCCTCACTCACTCCTTCCGCCGACCCGAGACACGACCAAAAGGGCCATGAGCAGCGCCATCTCTCGACACTGCTCCTGCTGATTTTCTGCCCGCCATCATGTCCCACTCTCCGATCAACATGGCCGCCTCCTTCCCGGCCCACCCGTCTGCCCACCAGTCTGCTCGCTCTCGTCCGTCACCTCCGCCGCTCGACCGTCGCGCTCTCTCGAATGACTCGCGCCGCAACGATGGTCCTGCCCCTCCAACTCCACACTACGACCAACCCACGGCCGCTCAGCAAAGCGAGGCTTTCCAACAGGCCTTGAATACCATCGAGGTCCAGGGCTCTTCAGACGACGACAGCTATTCTGACTCGGGCTACGAAGAGAGTATTAATTCGGCCTTTCTCTCCACATCCACCTCTATGACCTCTTCTGTGCGCCATTACGATTTCGAGAACGGCCGTCGTTACCACGCCTATCGTCAAGGCCACTACCTACTTCCCAACGATGATGCTGAACAAGAGCGCGAGGACATAAAGCATGCCACTGTCTTGATTGTTTGCGGCGGCAAGCTGCACTTTGCGCCAGTCCCCCAGAACGCTTCAGATACGCGCATCCTCGACATAGGCACCGGAACTGGCATTTGGTGTGTCGAAATGGGCGACCACTATCCCTCTGCGCAGATCACCGGCGTCGATCTAAGTCCTATACAACCAGATTGGGTCCCTCCGAATGTAAACTTCATCGTCGACGATATTGCGAGTGAGTGGTTATATCCAGAGAACCACTTTGACATGATCCATGCCCGCCATATGGGCGTTGCCATCAAGGATTGGGATCACGTCCTTGCCTCTGCATACACCCATCTGAAGCCAGGCGCATGGCTTGAGTTCTGCGAGTTTGATTACTGGCCCAGTTGCGACGATGGCACCATGACTGAGGATAATCTTCACTTCAAATGGCATGTCCTTGTCACCGAAGGCATGATCAAAGCCGGTGTCGATCTACATGCTGCTTTAACACTGAAGGATAGAATAACCAAGGCAGGCTTCAAGAATGTGACCGAGAGGATAATGAAGGTTCCTCTAGGCTCTTGGGCAAAGAATCCTCTTCTCAAAAAGGTCGGCAGCTATATGCATGCCGTCCTTTATGACGGGCTTCAAGGTATGGCATCAGAAATCTCGATCAGCATTGTACACACAGCTAACTTCTCACAGGCATCTGTATGGGTCCTCTCACGCGAGGTCTGGGCTGGTCAAGAGATCAGGTCGAGCTCTATCTACCTGGTGTACGAAAAGACTTGAACAACATGAGCGTGCATACTTATTACAGTCTGCATGTAATCACTGCCCAGAAGCCATACAATTGATGGAAGCGGCTGCTAGATGCATCGCCGCCCATCTCCCTCCCTTTCCTGTTTTCCTTTGCTTTGATACAACGACTCCAAGACGATCTGTTCGAAGTACTCTTGATGAGATAGCATTATACCCAATACATTTTCTGCTTTGTCCTATATAACGTGCCGTTCGTTTTCCGCCCTGTTCGTACGTATGCGGGGATGCTCGTTCGTTTGCTGCAAGAGTGATTGGTTGAATGCAACGACCGATCCTATTAATCTATCTCGTCCAAACCGCTGCATCACGCACGCGACGAGCCCTCGGAAGTCGGAAACTCATCGGATGTCGTATATGCCTGCACGCACAAAGTGTCTCGGTAGTCACCTTGGGCTCACTCATTCATATACAAGACTCGCACAGTTTGACTCGAATGACTTGCACTCGTAACTTGATGCCAAAACGTACCTCTAGTTGCAAGTCTGCGGATGCTTCTACCTTTTCCTTCTCAACATCTTGGGCAACAATTCGACCGAGCGTCGCTCCTCATGACCTGAGCAAACAAAAAAACAACCGAGCGCTGCCCTTGCGCCGGACAAGTTTTTTTTGTCTCTTTCATTGGGTCCTCTGGTTTCATTCGAACCATACCGCCGGTAACATTCAAGTCCTTGTCAGAAATCAGCCCCGCTCGCTTCCGCGATAAATCCACCAAACTCCGGATGAGCTCTGAGAGAGAAAAAAGGAGCATGAAGCTGTTGTTTGGAGAAAAGGAGGATATGGAGATATAATTGCCGACGGGCAGGAAGCGAGGTTTATGGTATGCAAGGGATGATGAGGAAGTATGAGCACCTACAAGCTGAGGTTTAAACTGCGATGTCGCTAGGAAGCTACCCGGCATCTAACGGAAGGATTCTCTTTTGCACCCATCCACACTTCACGGACGGGCTAACATTTGTCCCCATTGCTAGTTCCATTTGTTCACCACTGTGTTGGTAACGACCCTGTGTTTATATGTTCGCTTGAGGGTACGCTGACCGAGCGTATCAAGGACGAGGCAGGGTTGCCGACTGACCAGCCCAATCGATTGGACAGCATTTCCTTGCTATCTTGGAATTCAGGCAAGACTCTTCTGAGGTATTCCAGGGAAAGCTGGAAAGGACAGATCGTATACTGAAAGCTGTACCGCGTACTGAAGCTGAAAGGTCTGAATCTCCAACGGAGGGAGATCCAAGAGACGTCCCTCGATGCGAGACAGCTAGACTGGCAAGCTTCAAAAAGTGTGACTTCCTCTTTCGCCCATCTCCTCTCGCTCAAGTCCGCCGTCGTTACCGACCAAGCATCACCTCCTCTCGTCCCAGTACCAACGAATCTGCCTGTCTGCCTTTCTGCACCTTGCTCTCGATTGTGTCAGCTGTACAGCTACCAAGGACAGTATCCCAAGCAGATAACACCGGTCATGTCCTTCTCGTACCACCTTGTCGAAACGTCAAAACGGCTGGTAAAAGGGTGGTACGCGGTCTGCTTCTGCTGTTTCGATTGGTTCGGCAACTTGAATGTGCACATGCGAATGTGCATACATTTCCCGACTGTCAGGGCCAGAATTGGTAGTAATGGATGCGAGTAATATACCCTGAGAGGCATTCGGCAATAACGGGAATTGTGATCACTGTGACAGGTCCAATTGCGTGCCCAGGGCTCTGTCTCAGACGCAGGACCGTTTTGCATCTGTTACCTACCTGCTTGATCGCCTCAAGCATTTATCGCATGATGACTTGTTAAGATAATTGGCTCGGAGCAGAGCTCGTCTGTTCAGAAGTCAAGAAATCATTGTAGGTCAAGTAACACTAGGTATAGTTCAATTTGGGAGGCTACGGACTTCTCTGATTTGCTGTGCTTGTGCAGTCAGCCCTGGATGTTTCTCTAATGGTACACTATAGGCCGCCATTTGGCCTTACTGTCTTTGAGCTTGTGAAGTCAGCTCTCTTCCTGATGTGCATGTCGAAGCCATTAGATGACTCTCTAGTATTTCCAGACAGGAGCAGCTGGTGGGTAGATTCTGTAGTTGTAGTCCTTGACGCCAACTCCTGAGCCGACCCACTGCTTGTCTTGAACCTCGGCCTCCTGTGCAGGACGAATGGGCTCTCCAGATGCGAGCTTGTGGTCCCAGATGGGCTCTTCCAACGCCTTTTCGGCCTTGATGAGTCCTCCGGTGATCTCAAAGAGCATCACACTGTAGCCTGGGCGGCGAGCGACATCACACTTTGCTCCAGCAGAACTTGCCTCGAAGTGAGCAACAAGAAGACTGAGTCTGAAGAAGTCCTTGCAGCACACTGGGCAGAGGTTGCGCTGCGCGGCGTGGGATTCGCGCATGTGATCTCCAATCTTTTGAGGTGTGTCGAAACGTCTCTTGCAGCTCTCGAACGGGCATTGGTAGGGGTGGACGTGCTGTTCTTCGTCTTCGACTGGGCGATAGAAGAACTCAGGTTTGAAGTCGGTGTGGTGGGGATCCCAAAAATGAGTGTC
The DNA here is from genome assembly GCF_000721785.1 of Aureobasidium pullulans EXF-150. NCBI lineage: Eukaryota > Fungi > Ascomycota > Dothideomycetes > Dothideales > Saccotheciaceae > Aureobasidium > Aureobasidium pullulans. The sequence goes on along the minus strand of NW_021941044.1, from coordinate 260,864 downwards.
AAAGATGTTGCTACCCTGGTCTTCTTCCTTGCTACGCTGGTGGGCAGCGTTGACACCGGTCCAATTGGTGATGGCCTTAACCTTTGGTTTGTTATGTTCGAACAGCTTGTGGACTTCCTCCTTGGTGGACCATGGCTTGGTTGGAGTTACGGGGCCGTCTTCGTCGTCGCTGTTCATGGTGGCAGCATTGCTGGAGAGGCTGATGGTATCGTCGTTATCGCTCTCCTCGTGGCCGAAAGGGGGTGCTGCGCTGCCCACTGGGCTGATAGAAAAGCGTTTCATTGACTGCTTCAGCTGACCATAGTCGGGGCCCGGCAGGCTTGGCCATTCGACTCCAGATGAGTCCTGGACGCTCGAAGTGGTTTCTGGGTTGAGGGGTGACTGACCGTTGTACTGAGTGATATCGCTTTGGCTGAGCAAGTCGACAGTGACACCGCCGCTCATTTCATCGCTGTCTGTGGCTGGAGGCTCTAAGGGCGTGTAGGGCATAGTGATCATGTTCTCCTTGAAGCCTTCGGGATCATCCAAGATCAACTTGACCATGTGCTTGTGCTCGCGCTCCTGTCTGAGGGTCATGGGCTTGATGTACACACAAAAACCTCCCTCAATGTGACTGATGAGCTGACTAGCACGTCCGAAGAGAGAGCCGCACTCCTCATGGACGGTGTTTCCTTCAAAGTCGCGAACGAGGAGACTGCCTTTGCAGGCGATGTGGTGTTCTGCCTGATGCATCTGTCACACTATCAGAATTCCGCTTCAATAAGTTTCCATGTAGGACGTACCTTTTTGCGGTGCATATCTCTGCCACTCAAGCTTTCAAAGTCCACGCCACAGAATTCGCAGACAATGTGGTTGAGCTTCTTTGGTTTCTCGTTTCTGCGATCTCCAACGAGCCATGGCAGCATGCTCTCGACCTTATGTGCAACCAGTTCATCCCAAGTTTTGCCATGGAAGTCGCATTTCTTGAAGCCACGTTGGATTCTCTCAAAGCCGGGGTTCTTGCCGCAGTAGAAGGGATGGTTCTCCGGGTTCTTCAGGTGAGCTACCATCTCGGCGTCCGTGTCGAAAGAGTGAAAGCAGTCATCGTAGCTGCACTTTATGCCCTTGCGTGGGGTGAGTTGTGCTGCCATGACGCTGAGTGGGGGTGACTGCAAGCTGGTCATGCCGTTGCTGTTGAGTAGTGGGAGGATAGATTGTTGGTGGTGGGTAGTGGGACGATAGATCTTTGTTTGGAGGTCGGAGGTTGAGAGTTGGATGTTGAAGGTTGGAAAAGAGAAAGTGGATTTGAAGAAGCAATGTTGAGGGAGGTGGGTTGAGTTAAATAGATAACAAGAAGTTGCCGAAGTGCTAGTGAAACTGTGCAAAGGTTCGTGAGGAAGCGACGGCTGAGATTGAGCCACTCACCTTCGAGCTCCAAAGATAGGTAGGTGCAATAGTGGGAGCCGAAGGACGATTAGGCAGGTACGAGTGACGCCAAAGAAGTGCGAGACTGCCTGATTCTACTAGATGACTCACCAAGAGGCGAAAGGTCAGTGTGAACGTTATGATTGTAAATACGAAGTATTTAAGGTGACGTGGATGAATACCCGGGGTATCGTGTTTGACATCAATCGAGGATCCGCCAACACAATGTTCGTCCAGCCCCAAAGATAGTGAGAAGGCTATGATGTGAATGGGCCCGTCCACAATGTTTCCCTCTGTTCCTCGCCTTGTGACAATGTGACGTGATCGGGTATGTCAAAAGAACCAAAGCGCCTTTGTCCAAAGATCCAGAAAAGTCAAGATGTCTGCCCTCTAGGCGCCAAAGCAACCAAGGCAGCCTCCACGCTTTTCATTCTTCTCGCCCAAGCCTCTCTTGTCAGGAAGCTTGACAGAATTGCGCTTGACTTCGTTGACCTCGACCACTTCTGCCGCCTTCTTTTCCTGCATCAACTTCAGACGGATAATCTCTTGTCTCTCGCGGACACTCAAAGGACGATCGTCTCTGAGGTTGTAGGTACTGCGGCTAAGCAGATTACCACTGGGGCTTCTGATTGTCTTGTCCTCGAGTTGTTTTGGGTCCAAGAGCTCCGAGTAGCGGCGTTTCAAGGGTCTTGCTGGTTTGGGGTGAGTAATGCCGGACTCGGGATCATCGCCAGCGAAGGACGTGACTACAATCTCGTTTGCTTCGTGGCGGTCTTGCTGTGGGTCGAAGGTGTTGAGGTCATGGACACCGGGGCTGCGAGGGAAGTTTGCCTGGGCTGGGCTGCGGACTTCGATGTTCAGGGGAGTGGTCGAGTTGGTGGAATTGCGAGCTGCGGTCTTTGAAGTAGAGCAGCCCATTTTGACTGCTGGACAATCAATAAAATCACGTTGGCGCAGTGTGCTGTGCAATATACCTTGTTGCCGTTGTTGATATGCTTGAGAGAGTAATAGATCTTCTAGACGAAAACAGAGCGGTTGCACTCCGAAAGGTCTGCGAGAAATGCTGTGGACGATTTAATTGCGGACGTGTTGGCGCGTTGGACTGCGTTGTTGATTTTGACCATCACGCACGTCGAATTGACAAGCTACTCTCAGTTTCGACGACCCGACCTTTGGGGCCCCTCGACGGTCAGTGCTTTCACGGTCCACAGTCTCCAAGTGAAGGGTTCGACACAAAGATGGAGATGATCGTTCAATTCGTATATAGGGGTACAAAACAATGTTTAGAATCTAGAGAAGGGAAGCCTTGAGAAGTTTTGTTAGCGAAATTCTTACATAGAGGGATTGTTGTAACTCACCACTTGCCCCTGAGAGTGATAACAGCCCAGTCACCCTTCTCATCAGTCTCCTTCTCAATCTTGGTGCTGAAGCTGATAGCACTCATGATGCCGTCACCAAACTTCTCGTTGAGAACAGCTTTGTAGGCATAGCCGTAGTTTTGGATGATCTCGAAAAGTCTGTAGACCAGAGGCTCCTTGGGGGGCATCTCCATTTGACGACCGCGGTCTGGGTAACCAGAAAGTTGTGACTCGAGAAGCGACTCATCAAGCTCGAGGACCTGGGCCAGGTTCTTGATATCCTCGGGGGAGGCCTTGGCCTGTCCGTAGAAGAGAGCTGCTACGGCGACCTCCTCGCGTCCGAGGGCCTTTGCGATGGTCTCGAAGGAAAGGTTCTTGATCTTCTTGGCCTCGAACAGAGTAGGCGAAGAGGCTGGAAGACGGGGCACAATTGAGGTCTGGGTGTAGGTGTCAATGGGACTGTACACAGATTGCAAAGAGCTCATCATACATCAAGAGTAGCAATGGGGTGGCCGGAGGAGGTTCCTGTGGCTGACATATTGGATGGAGCTGTAGCTGTCGTACGAAGCGATTGCTGGGCTAGGATTACGGAGGGACGGAGGAAGGCTGAAGCGCGAGGGGCTGTACGGGATGCAAGTCTGGCTGAGAGCGGGAGCATGATGAGTTAAGTACTTCGGTTGCGGTAGATAGACGTTGTTTCCCGAGGTTCTTTCTGAACGGGAAGCTCAGCCTTTTGAAGCTCAACGGACATGTCTCGGCCTGGATCTTGCTGCGTCACTGTGACTTGCACCTTGATTTCAAACAAAGATTCAATCGTTGTTGTCATCGATGCGGGGCAGATTGATAAGTAACGAAGCCCACCTGGGCATGCTTCTGTTTCTCCGGCGAATTCGCAATTATGCTTTATGATTCAGTCTTGGGAGATAAGGGTCTTGTAAAAATGGTCGATCTCTCGAGGTATTTGCAATCTTTCTATCCAATCCAGAGTTCTGAGTGTTGTCTATCATCAGAAGCCGCATTCTCAAGAAACCATGGGCATTGATACCAGCCTTATCTGATCTCGGAGCAAGCCCCCACCACGGGCGCCGTGTGGAGCTGGCATCTGTGCTCAAAGGAAATGCGACAAACTGAGTTCAACTGACAGAACTTAATTCGATTATTAAAATCATGGCTGGGAGTTGCTGTGCAACGAACTCATGCTTCTGAAATAGCTTGAGCTCTGCGCGGGTGCTTATGCTCTTGTGTGTAGTACCGGTCTTGGTGTCCGATGAAGTTACTCCGTCCTCCGATACCTGTAGGAGCTTTCCCCATACGAAGTGAAAGCTCCGTGGGGTCCGTTGCCCACGTGCCCGACTCGATACTTAGCGGTGCTTGGGTTGGCTCTCAAATTGGTAAGGTTGAAGTCGGGTAGTGATGGTGACTTGAGAAAAGTTGGATCTGTATTCTTTTCTTGAAAAAAAGTCCTGCGCTCGAAAGATCCCAAAGATGCAGGCAATCTAATGGACACAAAGGCGGTCAGAGAGTGACGACGTAATCTTGGCGTGTTCACTCCAGGAGTTGAGTACCTATATGCGCATCAGACTTGACCTCCTGCAAACCAAATTACCAACTATCAACCATGTCATTCCTCTTCGACAAGGTGCACCAAGCAGTGCATCAGATTGGCAGTGATCTCAAAGAACAGTTCTCGGACCATGGACAAACCCAAGCCGCGGGCGAAGGAGAGCAACAAGCCCAGAGTAGCCATGTTCAAGACCACGACATGCACCGTTTCCAAAGCTTTGCACCCCAGCGAATTGGCAACGAAGTCAAGTGGTACGTCGATGGAGCTGGATACATGCATGCTGTAAGCATGGCACTGGAAAGAGCTCGCGAATCCATCTGGATCATGGATTGGTGGCTCTCACCAGAGCTATACCTCAGACGCCCTCCTGCTCAAAATGAGCAGTATCGCGTTGATAGGATGCTCCAAGCTGCAGCTGAAAGAGGTGTCAAAGTAGGCAATCATACCCAAGCTCCTGGATCACAAGCTGATTTTTTCAGGTCAACATACTCATCTACAAAGAAGTAACCCAAGCTTTAACGCGTAAGTATCTTAACCCTGATCTCCCAGATTATATTCATTCGCTCCTTCCTCGCTCGGTCGACCGTGTCTCATCTACTTTAACTCGTTTCGGGCTGGATTTTACTTTCAAATCTTTGGAATATCTCGAAGAGACATATCCACTAATCAATCCCCCTATCTCAGTCTCATCAGCACACACAAAACATACACTGGAGAAGCTTCATCCCAATATCGCCGTGTTCAGGCATCCTGATCATCTACCGGATAGACAGGTCCTGACTTCTTCATTTCTCTCGTCCATTCAAAACATGAAGATGACAGCTGCCAACTTGACCAAGCTACCTGGAGATGCTCTCAAAGCTGTCTATGGTATGAACGGGGATACTGTTCTGTACGTTTCGAAAAATCCAGATACCACGAGTCAATAACCACCTGGTCTTGAGGTCCTGCCACCTCGTGATAGTGTATCATTCTACTCGCAACAAGATGCTAACCCTGTCCTAGGTACTGGGTACGTGTGTTGGGGGTGCAGATACCATGTGCCAACAGCCATCTATAGTGTCTCAACGAAGAAATTTGCTAATCCAAAGTCTTTCAGGCCCACCACGAAAAACTATGCCTTGTCGACGACCACATAGCCTTCATGGGAGGTCTGGATCTGTGTTATGGCAGGTGGGATTCGTGGCAGCACTCTATTGCGGATGCTCATCCTGGAGACCTGAACAAGACAGTTTTCCCTGGACAAGATTTCAATAACGCCCGTATCTTGGACTTCAGTGTAAGTGATATGGTCACTTTTGGCTAATCTCGGTATTCTGTCTTCAGCTGGGACGTTTTTGGTCTTTTTTGGTCATTTCTCGGCTCCCGAGCTTCCGTGCTTCGCTCCCATCGTCACATCCCAAGGCAGAAGGCTATTCAATATGAGCGTGCCTCCAATGAGAGCACTACACTTTGATGCAGGATCGAGATGTTTGTGCACACGCAATCTACTTGATCCACCTTCTGCTCGTGGTGATCACGATACAAGCCCAAAGCAGACGTCCCGAGGACGCTTATGACACACCAATACTTATCACACCATGTTTATGATGCTGACTGCCATCAGGATGTTGCTCATTGGGACCAAAACAAGCTGGATCGCCGTTACAATTCACGTATGGGCTGGTCTGATATGTCCATCTCCCTTATGGGCCCTGTCGTTGAGGACCTTCGGAGACACTTTGCCGAGCGATGGAACTTCATTTACCAAGAGAAGTATAGCTCGAAGAATAGTGCAGATCGTTACAGCCCTCTACACGTTTCAGAGTCTAGAAATGGAATCGTTCATCACGACTATCCATCCAGCCCCGATGCTCCTCTTCCGGAACATATGCGCGAACGCATGATGGAACGCTGGGAAGAGAGTCGTGAGAGGATGGATGGTTTCAGGGAGCAAGTCAGACACCACTTCCCTAACAGCAGGCATCCACCTCCCCCGCCACCTGGCATGCCTTGTCAGATCATGAGATCCTGCACGAAGTGGTCTCATGGCACTGACAGTACTGAGCATTCGATCCAGAACGCCTACATTGAAGTAATTCGAAACAGCCATCACTTCATCTACATCGAAAACCAGTTCTTCATTACGGCCACCGGCGATTCACAGCGTCCAATCAAGAACCAGATTGGTTCTGCCATCGTTGAGCGCATCGTCCGCGCTGCACGTGAAGGAGAGCCCTATCATGTCATCGTCATAATGCCTGCCATCCCAGCTTTCGCAGGTGACCTCAAGAGCGACGAAGCACTGGGCACGAGAGAGATTCTGGAGCTTCAATACGACAGCATCAACAGAGGTGGCAACAGCATCATGGAGAGCATTGCCAGAGAAGGAATTGACCCCATGCAATACATCCGCTTCTACAACCTCCGAAACTACGATCGCATCAACTCGGGTGGCGCTATGCGTGACGCAGAAGAGCAGAGTGGTGTGAGCTACGACGATGCTAGGCAGGATTACGACCAGCGTTACGGTAGTCAGAACAACGAGTACGCTCAGGGAGGCGCCTACAACAACGAGGACCAGCAATACGGAGGTGGTGGACAGAACAACCGCTTTGAACGTTACCAAGAAGCCACTCAAAACATTGGGAGCCATTCGGGTCTTTCTAGCGGCCAGTGGGACTCCGTTGCATCCTGCTACATGCTCAATGGTGAGGACATAAGAAACGTACCATGGGAGGACGGCACTACCGACGAAATGGACGCTTTCGTCTCAGAGTTGCTTTATGTCCACAGCAAGCTCTTGATCGCCGATGACCGTGTTGTTATCTGCGGTTCAGCCAACCTGAACGATCGTAGTCAGCTTGGTGACCACGACAGCGAAATCGCCATTTGCATCGAAGACCCTCGCGAGATTGATTCGTACATGGCTGGCCGTCCCTGGAGAGCGACCGAATTCGCCGCCAGTTTGAGACGATTGATCTTCCGTAAGCATCTCGGCTTGCTGCCAGCCCAGGACGTCACCAGACCTGATCAAAACTTTGAGCCTATCGGAGTACCCAACGCATACGACTGGGGTAGCCGTGAAGACGAGGCTGTCATCGACCCTTTGAGCTCTGACTTCTCTTCTCTTTGGAACAACACCGCTCGCAACAACACTCAAGCCTTTGAGCGTGTCTTCCACCCTGTGCCATCCGACTCTGTCCGTAATTGGAAGGATTATGACGAGTACTTTTCCCGATTCTTCCCCAGCGGTAAGGACGCCAAGGAAGAAAAGGGCAAGGAACCGAATAAACCAAGTCAGTGGAAGTTGGGTCACGTCGTCGCAGAGGAGTTCCCTGGTGGCGTGCAAGAGGTCAAGGAAGTGTTGAGTCAGATTCGTGGTACGTTGGTTGAGATGCCTCTGCTCTTCTTGAAGGAGGAAGACATTGCCAAGGAGGGTCTTACACTCAATGCGATGACCGAGGAGATCTACACCTAGGCAAAAGGCTTGTGTAGTACTTAGTCAGGCAGACCAGAATGATGAGATGACTTTCTATGATGAACGCTGATGAACGCTGTTGTAATTGTTGAAATCTTACATGCACTCAATATACTTCAATGTATCTGCAGAGTAAATACACTAGAAGAGAGCTTCGTCTTCTCTGAAAAGCCTCCGGCAGGGAATTGAATTTCAATCACAACGCTCATTGGGGGGTGAATATCTACATTGTGCATTAAACTCGTCTACTTCTTCGATACTTGCTGGATCAATCTCTCGACCTCGGTCGCTGCTTGACCGGTCGCCTTATCACGGAGCGATTCGAGTAATCTCAGGTTGCGAGCCTTTGCCGCTTCTTCGGCTGCCTTTGCAATCAAACCACATTTCGTCCACAGCTCGACACGTTCTTCTACTGTCAAGTTGGTGCACTTGGGTATGTACAAAGATGCAAGCTTCGGGTTGCCGGCAGACAGTATTTCGTTGATGAATGGCTGCAAAATTGATTAGCAGATGCTTTTTTGGACAACCTAGAGAACAACTCACCTCCCAGCCGATAGGGCTCTTGCGCAATTTTGACATATCCTCGAGCTCGCGCCAGTCACGGCGAGAGACGAGTGCGCGCAGACGTATCCACCAATACACCTTGTCTGAAACCTTGAACTCAGATTGCACCTTCTGACTTCTTTTGACATTGCCGAGTCTGATGAGCTTGTATATCGTCTCATTGATGCTGAGACCGCTAAAGTCTTCATCAAGATCTCTCTTGAATGCATCTTGGAATTTGAGCAGCTTTTGCTCTTCCTCGATGGCTCGTACTTGTAGTGATTGGTCTTTTGACTCTTGAAGAATCTTTGAAGCCATTTTGAGTTTGTCGTTTCGGGCATTGGCGTCTGTGATGTTGAGTGAATCTGACAGTAATAGGTTGGAGCTGTCGAGACGTCGATCATCTTGGTAGAACAAGTCTTTGAGAAGTTCTTGATCTTGGTCCCAAGCCGAGGCTTCAACAAGGGCAGTTGCGACCGGTCGTCCATTGATCGTGCGGAAAAATGTGGCGAGCGGCAGCTTTTTCTTTAGGTGCAGCAGTACGTGATATACCAAGTCAGTGTCTCCACTTTCGATGGCTTTATCCAAAGCAAGTGAGTCCTCCTCTACGTTCAGCAAAAGTGGTACTTGCTTGCCAGCTCGCGGCTCATGTTCAAGGAGCTCCGTTGCGAGTTTGCCGCGACCTTCTTCATACGCCGTTTGGGCGATCTCTTCAAACGAAATGCCGCGCTTGCCTTGCAATCTCTCGACAATTTCGGCGCAGATGTCTTCCTCGTCACCTGTAGAGCTACGCACTTTTTGGCGTGCCCAGTGTACATAGATCTTGTCAAGAGGAAGGTCGAGGTGCTCGGAGATTTTGATAGCTAGGAGGTATTCCTTGCGGTTTATCAATCTCTGCACCAAATTTGCAGGTGTCAGACGAGTGTATTGGTCGAAGCTGAGAGGTAGGCCAATCTCAAAGAAGCGGACAGCATTGAGAACTCGTAACGTCTCACACATGTCAACGAACTCGTCGCTGTTATAAAGGTCGAGTACTGATTTGCCAAATGAGGCAGCCTTCAAGAGTTGTTTCTGCCAATGCACACTGAACTCGTGACCAGCAGCACTGATGCATGTGTCAACAGCCTCATCGAGGTTCGGTCTGATGAGCTGAATGTTCTCGTCGGCCTTGGGAGATTTTCGGTCGAGTTGTTCTGCTGCATCAAGCAAAACTGAGGCTGGTGATGTGGAGCCCAGTCTGAAAGTCTCCTCGGATACCTCTGGCACCTTCTGGATGAACTCGCATACATCGTTGGTGAAGATACGGAGACCGTCAATATCTGGAGATAGATGAACCCAAGAGTCGTAGTAGTGCTTTGAAGCAGCGCCGTTCGGACCAACTAGATGTACCTCGTCCTCCCAAGCCAGAACTACAGCATTGTTGCCACACCACTGCAGATCCTTTGGAGGAGTCTTGACGCGCGAGTCGTACTCAGTCAAACGGTTCTCAAAGTCACTGCTGATGACCCAGACTTTTCCGTCCTGTGTGTACAGCGCGATGAACTTGGCGTTCGGCGCGACGGAGATGTGCTTGAAGGGACCGTTTTGAAGCTTGCGATCCTGAGCTTCGGAGGCATCAATGATGACGATAGTGTCGTCAATGGCCAAGATGGCTTCGACAGAGCGTGACAAGGTAAAGGCTGGAGGGATAACGGCCCAGGACAAGATTTCACCTTCCGGAGGCGTGGCTAGGAGAGTCGGACGCGGTTCATCGTAGCGTGAGACCGAGACGAGTTGGTTGTTTCCGAGGAGAGCGACGAAGCCTGAGGACCAGAAGCGACACGAGACAACCCCGTGCTGGTCGGCGCCATGGCCTAGACTGAAGGGTATGAAGTCGCCGCTGAGGTCGTGGTATATCCTGACAGTGCCATCGTTGGTGACGACAATCAATCTTTCATCCTCAGACCAGCCGCAGCCGTGGATAGAGCCCTTGTCCCAGTTGATGCGGTGGATCAGCTTGCCCGAGCAAGTGTAGATGTCGATGGACGGTCGTGCTGCATTGGAGCTGCGGTAGGCGTACAGTTTGTTCTCATCGCGGTATATGGCTATCTATCTAACACTGTCAGTCGGCGTGATTCGTCGCAGCTGTCTCGTTCACGTACAGCACCGCTCAATGGAGCGCCGACTAGCACATGGTTCTCAAGTTCCAGCTCCGGATCAAAGACGGATGTGTATAGCTGCGTCTTTCGGTAGAAGCGATCGCCTACTCTTTCCCAGTCCGCCGTAGCCTTCGACATTTCATCAAAAGATCATTGTTTGAGTCGGGGCTCGCTGTCGCATCCACGTAGAGTCGATGCTTTGACGTAGCTGCTGAGGTCTGTGCACGGCCCTGGCTAATTACTTCCCAAACGAGCCTCACTAACTTGACAATCATCATCGCTCTTTCCCATGTCTATACTATCGACAATCACATCAACCACGAGGAAAGGAGATCCCGTCTGAAGGCAGGAGTGCTTGTTGGCAACTTCTATCATCCGACATGGATACTACAGCTGCCAAAGTCCAGGCTCTCGGCGATCTGGAGTTGGCTGTTTTGCTTTGCCTAGTAGCTCAGCAACATTGTATAATATCTACCCAGAACCTTTTGCTCGACAACCTTGCTCAAGAATTGAAACTAGTCCGTCTTCTCTTTGGCCTTACGCCTCTTGCTCCAAACACTAACCAATGTCAAGATTGCTGCCAACATCTTCGGTCTCACCTGTGCCCTGGTCGACTGCTCCGCCGCGACTACTCTCGATGACTTCAAGCAGTCTGTCCTTGTCGATGTTCAGGATCCGTTGGATGATCATGCTGCTTCTTCGACCCACCTATCGCTACCCTCCTTCAAACACACCGGTTCCAGGCAAACCTTTTTCCGTAATCAGTCTGGCACCAGTAATGAACTTGACGAACGCAAGATTGCCGACATCATTATCGCAAAGGATCTGAATATGGCCAACAGCAACGTTCAAACACAGGCTCTTGAGGTAAGACTGAATTTTTCTAGTTCTCATGGACTTCTCTGATCATCTACTAGCTCATCCGTACCAAGAGATTATTCAGCCATACTGCCATGCACGGTACATCGAAGAACTTCCTTTTCGTGGCTCTGCAGGCATCCGAGTCCAAGTCAAGACTTGGTTTCCATCTCGTAAGCCTCACTCCACACTTAGAAATGGACATACACTGATTGACGTCTCAAGAACGACATGTTTGCCATCTCACATTACCACTCAGAAGAAGACGGCTTCCCCAACCTGGAGGAACAACATTTCCAGGAGCCGCCGCCATCTGATGATGCCGCATCGATATCATCAGTCGTCAAGCATCCACTTCCTGAGCAGGACGCGCTCCGCAACTTTCCTGTAATCTCGCCCGACGAAGTTCAAACCTTGCGTGCTGCTGTCAAAGATGTTCGAGTCAGCGCCGAAGTGGCCTCATATCTCCACAACATTGTTATCTTCATGCGATTGAACCGTTTCGTTGCAGGAGGTATCTCTGCCTATGCAACTCGGCACTTTCGAGCCATTGTATATGCTCTCGCCCCCTTGCATGATCTCACTTACGCTCCTCCTTCATTGGTTGCTCTAGCGGCAAGAAAGGTATATGCACATCGCTTGGTACTGGCTACTTCTAATACAGAAAGGAGTATGCAATGGGGAAGTGACTACCGTGCAGTCGAACAAGTTCTTAAAGGTGTCACTGTGGAAGATGCTATTGAGTCTGTTCTATCCAGTGTGGAAGCGCCACTTTGAGCAGGCTTCGTCTTCATACGACACAGGCTTACACTGGAATGACCTAACAACTCTATGTCCATCAGAGGCTCTACTTGTCTTGACGCCCAAACATCGGCGCATTTGCCTGCCACTCTCGCAGAAGCACACCGACCTCGATCTTCAAATCCTCAACGACATCGTCCATCTTGATATCCGCCTTGTCCCACCCGAACGGATTCTCAAGATGTCTAGCTATTGTATCAATACCCTCAAGGCAGAAGATAATCTAGTACAATTAGCATGTTTCTTGTGCTGAATTGATACAGTTACCACGAACCAAAGAAACAAGGACGACAGTCCACCACTGCATGCTCTCGACGAAAGCGAATGGCAGCACACCTCCGTACAGAGCCAAGACTTGTCTGGTGTGAATGAGATATTCGACCGGGATTGGCGTCAACCGGATGGTCTCCATAGTGCCATAAGCTGCGACCATCGAGTTGAGCTGCACCGAGAGTTGGGAAGCCTGAGGACTGTGGAACCATCCTCTATCATGAGAGCGTTTAATAAAGGCTTCGATGGACATGGTGAGCTGAACAGGAAGACCGAGACCTTCAAACTCATGCGTCTGCGACATCTTCGGTCCGAGTAGTTCTCTCAACTCAGGCTTCAAAGATCCAGATCCGCTGTCTTCCAGGTCCGGTGCTCCAACACTGTGCTCCCACTCCCATTGGAGCGTGTTTTTGACCGCATACACAACTGCCAGTAAAGCATGAACAGCCTCTTCAACCTCCGCCCTCTCAGCAGGTGTAGGCTCAGGCTTGTTCGCAGCATAAGAACACGTCAAAAAAGTCCTGGTCAAATTCCTGATATTTGTACAAATCGTCGTCAAGTTCTCCTGTCCGGACCAGAATCGTGCATAAGAGCTTTGATTGCGAAAGACGAGCAATAAACCCACGACAATCGACAACGATGACGTAATGCTGCCGGGAAGGTGTGGTGTGTATGGTGTAAAGTCGTCAATGTACACAATCAAAGCTGCAAAGAGTGCATGGAGGATCACTGGGAGTAGAACATCGCTGTGGACGGAGCCTTTGGCGAATCGGAGGACTAGTGGCATTCGACGGGGCTTTCTCCTTGCTCTGTTCATCATTGGCTTTGTCGGGCGGCGGACGGGACGAGGTCGCATTGTGTTGGTGGTTACTGATTCTCGTCTGGGTCTTGAGAAGTGGGATCGAGTGTCTTGATATAATGCTTGTTGATTTGAGTTTCTTATCTGTTGTGTCAATTGGAAAGGAGAAAACATGAAACAGGCCGGCGGGTGGCTTCGAAGATGCGGTGTGGCTGTTTGCCAGGGTGGCCCGCTTGACAAGAGCTTGCGGTCTAAATATCAACATTGTTGCCGACCACCATGTGTTTTGGGGGTAATACCTCTGTCAGTGGTGTCTAATAGCTCTACTACGTGCGCTGTGATGTTTTTTAGGTTCCTCTCTGTCCACGTCGGGTCAGAATATAATATCGGCCTCGAATTCCAAAGCTTTTCTGGAGCGTCACACCAACACGCATGGACTGGTGGAGGGAATGTGAACCAGCCACAGACAGGAAGTTTGAAGGACATCAGGGACAGTGATTGAGCTACAAATGAACATGAATTGTATTATGCATATTCTCATCAACTAGGTAGTTACCACGCTTGCGAGTTTCCAGTGTCCGACGAGGTCTGAGCAAGCTCGATGATCTTCAACACATCGGCAGCATCATCTCCACTGACTGGAACATCTCCCTCACCCTTCAAAGCCTTGGCAAGAGTGCGGTAGTACTCGACGTAAGTTGGTGGAGGCTCGATGGAAGCAACGGTTTCGCGGTTGAACTTTCCGTCTGCGGAAGCGACAGTCAGAGTACCGTGAGAAGACGAAGGCTCAACACCAAACTCAGGGCTATCAAGCTTGACACCACCAAGAAGTTGAGGTTCCTGAACATCCAAATGGCACTTTCTGAACGAGCCCTTGGTTCCGCGAACCCAGAATCTCAATTGCTCTTGCTCTGGACTGATGGCAGAGCTCTTGACTGTAACCAGCATCTCATCTTCGGGAGATCCGTAACGAAGCAATACTGTGCATGCATCTGGGGCACAGTCGCCAGTCTTGAGGCCCTTTCGTTGCACTTGGACGAAGCCTGTGACGGTTTTGGGAGCTCCAAACAGGTGGTAAACTTGGTCCAGCAAATGACTTCCCAGGTCGTAAAGTGCACCGCTGGCCGGACTGGCCAGGGTCTTCCATGTTGTGCGAGTAGGAGGGTCAGGACGGAAGCGATCGAAATGTGTCTCGAACTCGGCAATGTCACCCAGCTTTCCCGAAGCCAAGATTTGCTTCAAAGTGACAAAGTCCTGGTCCCATCGTCTGTTTTGGTAGACTGCCAACAAGCGCTTCTTCTCCTTGGCCAATTTTACTAGTTCTCTGGCTTCCTTTGATGTCGGGACGAAAGGCTTTTCCACGACAACGTGCTTGCCGCTCTCGAGAGCCTTCTGGGTGAATTCGTAGTGTGTTTCCGGGATGCTGGTGACAATGACCAAATCTACTGTTTCGTCGGCGAAAAGATCATCCGCACTGCGGAAAAGCTTGATTGAAGGGTGGTCGGCCGAAGCATCGTCACCAGATTTGGGGCTACGTTGTACAATGGCATAGAGATTGAAGTCCGGAAGAGCCTGAATGAAAGGAATGTGGAAGACCTTTGCACTCAAGCCGTAGCCAATGACACCAACGTTGATCTTCTTGTCTGCAGACATTGTGAAATTGAGATGGTTAGAGACTGGAGGAAGGTGTTGTGAATCAAGTGATGTATGTCTTAACAAGCAGGCGGATGGATGCTTTATAGCGAATTATGGAAACAAGTGTCCTTTTTCAGGCGAGAAGCTCAACAAGGGTGATAGTAAGGCTATAATATCACACTCGGTGAGTCACGTATGAGTGGTGAGAACGAGGAAGACTTGTTGTGTGGACTGTATTATCAATCAGTGTCGGCTTCTGGGAGCGGGTGAAGCTGAGGGGGCAGGATAGCCGACGACCTGTCGGCCGAAACGCCCAAAGCAGACGGAGCCGCCGAAGCAGTCAGGGCTCGAAATGCCAGCCATCTCACACATGAGAATACGCAGTACTCACACCGGAAGCAATACTGCCTATTCCGTCAACCACCATCCGAACTGCATCGAATCAACGCTGCGCAGCTCTAGGCAAACCACCGAACATAGCCGTGTCGACGCAGGCGCCTGCTCACGGCAGGAAAGCAGCTGTCGCAATCGCACGGATGCCTCTTTCCGAGACGGAGCTGAGGCTCGTTGAAGCCATGTTCGAGAATAAGCGCGACGTCAAGGCCGTTCTCCAAGTCCTACCACATGCCGTCGTATCCACCCTGTACAGGCAAAAGAAGAACTATGACACCTTCGGCTCAATACACAAGCCAGAGACGACCAAGAAGAGGAGACTTAGAAAACCAGTCGTAGCTGATGCGGATCCCGATCCTGAAGCCTCAACGACCCCCAGTAGTTCCGATAGCCCTCCCTCCAGACTGTCCGACACAGATCGCACTGTAGAGATGTTGTTCTCCCAAGGCTGCAGCGTGCGTGTCGTACAGTCGTGGTTCCCCAACAGACCCAAGAGCAGCCTCTACCGAATGCAACACAACCTCGACGTCTATGGATCCGTCCGAAAGCCAGAAACCATGTGGAAAAAGAAGGGAAGACCTTGTTCTGTTACACCCGAAATGAAAGAATGGCTAGTCCAGCTAGTCAAGGAGGGAAAGGAGATGTGGCAGAGAGACCTTGCCTACGAGCTGTTCACAAAGTTCGGCGTCTTTGTGTCGCCATCTACAATCTCACGACTTCTCAAGGAGCAGCACATCTCAAAAAGGTTAGGCCCAGTAGCAAGTACAGAAGTTGATGAAATGGGCGAAGAACATGAAGCAGAAGAAGAAGACACACACGAGGTAGAAGAGGAGGAAGAGGCTTTTGATATACCAATCACGCAAGATCCCAACCTGGATCCTTTTTTCCAATTGGCCTTCTGATTACTACGAAGAATACGGCCGACACGACCTTGCGCTCAGGTCCAGGTGATTACAGGCTTTACTGTTTCGCCTGTGTGCATCTCCTGGATGCCTCTTTCAAAGTCCTCCGCCGGCATAAGCTTGACGAACCTGTCAAAGGGGAACTTGCCTTCCCGATACCACTGAATCATCTTTGGGATGAACTCGGAAGATGTGCTGTTTCCTTCAATGGCTCCCATGTAAGCCTTACCGCTGTTCATGAAAAGGAACGCTGGCAGCTCAACCTGGAACTCTGGAGGCGTTGAGCCCACCTGAATGATCTTTCCACCCTTCCTTGTCATCTCAATCCCAGCCATGACAAGCACCGGCGCACCCGTCGTATCGATTGTGATTGAAGGACCAGCGCCCTCGCAAATGTTCTGTACTGCTTGGACCACAGTCAAGCCAGTGGGGAGCTTCGATGTATCAAGCACATGCGTAGCACCGAGTGACTTTGCCGTCTCCATACGGCTGCCCACGCGATCAATTCCGATGATCGTCCTGCAACCTGAGAGTTTTGCTGCCATGATAGCGCTCAAACCGACACCGCCCAGACCAAGAATTGCAATGGCATCCTTTTCTGTTGCTTTGGCTACATTGATGACCGTACCAGCACCTGTCTGGAAACCGCAGCCAAGTGGCGCAAACGCTTGCAGTTCCTCCTTGCTCTCCACGAGGTCGGTAACGTTGACAACGCTGTTCTGCTTGGCCACACTGTAGCGAGAGAAGCTGGACTGGCCAAAGAATTTGCCAGCGATCACTGTCGGGTCCTCGGGGTTGGTGGATTCGAAAGCGGGTTTGTTGCCAAAGTTCAATGGCATGCTCTCGTAGCAGAGTGACGGGAGACCGTTCTTGCAAGATTCGCATTCACCACACCAGTCGAATGACAGCAATACAGCATCGCCGGGTTTAGCAACCTTGACTTTCGATCCAACTGCTTTGACGTATCCAGAACCTGTAGAACTTAGTATCCGTAGTAATCATACCTGCTGGATTACCCTTACCTTCATGACCAAGGACACGTGGGTAGTAGAATAGATCCGGGTTGCCTGTGCCTGTACCACACATGACATCTGTATGGCAAACACCACTGGCCACGAGCTCAACTAGCAACTCATCATCCTTGATCTCCCTCGTCGTGACATCCTCAATCTTCCAGCCCTTGTTGGCCAAAGTATCGCGAGCAACTATAGCCTTGCCCGTCCACGTTTTTTGTTCTCCAGACATGTTGTTGTGCTTCTCCTTGTCGTCCAATTCTTTCCAGACTTTGAGTAGAGATGGAGGAATGTTGTTGGAAGCTCTAGACGTCATGAGTTTGATTTTCTTAGCATGAGATGTTGCTCTTGATCTTTGACCCACCTTCACCTTGCCTGGATAGGTTGTCGCAAGTGGTGTGTGATGCGGGGCGCTTGGGACCGGTATTTGCTTGCGGCTCGTCATGACGATCTGAACTGGTGGACCCCTCATAGATTTGAGTTTTGAACCGGTTCCTTGCTGGCTCCACTTTTGGGTATATGGTTTATGAGAGAGACAACAATATGCCGACGTGTTCTGCATGTTTCTTTGCCTACAATTTACTAGAACCTAGACCCGGAAAAGACAGTTGAACACTGTCTTTGCATCTTTGTGGAAATCATCGCGGAGGAAGATCATGATATGCTCTGCGGAGAAGCGTGGGGTGCATCTGTCACCATCCGTTCTCTCGGGTCTCACACATATTCCACAGTGCATTCAATTACGTGCAAAGGACGATTTCGAAGCGTTTCTCGATATTTCATTTTATCCTCAAAAGTTTCCTGCACATCTGGCTGACACGACTGCAGCGTCTAAGATACACCCCAAACAACGTGTATCGACTTGCCTCAGATATTTGAACTATGCCTGGACCTGATTGAGACGTGTAACACCTGCTGTAACTCTCTCCAAAGTGACATCGAGCAGGTCAAGCTCAGCCATGTGAGCATCGTTCTTGCCTGTGTCCTCCCAAACGCTGGCCAATTCGCCATTAGCCTTGCCTTCCTTGAAGCGAGCTGATGCGACACGTAGGGGCTGCAAGAACGATCCTGCCACATCGTTGTTAGAATGCAAGTCGCCAATAGCCAGTGGTTCATATAGGTGCTGTGCTGATAAGAGCAGGTAGTAGAAGTTGAGCGATGCCAGGTAAAAGTGCAAACTTTGTTGGAATGTGAGCCAAAACTCGGTGATGCTGGTCGATGTGAGATCATGGGTTAAATCGGGGAAGAGGTATGGCGCCAGGCTGTCCAATGCTACTGGGGTTGCAAAGACGGAGTCGTTGTCCTTTCCATCCTGTACTGATCCATGTTGCTCAGGTTTGTGAGAGTGGATCGGTGTCGGAGGGTTGGCTTCGATGGTCTCGCCCTTGACCCAGCTGATGGCGGCAACTTTGAGGTTGTCAAAGGGGCAATGCTCAAGTGTATCCTTGATGAAGGCGAGTCTTTCAGCATCGGAAGGGTTAGATCGCAGGATGGTGGACGCCAGGTAGAACGCGTGGTAGCGTATGCTTGGAGATGGTGAGTTGGAGGAGATCAAAGACAGATACTGCAAATATTGGCTGAATTCTTCGCTGTCTGCTGGCTCGCCGACATGATCATCTTCGACAGCAAGTATGGCAAGAGCCAAGACAGCGTCGAGCACAGCTTCAGGCTCCGTGCCAATGGTTGTGCCCATGTCAGAAGAGCTTGCGATGTAGTTGTGGAGGACTTTCTGATGTTCAGGGAAGATGCTGAACATGTCCTTGGGCTTTGGTGTAGAGTAAAGAACAGTAGCAACATTTGCAGCAGCGAACATGAAGAGAGAGCCCACCTTTGATAAGGGGATGTCATTGGCAGTCTTGGGGAACTCGTCCTCGTTGTCGGGAACAAGAGAATGGCCAGGATCAGCTTTCTCCATGGCTGGCAGAAGATCCCGTCTCTCCATGCCCAGATCGCGGGCCAAGGCGACCAAACCACCAACAGCAGTCAAACGAGCTGCAAGCTCTTCGTCCAGAATGAATCTATCAGTCATCGAAGGTTTGCCAGGAACGGTGCGCTCGGGATGCAACTTCTCTTGGAGGCGACTGCACCATGCCAGACCAGGTGCATCGCGATCGGAGTCCAAGCTGAGCATGTAGTCTTCGAAGACATGAGTGATGAACGACTGGAAAAGGCGCTTCTGAATAGCGGCCTCGCTTGCCGACGGAGACCTTTCGGCGGTATCAGACTCTGGATCGGGCGCCGATGATTTGAAGTTTGCGCTCAGAATCTGGGTACTGCTCTTGCGAGGAGGTAGGTTTGGACGCTTGGTTCCAGAAACGTTCTTTACGAATTGGACGATGGCCGAGATCAACTCTTCTTTGTGGCTGACCGAGTTGGAGAAGGATACCAGGATGGCTTGAAGCGTGGTTGACAAGAAGCGGCTGGGGTATTGCGTCTTGATACGAGTGTGCAAGGTCGACAGCATAGATAGAAGACTGGTGAACTGCAGTACAGAGAGGGGTAGAGGCGCAGGTGTTTCTACAGCTTGAGTCGTCTTACCACTGCTGCTTCCAACAGGTTCAGTCTTGGCAGGGTGGTAGGCTGGATTGGTCTCCTCGCCAGCAATAGGTTCATCATCCTCAGTGTCGGGTTCAAGACCCTGGAAATCAATCAAGCGCAGTGATTCTGTCACTTTCAGAATGACCTCGCGTGGATTCCCAAGGCGCGCAATATCCTGCAGACATTCGTCCGAGTTCGGTAGAAGAGGCACGAGCAAGTGAACAAGATCCCATCCGATGTTAGTGGTCAACTTGGTATCTTGCAGTACTTGGTGGAGCGTAGGCAGTGACTCCGGGTTGAGATTGTATTCGATGATGGTGAGGTAAGTGATGTAATCGGTTGCAGGAGGCAACGCCTCGATCAAAGGATTCTTTTCAGCCATGATATGATGTTGTTGTGAGGTTGGTAGCAAAGACGTGGTCTAGAGAGGGCTGTCAAGCTGAGCAGACACCGAGGTGGGGTGGGGTTGTCGACGTTTCGAACGGGTGTTGTTCGTCATTTCGGGCAATGATCTGCCCGTGCACCATGAACACCACCGTCTCCTTACTGAAGTTTATCACGAATGCAGTTGCGAATGCACAATCCTTTTCTGGAGCAGCCTTGTACCCAGTGAGAGCAGTTCAAGTCATCCCTATCCATGCACAGTTCAGCGAAGCACAAAGGCATTGTGCATTTCGATATACATACATCACGCTGTGCTGTTGTGTGAGAGCAGTGGAAGAGGAAACTACCAAGAAGATGGCTACTCATGCAACATGTTTGAAGTTCGACTGAAACGCCAAAGGCTATGTTCGAAACACCGACTGCCTTAATATACTATTCCAGCTTCGTACAAGTCATGGTGGGGCTCGTTGCTGGCCTTGCCGACACCGATTCACATGTGTGCTAATTCACAACTGACAATTTCAAGAGGTGGCAGAGGAGAGGTCTTCTCAGCTACGTGGTACTCTCACCGCTGGGGTGAGGTTCACGTCCTGGTATAGCCTACTCAATACCTACGAATCTAGCTAGGAAAGAGAGGGGCCTGTCTTCGTCGGTCTTGAGCTTGCATGCATCGCATGTTGAGTACAAATACACTTATGCAAGGAGACAAGTATATGCATTTCGTCTATTCAAAGATTATCAACACCATGAAAGCTTTGATTGTCTTATGCAAAGTAACAGCTCGTCAAACGCCCTGGCTGGGGTGCCCGAATCTTCAAGAAGTACACACCGCTTAGCACGCTCAGGTTGCCTATGGTGATATCGAAAAGTGTAGTCATAGTGGATTGAGTCGGATCGAAAAGAAACAGAGGTGACGGCGCCATGAGAACATTTAGGACACATTGAGCCTCTCGACGCGTCTTCGTGTTTCTGCCGAGCAAACAGGGGCACATCCCGTGCGACTCGGAGCGAATGGTCGTGTCAAGGGGCTCGGATAGATGGTAGATTGATAAGCTAAGCAGGTCGATGATCCGATCAAAAGCTATGATTGGCTCTGTCGTCCGAGAAACGAGTGGAGGATGCTCGGAATGAATCGATGGAGAGCGGGATCGGGGAAGACGCGTGCAAGACACGGGTCAAAAAGTGTTGTTGTTAAGTGAAATTAGAAGGCTGGACTCGGCTGGGTAAGGAGAGGCCCTTCAAGCTCTCAGAATTCGTCTTTGAGGGTTGCACCATTAGAACGGCACGAAAAGGTGACTGAAACCTGCAGACAAATGATGGAAGGGAACTTGAGACGAAGTTGTGATATGTTCGATCAATACATAATATGGATTGGGAGAGAATCGATACCTGTCATTGAAACATGTTCGTGGTTCGGTCGTTGTGTATGATGGCATTTTCTTGAGAAAGTCGCGCTAGTGGTTAGCGTGACTTCCTCACGCGCTGAAGCTGCTTCTCTTCTTAAAGATCGCGTCTCGTTCATCTTCTGCACTTTACTTCCCATATCAACCATAGCATCTCCTCCTCAACGCAGTATCAATTGGTCTGCTTATTTGTTCAGTTGCTTCACTACACATACATCACAATGTCCGCGCCACTGATCACCCCCTCAAAGAAGGTGAGAATTCTTTGTCCTGGAAACACGTCCAAAGCCAATCCAGCTAACGCGTATCTGCAGGCCGCCGAGGCTCTCGAGAACTTCAACATGGAGTCGCCCATGAAGCAGCCCAACTTCACCGCCGCGTCAGAAGAGAAGGAGAACATCATTTCGGATGAGGTCGCTGTACCAATCAAGGGCATCCCCATGCTCGACGACCTGCCCGAGCCCGAGGAAGCAAAGCCCAGTGCTGCTCCCGGTATCAAGGGCGACGAGGCCAACGAGCCCATCCTTCAAGAGAACCCCAACAGATTCGTGCTCTTCCCTATCAAGTACCACGAGGTCAGTCACACCAATTGACGCGTACGCGACGCGTCTTTTTCAATCTATCATGCATACTAACTCTTCATAGATTTGGAACATGTACAAGAAGGCCGAAGCCTCTTTCTGGACCGCCGAGGAGATTGATCTCTCCAAGGATCTTCACGACTGGAACAGACGTCTCAACGACGACGAGCGCTTCTTCATCTCTCACGTCCTCGCCTTCTTCGCTGCCTCTGACGGTATCGTCAACGAGAACCTTGTCGAGCGTTTCAGCTCTGAGGTTCAGATCCCCGAGGCCAGATGTTTCTACGGTTTCCAAATCATGATGGAGAACATCCACTCCGAGACTTACTCATTGCTCATCGACACATACATTAGCGAGCCCAAGCAACGTACCTACCTCTTCAACGCCATCGACAACATTCCTTGCATCAAGAGAAAGGCCGACTGGGCCCTCAAGTGGATCTGCGACAAGGATTCGACATTTGGCTGCCGCTTGATTGCTTTCGCCGCCGTCGAGGGTATCTTCTTCTCTGGCTCCTTCGCTTCCATCTTCTGGCTCAAGAAGCGTGGTCTCATGCCCGGTCTTACCTTCTCCAACGAGCTCATCTCTCGTGATGAGGGTATGCACACCGACTTCGCCTGCCTCCTCCACTCTCACCTCAAGAACAAGCCCTCTGCTGCTCTCGTCCGCGAGATAATCACCGAGGCTGTCGCTATCGAGCAAGAGTTCTTGTCAGATGCTCTTCCCTGTGCTCTTCTCGGCATGAACGCCAAGCTCATGTGTCAATACATCGAGTTTGTCGCTGACCGCCTGCTCCTCGCTCTCGGCGAGCCCAAGATCTACCAAGCCACCAACCCCTTCGACTTCATGGAGAACATCTCGTTGGCTGGCAAGACCAACTTCTTCGAGAAGAGAGTTGGTGACTACCAGAAGGCAGGTGTCATGAACAGCACAACAAAGAAGGAGGAGAGCAAGACCACAGAGGGTCTTGCCGCCACCGTCAGCGGCGACTTCGCCTTCGACGAGGACTTCTAGTCTTCTCGACCAACATCAAATTCATTTATGGGAAGGAGTATCATGGTTGTTGCAGCGGCTGCATAATGTGGCGTTCTGGGTAATGGGCATATCCAGGGAACCGGTTTTGGGTAAAGGCTTTGTTCGACTCAATTTTTACAGAAGGATGACCTGTCGGGTCGCGTGTTAGTTATGTAGTATAGTATATGAAATCGAATCCACGATAACACATCAAGACGTCCACATGCCAATCTACTCCAATCTATCCAAATCTACTGCGGCTTGCTACGCCCTGGCCGTGAGTGGTTGTATCGTATGGCAATACGCGATTTCCACGCACTGGCCAAGAATAGCATGACGTAGGGCACGAATTTGGATGGACGGACGATGAGCGTTGTCAACCAAGGTGCGCGGTTGGATGCTGGCTATCGACGGCGATAGGCAGCCAAAGTTTCACATGACAACAATGACCTCGCAAATACGAGTAATAGCACAGCATAAGCTATCAGCATTCGCTATTGATACTTATCACTATCGCAAAACATGACGGACACGATTCCTGCCATCCGTGTAACGGATCCGCAGAGCCGAGATACCGTACCAGACACGACAGGACCAAACAGGAGCGAAGGATTTGACTATGCTGCGGGCAGCAGAAGCGCATCGCCGAAAGAGGGTAGGCATCAGGGGGAACTGGTCACAGAAGAAAGCCCAAGGCTGACAGGAGGCGCTTCAGGCAGCAGACCATCGACATCTGGAGGACTCCCGAACCCTGGAAAACTGCTCCGTTCGTTGTCGGGGACCTTGTCGAACCAAGAAGAGCCCGTCGCAAACGACCGCGACCCCTTGTCGCAAGTATGATTAAGCCATGTCCGGTGTGGAATGCCGACTTACGCGTACCAGCATCTCTTCCGCCGCGTACGACCAACGTCATCTGGCGCGAGTGCTCCCTCTGAAGATCGATCCGACGACAATGCCATTTCTAGGTCAAATACCACCATAAGCTCTGCTGGCAAAGAGAAGAAGTAGGTTGCTGGACAGCACATGCTGCTCTTGGACACAATTGAATTGACGCCGGGATAATAGGAAAGGCGCCTCATTCCTCGGACGATTGCTTGGAAACAAGAAGAAAGAGACCGACGACAATGTCATTGACGACGCTGCTTCCGAGTACAGCAATCTGCGCCCCGAAGGTATGGAGGCCAACGTCTTCTCCCAACCCGTAGACAACATCGAGTTCAATCCGCGACATCCTCCACCTCCCGAATACATAAGAGTCAGGGCGCGAAACAAGAAGGACAAGGACTTTGACCACTTGTTCTTGGCCCAAGAACTCTTGTCTTCAAATGCCCATCATGGAGAGACCCCGGTTTGGGCTATGCAATTCAGCAGAGACGGAAGATACCTGGCGGCTGCAGGACAAGACAAGATCATTCGCGTCTGGGAGGTCATAAGGACGCAGGAGGATCGCAAGTCGCATGCTGAAGAGTCCGACATCAACCAACGTCCACGCTTGAGCGCTCCAGTATTCCGACAAGAGCCCATCAGGGAGTACGAAGGCCACACATCGACCATTCTTGATTTGAGCTGGAGCAAGAATAACTTTCTTTTATCCTCGTCAATGGACAAGAATGTGCGCCTCTGGCATGTCAGCAGGGATGGGTGTCTTTGTACTTTCAAACATAGCGATTTTGTCACGTCAATCGCTTTTCATCCCAAGGACGATCGCTTCTTTCTGGCTGGTTCACTCGACTCTAAGCTGAGATTATGGAGCATTCCTGACAAGACAGTCGCTTACTGGAGTCAGTTACCGGACATGATTACCGCTGTCGCATTCACACCAGATGGCAAGTACGCAATGGCTGGCTGCTTTACTGGTCTCTGCATGTTCTACGAAACCGAAGGACTCAAGTATCAGACCCAGATCCACGCTCGTTCTAGGAACGGCAAGAACGCCAAGGGTAGCAAGATTACCGGCATCCAATCATTCCATTCTGGCGGAGAAACAAAGGTCCTCATCAGCAGCAACGACTCCCGAATACGGCTGTACAACTTTCGCGACAAGAGTTTGGAGATCAAATTCAAGGGTAACGTCAATGATTCTAGTCAAATCAGGGCAGCCATCAGCGATGATGCCAAGTACATCTTTTGTGGCAGCGAAGATCACAAAGTTTATATCTGGCCCACAGATCCCGGCGAAGGTGACAAAAAGCAGAAGAGGCCAATGGAGACCTTTGATGCTAGCAATACAGTCGTTACCTGCGTCGCGTTTGCGCCTCCAAAGAGTAAGCAATTGCTAGGAAGATCAGAAGATCCCATCTACGATTTATGCAATCCTCCTCCCGTCATGTTGATGAGTTCGGCCGAGCGTGTAGGATCGCGTCCTCCATCTCGAGCGCCGACAGAGGACGGAATCGACACGGAGCTTCAACCTCAAAAACGACCAGATGAATCGCCCGCATACCTCGCTCGCTCCACACACGTCACTGGAAATATCATCGTGACCGCCGATTTGGCAGGCAAGATCAAGGTGTTCAGACAGGATTGTGCTTGGAACAAGCGCAAGAATGAGAATTGGGAGACTTCCTCCGTCTTCTCGAAGCGCAAGCTCGGTCGCACAGCATCGATAGCCACCAAAGGCAGCAGCCGTAGTTTGCGCAGCTCTCATGGTCGCCTCGAAGGCCCAGCGGATAGAATCCTCTCATGGCGTCAGGGCATCTCAAGCACTCCAAACATTGCCAATGGCTCCATTCGCAGTCAGTCACCTCGAAAGTCCACGGCCAGCGCCCAACCACGTCCAGACTCCAAAGCATCAATGGCACCTCCTCCTCTACCCAAGAACGACGATCGTGGTGGTGGCGAAGAGGACAATGATCCACTCATGCTCCAAGGCGATCAATCAATGCTATATTGGAAACTCGCACTCAACTCGGCACGCAACCATCAAAATCAACCCCCACCATCGCCTCAATCACAACAACCCCCTCAATCTGGCAGACCATCATCAACTCGAACAGGTAGCTACAACCTCGGTCTACCGCACCCGCACCCGCTCCAACGCAACCATACTGCTGTTAGTAAACTCAGTATTGAGCAAGAGAGTGCTGCCGAGGACAGTGATTCGGATGCCGCTAGTTTCAAAGACGCACTGCAAGGACATGAAGAGCAAGTAACATGCAGAGAGTGTGGTAGTGCGAACTTCCACGTCAAGGCTGCAAAGACTGGTGACACGAGGTTGTGCTGCTCATCTTGCGGTGCAGCTGCTTGATTTTCGTTTATTGTTTCTCATGCGTTCTTCATAGCAGGAGTACAGGGACAAGCATGATACCAGTTTAGTGCTATAGCGGCGGCGATTGATGAAAACAACACCCATCAAATCTCTTCCAATTTTCCCCAATCATGTGCTCTCACTGGACGGTTACACTGTCGTCCAAAACATCTTCAAAGTGCAAAAGTGACTTGTAGACAAGGATTTTGAATACAACGCTCAGAACTAAAATGAAAAGACCAGAACGCAGCTAGTAGGTATCAAAAGAAAAGGGACAAAGTGCAACAAAAAACCAAACGTGTGTCCGCATAGCAGAGTAGTGCATCAAACAAACTCTGGCAGCAGGGATCACAGCTTAAACGCCCAGCAAGGTTCTCCATTAATCATGCATGCTCGTTTTCATCCACCCCCCACCATAAATGCGTATAGTCCCCTTTCTACCAAGGCGGCTACCTCTTTTTATATGTTTATGCTGTTGTTGCTTTGCTAGGTAGCGGCCACTTCTCTTACACTCTTCTTTCGAGCCAGCCAATTGCCAAGCAGTCCGTCGAGTTCGTCCTGCAAACCTGCTAGTCTGCGGCTCTCGCTGGAGAAGAGATTCGCCATGAGTGGATGATCGCGTGTCACGGGCACAACCGAGCTCTTGTCGTGAATGATGACGAGCATGTCGCGTACATCGTTCTCGGCCCCGTCGAGCCAGGCCCGCAGGCTCGCGTCGGACCATGTGTTGAGAGTGCCCGCAGTCGATGCAGGACTACGTGTTGATGCGGGCGAGGGCGATAATCGTACCGAAGATCCATTCGACGGAGTGGCCGAATTCGCTCTTTGCGGCGGTGAAGGCGCACGTCGGACTGGCGGGTTCATTGGCAGTGGCTGTTGGGGCGTCGAGGCTCCACTGACCACGGCCGATTGACGTTTGGATGCCAGAGGTGTTTGGTCATCGTCTACAGGTTCTTGTACATGGCCGTTCGGGGCATGTGTTCCGTCTTCGCGTGGTCCTTCCGAAGATGCCTTGGGTGTGTCAATCATGCTCGGTGAACTGGTACGCTCTGAGCTCTCCTCGTCTCCTCTTTCATTTGCTTCATTATCGTCGGGTGAGGAAGAATCGTCGCCGAGGTTAACAGGAATGTGCACCATCTCAGTGCCGTGCATGAATGCGTTGTTCGGGCTATCTTCAAGATCGCGTGGCGGGTTCTCCTTGAGGTCTTCCTCCTCACTAACCTCGTCAAAGTCGTCGAGTTCCACACGCGACTTGGCCTTCTTGACCTTCTTCGGCTTGACATGATCTTGTGAGTCTGAATGTCTCATCTTGTTCGTGATTGATGACAGTGTGTGGGATCCAAGTAAAGTCTCGTTGGCTGCTTTGGCCTGTTGCTGATGCAACTCAACATCACGGTGTGTAGGTGTGTCGACAGTCGAGCCTTCGAGTTCAGCAACGAAATTTGCCTGCGGTGGTTCTTCTCTTTGACGCTGTTGAACAGGCATAACAGTAGATTGTTGTTGTTGTTGCTGCTGCGGACGTGGAGCAGTATTGAGAGGGGCCGGGGCAGGAGCAGGTGCCGGCGCCGGGGCGGGAGCGGGTGTGGTGATTAGGGGAGCAATAGGAGCGACTGCAGAACCCTGAGGCTTCTGCAGCTTGCCCCTAGACTTTGGTTCTGAGGCCGAGAATTGGGTAGAGCGCTCGACGGGCGATGCCTTGTTTGAATCGGAAGACGTGGATTGCCTGGCGAGCTCACCAGACAGTTTCTCAATGTCACTGTCTTCGTCAACAGAATTCTTGTTCCTCTTGTCCTTTTTCTTGCTCTTGAATAGACCGCTAAGCATTCCAGGCTTCTTTTCCTTCTTTTTCTTGTCATCTTTAGACTTGTCTGGCGGTGAGGCTGTCTTTTCGAGGCCTTCCATACTGGACCCAATAGTCTCTACCGAACGGCCTCCGTTGCTGTTATCTCGAAGCAAGTTGGGTGTGAGAGAGATCTTGAGTGGTTCCGCTCCATCATCCTTGAGGAACGAGTCGGCGTTTCGTGGGGTTCCTTTTCGCGATGATTTGAGTGGTGCTGCTTCTATAACCAATTTAGTATGCTGAGAACGAACAGAAGTAACGTGTAGAAGATACCTGTCTTGTCAACCAGCGTAGGGCTGCTCAGCGGCTCTTCGGCAGGGGCTTTGATCTCCTTGCCAGGACTGGCCAGGTCGGGCGTTTCGACTCGTGCGACCTCGACGACTGTTGTGGTAATGTCTGCTCCTGATGCTGACTTGTCATGATCCTTGACATCTTCGTCTTGACCCTGCTGGCTGCCATTGCCGTACAGAGGTTCGGGCATCAAACCGTCTTCCTCGTCGGACGAATAGTCGTAATCAGAGGCCTCAACGAAGGTCGGTGCAGTGAATTGTACTGTTTTCGCCTTTCGTCGTTTCATGGCCTTTTTCAAGGGGTTCTTCGAATCACCTGCAGTATCACCAAGCATTGCAGCGGAAAGCTATTGCCAGTCAGCCAAAGCAGCAGCTGTATAGCGTGTTGGCTCAACCTACATCTACATTTCTGTGCTTGTTCAAACGCGCCAGGCGTTCTGTCGGAGTCTCGATGTGTTCGGCGGGGAGGTAGCCTGCATGAAGGTCAGCCCAAACCATTGTTACATCAAGCGTTAAACATACCAATGCTGTTGTCTTTGACGATCCTGACAAGCCACCAATAGCTATTGCTGTCGTCTAGCAAGACCATGGTATCGCCCTTTCCGGCATTGGCTTGTCCTTCAACAGTGGCCACGAAGGTGTGCAGGGCGTAGACGAAGTCGAAATCAATGTCCTCTGTTTCGCGTAAGCATTCGCCGCCCCAACCGGAATCAACAAAGCGGTCATCAGAGTATAAGGAAATGTCCAGGTCATCATCACTGTTGTAATTGTCCTGTAGGTCCCGGTCTTTCGAAGGTGAACTGGCAGAGGCATCACTGACGGTGCTCCACGAAGATGGGGACGCGGGCTTTGAGTCGGGGACATCCATATCTGGTAGAGACAAGTCGTCCATGTCTAACCCATCTTCGTCGACCTCCTCGGGTATGGCGGTGAGATCCTCGTTGGATCTGCCATCAGAGAAATTGTAGTCTTCCAGTGCTTTGGGTGCAGCAATATACTCAACTTGTGGCTCAGATGGTAGGTGATGCCAACCATCGGTGTTGTCGTCGTGGTAGAAACCGTCCAACTGAGGATGGTGTTCGTGGTTGTTGGTATACTCACTGTGATACTCACCAGTATGATGATGACGTCTGGAAAGAGGGGAGGCTGACAAGGGAAGGTGCTTGGGGGAAAGCAAGAAGGGAGAAGACGACTGCGGAGATGAAGCAGGCGAAGCTGCCGAGTCCGAGTCGACCATGGTGGATAAAGGCAGGTGTACAGGAGCAAGCACAAAGGGTGACGAGTCGGGGGAGTCGATTGCCTCACAGTTGAGTGTTTGGCGAGGAGGAGTTAAGGATGAAGAACGGTGTGGCCATGTGTTGGTAAGAGCAGCAGGATACGCACCATCGTCGATAGAGGGGGAACTAGAAATGCGATCGTCAAGCATGTCGTCGTCGATTTCAGAGTCGTCGGTTGAGTCGCCATTTTCGTGGTTGTGTGCTTGTAGTTGGTCGTCGGTCAATTCATTGACTTGAATGTCTTGGTGAGCGCGACTCCAGGCATCTTGCAAGTGTTCCTCCTCGGAATGTCTTTCTTCACGGACATGTCGAATCTCGGCGGCCTGATGTTTACCGACGTCGGAGGGCAGCAAGGAGGTTGAGTGGTGGTCTTGGGTCGTGGGAGCGTCTTGGTTTTGGAGATCAATCGTGTCTGACAAGGAAAAGGTCAGTCAATGGTCAGGAATGGTGGTTGCAAGAAAAGCGCTCACCAGCTCTCACGAGTCCGGGGCGCGTCATGGTTGTTGATCGAGAGGGAAGCGTCGAGTGGCAGCAGCAGCGACGACGGCGGTGGAAGAGGAAGACGGCGACTACGGGTACATTGCGCGTGTCGCAGACACAGTCGAGAGCGATTGCGAGAGGGAATGGCCGGTCGCGAGAAAGAACAGTCGTACTGGCTGGTCGAAGGACCAAGGACCAAACTTGGGTATCGAGTCCGTGCTGAAAGTCGTTGCGTGCACTCGATTAGGCGGGCGGGAAGGCAGTAGTAGGCAGTAGGCAAAGTGTCAACGGCTCAGACCATGTCCACTGTCGTCGACCAGATGTCTCCGTGTCAGCGTGGGCGAGCTTTGTCGTGCTATCGATTCGCGACAAGTTGTTGATTGATGCCTCTCGGCCTTGTCGCAACTCGACCAACTTTCCGACAGGGGATCTACGCACAGACTGCACCGGCCCCGACTACAAGTTTAGTCTCACATTTGCCGACAACTAACATTTGTTTGAAACAACCCTGATACCGCAACATCGACACCGAAGCCGACTCTCGAGAAGTGCCACATTGCTTTGGACAAATACCGTGCCTTGTACGTCTATGCTGGACATCTATCATATGTACAAACTCTCCTCCAACACGACCAAGACAATCCGGGACCTGTTGATCCTAACGGCTACCGCCCTGAATCAAGCACAAGCACAAGCGCCAGCCAGCCACCCCAAGCCCCAGTTAAAATCCAGTACCCGTCCTAACGCCCCGCAATCCTATCAGTCAATTCAATCCGTCTGCCCTTCGTTGCTATCGTAGAAGACGTAAAAGGCAACTCTGCCTTGTGCCAATGTGCCACGTTTCGAGAACATGAGCACTAGCTTGTTGTTGCAGTGCCTGCTCTTTGTATCCCTGCAGTCGTCTCCTTTCTCTTTACCAGCAAACTTTTGACTGCTCCCAACCACCGAGCCAGTCCATCATCGTCTGGTGCACACATTCGGTAGTTGCGTTCTTCCGTAATGAGCTGCAGGCAGAACTGTTTGCTCTTGCTGATAGGATTGATCTCGACTGCATCGATGATGTTGTGGAACGCCATGACCAGCACTGCTGCATACTCTTCCTCGTTCTTGTACAAGGCCAGCGACTTTGGCCTCAACACCATCCAAAGCTTTTTCCATTGCCGTACTCCGGATTTGGATTTGAGCATGTAAATCCATCCTTGACAAACCACTCGTTCTTCGTCTTGTTTTATCGTCTGTATGCCAGATGTTTGACTGACATTGCGTGGTGCAAGTGGAGTACGAGTATTGGCGCCATAGACGGCATTCACACCGGTAGATGGAGGCAGCGGGTGCGTTTGGTTTTCAGCTAGAGTGAGCGAAAGTGAGGACATGCGAGCTGACTGGCCTTGCGAGTCTGAAAAGTCAGAGTAAGAAGCATTTTCCGGGCCCGAATAGTCTAGTGTATGCGAAGGTCTGCGCTTGCTATGCATCGTGTGCTTGGGCCGACGTATCGGAGGATTGTATATGGGAGTTTCTGCTTCCGAGGAACTGTAGCCCTGGGGAACGTCCTGGTCGATGGTCTGATCCGTATGCCTCTCAAAGCCACGGTAAGTACTTTTTGCTCCACCTGGACTGGCCAGGACCATTTCTTCTTCGTTCTGATCAATGCGTGCCTCACGTCTGATGAGCTGAACCCACTCTTGAGCGTCCTGATCCGAGGCGGCTTCTAGATGGTAGTTCCTCGCAGGGGAGAAGAGAGCAAAGACATGCTTGGCCTTGCCCTTGGGGTCCTTTTGACGGGCAACAGCAGTGAGATCCGAGAGGGTGATTTGATGGCGAAGTTTGGTCTCGGCCTTGTCACGGTAGATGGACAGGAGATTGGGCCTCAGGACAATGTGGATGGGTTTCCACGACTTTGTCTTGCGAGTACGCTTGGAGACTTGGCCGGACTTGATGATGCGGTCGAATTCGAAACTGCCATTTTGGTTGACGGGCGAGAAAGTGTCGAGGGTGAGCTGACCTCCACGGAGCTTTTGAACCGAGTTGGGCAAGGACTGGTCGTTCGGAGGCGTGATTCGAATGTTGGTCTGGTTGGAGACTGGGCGAGGGGCAGGGTGGTGATGCGGCGCGTGCGACATGACGGCGGCCATGGCGACTGAGGCGATGAGCAAGACGGGCTGCTGGGTTACATATATTATGTGCTGATCGCTCGTTAGGCAAGAGCAACCACGGAAAGGATAAATGCAGCGGTCAAGAAGGCTGGGGGCAGGCGCGACAATAATAATAATAATAAAGGTCAGGAAGTTGCTGCCGGGAATGGGGCTCCTGCTCCGATCGTGACGTCGGGCAATCAAAGCTGCAATACGGAGCAAATGCAAGCTGGTGGTGAGATTTTTCGAGAGAGAAGTCTTGGAAGTCTCTCTATCTCCTCAGCCCTTGTCCTTTTTGCTGTTATTGTTGACTCAAAGCACAATACAACAAACACGCCAGCATTGCTCATCTCGCCTGTCGCCTACTCCCGTCGTCGAAGCTCAACTTGAAACCCGCCCAATCGAGGATCGTCATTAGCTATTGCGCCAAAAATACCAAAAAGTTCAAGACTCAATCAACCTCTGCCCGTCGCACTTCCGTCTCGCCATGCCCGTCGTCCCGCCTGAGAAGCTCATCAAGCTTCAACATGCCGCAGATGGCATTCGAAACATTTGCATCCTCGCCCACGTCGACCACGGCAAGACATCGCTGTCGGATGCCCTCATCGCCACGAATGGCATCATTTCGCCAAAGCTGGCGGGCAGGATACGCTACCTCGACTCGAGGCCCGATGAACAACTCAGAGGAATCACCATGGAGTCTTCGGCAATCTCTCTATACTTTTCCCTCCTAAAACGCTCTGCGCCAGACGCCGCTCCCGAGCAAAGAGAATACCTCATCAACCTCATAGACTCTCCCGGACACATTGACTTCAGCAGTGAGGTCTCTACCGCTTCAAGACTGTGTGACGGCGCTGTTGTGCTGGTGGATGCTATCGAAGGTGTCTGTAGTCAGACTGTCACTGTTTTGCGACAATGTTGGAATGAAAAACTAAAGCCTTTGCTTGTCATCAACAAGATGGATCGCTTGATCACAGAATGGAAGATGGGCCCTCAGGAAGCCTACACACATTTGAACAAGACCATCGAGCAAGTAAATGCTGTCATGGGTAGCTTCTTCCAAGGCGAGCGAATGGAAGACGACTTGCGCTGGCGCGAAAGAGTCGAAGAGCGTGTGAGCGCAAAGTCTACAAAAGATACTGTCGTCGATGATGATACCAATGTCTCAACGTCAGATGTGCCTGCCGAATACGAAGAGAAGAGTGATGAGCACATCTACTTTGCTCCCGAGAACAATAATGTCATTTTCAGTAGTGCCATCGACGGCTGGGCCTTTACGCCTCGCCAGTTTGCTGCCATCTACGATAAGAAGCTGGGTATGAAGAGAGAGATCTTGGAAAAAACTCTATGGGGTGACTTTTACCTTGACCCCAAGACCAAAAGGGTGCTTGGAAGCAAGCATCTCAAGGGCAGGAACCTGAAACCCATGTTTGTTCAACTAGTCCTTGAGCCGATTTGGGCTGTCTATGAAGCGACTACAGGCGGTGATCATGGAAAGGGGTATGTTGACTCGCCTAACTATATATGGCAAGAAGCAAATAGCTGACCTTCAACAGTGACCCAGCGCTCCTTGAGAAGATTACCAAGTCTCTCAACCTTACCATCCCGCCGCACATCACAAGATCGCGCGATCCTCGTGCTCTTTTGACCACCGTCTTTGCAAGCTGGCTGCCTTTGTCTACCGCTATGCTTGTATCAGTTATTGAACATCTGCCATCCCCTGTCAATGCCCAAGCAGCACGTATCCCGCCACTCTTGGAGGCTTCCCCTGGCCATGAACATATTGATCCGAAGGTAGCTACAGCCATGACGGAGTCCAGAAAGTCAACCGAAGAGCCTGTTGTTGCCTACGTCAGCAAGATGGTGTCGGTACCCGAAAGCGAGCTTCCTATCAACAAGCGACGAGGTGGCGCACTTACTGCTGAAGAAGCCCGTGAATTGGGTCGCAAAAAGAGAGCCGAAATCGCAAAGGCACAAGCGCTTGCAAATGGAGAAAATGCAGACGTTGATGCCGCTGCTGACGCCCTTAGTACAGTGGCCATCGGAGAGGATGACACGGTCGACTCGGCACTCAACGAAGAAGAAGTAGCAGAGCAAGAAGATAAAGAACATCTGATTGGATTTGCGCGTCTGTATTCGGGAACGTTGACGGTTGGTCAGGAGATTTATGTTCTCCCACCCAAATTCACTCCAGCCAATCCGAGAGCCGCCCCCGAACCCAAGAAGGTCACAATTACTGCCCTGTACCTTCTCATGGGACGCAGTCTGGAAGCTCTCAATTCCGTCCCTGCAGGTTCCGTCGTAGGTATTGCAGGCCTTGAAGGTGCTATTCTCAAGTCCGGAACTCTTTGTTCTCAACTCGATGGTGCCCCCAATCTTTCTTCGTCATCAGCCATCAGCACCAATGCGCCCATCGTGCGTGTTGCAGTCGAACCGGCATGGCCCGCAGATCTGGACAAGATGGTCAAGGGCTTGCGTCTGCTTGAACAGGCTGATCCAGCAGTATTGTACGAGCAATTGGAAAGTGGTGAGCACGTCATTCTTACTGCTGGCGAACTGCATCTGGAGCGCTGTCTCAAGGATCTCCGTGAACGTTTCGCCAAGTGCGATGTCCAAGCTGGAGAAGTTATTGTACCATACAGAGAAGGTATCACCAATTATGTCGCCTCGTCGACCACAGAAAACAAGGAGGAGATGAACCCGCCAAAATACCCTGATCTGGGTAGAGGTAGAGTCGACGTTGTTACCACTAGCAAACAGATCACTGTTCGCTTGAGCGTTCGACCTCTTCCCGACTCTGTCACGAACTTCCTCGTCAAGAATACCGCTGCAGTCAAGAGACTGTATTCTGAGAGGAAGGCCGAGCAACAAGACGCTCCTGTCGCCGATGGCGAGGCTGTGGAACAAGAAGCAGAGCATGAAGCTGGTAACGACGTTGGTACTGTCGAGTCAGGCCGAGCATTGTCCATGGATGAGTTCAAGGCACAGCTGAACACAGCATTTGGTGAGACCAAGGCAGAGAAGGAGCTTTGGCAAGATGCTACCGAAAAGATCACAGCATTTGGGCCTCGCAGAACAGGACCGAATGTTCTCATTGATGCTACCCCAGGTGGTATCTGCGGCAAATTGTAAGTGAAGCGAACACCTTCTTTGGAGGGCAATAAAACTGACACCTTCCAGCCTACGTGATATGAAGCATGACGGAGATGACACTACCGAGGACAATGCTCGTCCGGATCAACTTCGAGCTCAAGACTTCGTCGACAAGATCACATATGCATTCCAGCTTGCTACCAACCAAGGCCCCCTGTGTAACGAACCTATGCAGGGAGTGGCAGTCTTTGTCGAAGACATCACAATCAACAAGACCGACGACGAGCAACAAAACATGGGCCGACTTACTGGTGAAGTCATAAAGTCGACGCGTGACAGTATTCGACAAGGTTTCCTGGACTGGAGCCCACGTTTGATGCTCGCCATGTACAGTTGCGAGATTCAAGCTTCTGCAGAAGTTCTAGGACGTGTCTATGCAGTCATTACAAGACGTCGTGGACGCATCATCTCCGAATCACTTCTCGAGCCCTCGCCCAACTTCACCATCTTGGCTTTGTTGCCTGTGGCCGAAAGTTTTGGTTTCTCGGATGAGATCCGTAAGCGTACATCAGGCGCTGCCAGCCCTCAGCTTGTCTTCGAAGGCTTTGAGATGCTAGATGAGGATCCTTTCTGGGTGCCAAGAACTGAAGAAGAGATTGAAGACCTTGGTGAGAAGGGTGATCGTGAAAACGTCGCCAAGCGCTATGTCGATGCTGTTAGAGAGCGCAAGGGTCTTTTCGTTCAAAGAAAGGTTGTCGAGCATGGAGAGAAGCAAAAGACCTTGAAGCGTTAAGACTATGAGCTCAATGCTAGGCCATGACACCTTCTAAACGCTTCTGGTAGGACATTATCTCACCCTACAATGAATGCTAAACAGGAGTGACTCAACTCTCGCAAAGACAGATCCGACTCCTCCCAAAACATTCAGCGCAAACTTGCTCGACGTGCCGTCATAGTCTTCATCAGTACAAAGTGACTCACACGAATTCGCAACACTATCACTGTTCTATGGAAAGAGTTTTCGAATCTCCAGCTTGCCCTCCTTGAGCTTCAGACTGGATTCTTGTGACCCAATTCAGGACATAGCAACCACAATCAATTGATAGCTTCAGATTTCACATAATAGTCACTCAAGAGATACCAGCTTCTCGCCGGGCAGACTGCTTGCATCATGGCTCGAATAACCGCACCGTCCACTGAAGGCGATCAAGCCACCACCGTTCTCGATCTGGATGAAGATGTTGTTGGGTGTATCGCGGCTTACCTCGACCACAAGGACATTGAGCAGCTGCGACTAACGTGCAAACTATTCTGCCTGAACCTGCAACGGGTGTTTGGATCTCGATTCCGCCACCGACATTTCATCTTCACACCGTATAGTATGGAAGCATTCGTTTCCATGTCGGCCCACCCAATTCTGGGACCCTGGATAGAAAGTGTCGCTTTTGGCACCTATCGAATTGCGGGAGATCCGGATATCGTTGTGCCTGGAGTCACTGATCACAGTCCTAGGCAATTGAGCTTTACGAAGCAATGGGAGATGTTGGATCTGCAGAAATTGCGATTTAATGAGCAAACCCAGTTCATCGCATCCCGTCGACACAGAGAGCTGTTGACTCAGGCTCTGAAAAATCTGATGAAGCATCGGCGATCCATAAAACTTGGCACATTCGATGATATAGTATCCTGTACAGGCGACAGACTCTCCTTTCAAGCCTTCTCAGGTCTGGGTTCGAAGAGATTCTACGAAAACACGTTTCTTGCGTGCCGTTCCCGCGACAGCTATGAGACCTTGGGCACATTGATCAAGGCATCCAGGCAGGCCAGCTATCCCATGGAGCACTTAAATGTGGCACTTCATTGTGGTTGTAGAACCCAACAATATGGCTGCAAACACGACTGGGGCAAGGTGTCAGCCTGGCTCAATGACTTCCTAACACAAAGCATTGCGGACGGTACCAGTCTTGTTATGACCGTGGCCAACAGAAACTCCAAGGAACTATACATCAACCGAGACCAACGCTTGATCGCTTTTCGTGGCGAATGTTTGCAGCCCAGAAGCATACGTCACTGTACAGACGGGTTCACCAATGCATCTTTCGGACGACTTGGAATAGCAATGTATGCAGATGAATATCAAAACATTGAAATTTCCGATTGCGGCGTGCAATGGTCGCCATTCATTCGATTTCTCACCCAGCATGCGTCCACAATCCTCACGCTCCGACTGCAGAGGATGCTCTTTTGGAATAGGACCTGGTCAATACCCTTTCTGGAAACCGCTCTTGAGCTACCTCATCTCGAGAATCTGATCATGGAAGAAGTCTTTTACTACAACAACATTGACAAAGAGCTGAAATTCATAGTCGTCGGGAAGAAAGAATGGCGAGGGTCCAAAGATATTCGTTCTGGCCTGCACGACTTGATCGAGCAACAAACACCTAGTATCCCCTTAGATAGGAATGGTGGTTGGATCGATGAAAAAGTACTTCGTGGCGCCTCTAGTCTGCACTCTTGCAGATAGCGTAATCGGAGGAGCATAGAGAACGAACCAGAACCGAGCTCTCAGCGGACAGTCACCCGAGCTTTGACAACATCTTGCCTTTTGACAGCTAGTTCGACACATCCTCTAGGACCGAGGGCTTCTGCTCAGGTGCGCTATGTCCACTTGCGAGAAGAGTTCTCGCGTTTGCCCAATCGAGAAGGAAGGAGCAGAAAATACTTACTGCATTTAGCTAGACTTGGTGCTCCTGCCCTTTTCGGCAGGTGTTTGGTTGGTGGGTTGAGTTGGTGTATTATTCGGATCGTGAGCTCGGGAGGCTGTTACAACTACTTCTCTATGTCAAGGCGTGTAAGGGGTTCCAGCTGTCACTTGATGACCGAGGAAGAAATCACAAAGACCCAACAAAATTGCCTCCACCCTTTATATACCCACATGTCGTTCTCTCCCTCAGCATTGCCATCGCCTTGACGACAGGCGGTGGTGGCCCAGTGGTAGTGAGTGCGCGTCCAACTCGTGTTTGGAGACCCCCACACTGAAGGTCATCGGTTCGATTCCCATCGAGACAATGTTAGAGTCATGACACTCCAATTAGTTAGAAACGAAACTGGTGCGCTAGTTTCTTTCCACCTCCGAAAGGGGGCGTTTGTTTTGCTTGTCAACGAACGTAGTACTGTATGTCATAGTCATGCTTACCTTGTTTTTGCTGATTCAAAGAAGTTTGATACGTGTTTGTTTGCTTATTTGCGCAGTTGAGGAAGTGTAGACAAGCTGTTTGGAGAAAAGAAACACATATTGATTCATTATGACTATATCTAAGCCTTCCACTGACGTTTATTGCCTATCCACCTCACTACATACACCAAGCCGAGTAACACAGGCACCTCAATCAGAGGACCCACCGTCGCCGCCAACGCTTGATCACTGTTGGCACCATATGTCGCTGTCGCAACAGCAATCGCCAGCTCGAAGTTGTTGCTTGCAGCCGTAAAACTCTGTGTCGTCGCCAACTTGTAGCCGAACCCAAGCTTATGTGTGATCCACAATGTTAGACTGAAGATGGCGAAGAAGTAGACGATCAACGGTGCTGCCACTCGTACGACTGACACGATCTGGTGGACAACACGATGTCCTTGAGATGCGAACAAGACGATGATGGTGTAGAGAAGCCCGATCAACGACCATGGCGCAACCCATATGAGGAAGGTCTGATCGTACCAGGCCGGTGAAATCTTCCGGATGGCGAATCGTGTGATGATGGCTGCGGCCAATGGGATGCCCAAAAATGCGGCGACACTTGTGGCTACTGTCGAATAAGAGGGCGAGATGGTTGAGTGCGAGTGACTGATTACGTTGATGAAGAAGATGGCGAGCGGCGCGAATAAGACCATCTGCAGGATCGAGTTGATCGCGACTAGAATTGCACAATACTGTTTCCATGTTAGCAAGTGTGTCATCCGTTCAAGATATCTGTCAACATACCTGAGAGTCTCCTCCTGCAAGACCGGTCCAGATCAACACCATAGCGATACAACGAGCAATACCCACCAGAATTAGACCTTCGCGAAGGCCACTCTCATCCGGAAGGAAAGCCCATGATAATGCCAGCATCAAGAATGGAGCAATGAGCCAGTTTACCAGAATGCTGAAACCGACTTGAATCCAGAGCTCTTTGGTCTTGAATGCGAGATGCAGTGTTTCGTACTGGACCTTGCATAAGATCGGATACATCATTACCAACAAGCCAATGGCTGTAAGGCAAGTCAGTATAAGTAATGTTGATTAGGTGATAGAGAGACATACCAATTGGTGCCGATACACCAACAAACTGGCCCTTCTCAAGAGCTGGACCCGTACTAGGAACAAAGTTTCCTAACAGAATTCCTAGAACAAAATCAGTCTTGTTGTTCTTGAGACTTTTCCTCTGCTCGGCTTTACCTATTGCCATGGCGAGCAGAATCCACACAGCCAAAAAACGATCTAGCCATCCCAATCCTTTAAATGCAGATACTTTGTCTGGGACAATATTCTTCTCAATTTCATGTTTTTCGACATCATTGGGAACCACAGAAGGCGGTGCCGTAGACAATTCATCTTCTTCTTGAGACGTTGTTGTGGTCGGCTGTGAGTCGTGTGTCGGCCATTTTGGCATCTTGACCGATTGTCAATATATTGAACCGAGGAAGGCGAATTTTTGTCAGTCCGAGTTGACACAGCGAAACCAGAGATGTCAAAGAACGTATTCAAGAAGTTCAAGGTCGTTATTCGAATTCACACAAAAGCGATGTCCCTTTCAGACGAGAAGACGATATGCTTATTTTATCAAAGATCTGGCCAAGAGGATTGCCTCGCCTCATCCAATCAGATGAGCTGAATGACACTTCCCCACGAAAAATCCGTCGACGAACAGAGCCAATCGACGCCTAGCGATGACAACAACAACGGACTCAGAAATCCCACCACACGATTATCTCTTGATCATCCGGATCACAGGTTGCCGGATGCCAATAACAGTTGCTAGAAGACTTGCAGTTGTACTGCTTGAGCTACCCACGTGTTTGCCTTGCTCAACGGACTTCGCCTCATTGCGTCCAATCATTGACTTTGAACGACTTTCTACCAAGCGTTATTGCCAGTGACATGCTGCTTGGGTCGCACGGAATTGCTTTGAAATGACATTCTCTGGCCTGGATGTTACGGCCAAAGATTGAGGCACAGTACCCATGCTTGATATAGTGATAGTAGTGATGAGATACACTCCAACTCGTATTCATGGCAAAAGTGCAGCACGCTGTCACTTGCTCGACAAGATCTGTCTCGCCTCGCTCTTACAGTTAAGGCAGTACTCTGCAAACCCATCCCCTAACCCATCGCTTTCGTCTTGTTTCGGAGCTTTGCCATTTTTGATGCGTTCCTGCAGCATGGTCTCGACCTTTTTGCACTTTCTTTCTTCCTCCAATACCCAATCTTCCCATTCGGCATGGACCACCTCCTCTTCGACACGGTTAATGACACGAAGCGCCACCAGCAGATCATGTCGGTATCTGGCGAGAGAATGTCGTGTACGCTGTAGCCTTGCTTCTGAACGCCTACCTGAGCCTTTGGCAATGGTCGTGGCTTCGAGCTCAGACGAAACAAGCATATCGCGGAATGTACCATGGCACGTGTTCCAAGCTACGTCAGTATCGTTTGAGACTGTAGAGTTTATCCCAACGGTACTCATGACAGTAGGAGACACGAGCTCTTCAATGTCGCTTAGATAGACTGCTCTCGTGACAGTAGGATCCGGCCTCACACCAATTCTGGCCATGAACTTCCCAGCATTACGTTCATCGTACCATGCAAGCCCATCTCGGTAGCCATACCAGGTATTGTAAGCTGCACTAAGTGCAAGAAGCAGGACCAGAATTTTGTGTGCCGAAACAACACCTGCCACCGACTTTGCAATCGCAATGAAGATGTCAATCAACATGGTGAATAGGCGGAATGCTTGTGCAAGCAGTTCGTCGGTGTAGAGGTTGAAGAGGGTACGAATCTTGACCTTTCTTCTTGTGCGACTGATGGAGGTTGAAGGCAGATCGACTGCGGAGACCTGACTGGTTTGTGTGCTTTGGCCGACAGAACCAAATATTTGTGCAGCTTTATTGGTGCTGTGCGCACCCAACTTTGAGACTTGATCTGTAATCACGGCGGCTAGATCAACAGCGTCAGCTTGATAGTCCCGCAGAGCTTGCTTTTGTACAAGACGTTGCGACATGGAAAGCCTGTCATTCAGTCCAGCATCACCGTTCCAAGCCACCTTGTTGAAGATAGCAAGCTTGCACTTTGACTTTGCAGAGTGTGTGATAACGAATTTGCTAAGCAAGAGGAAGTTCTTGGACATGGGTAGATGCCAGGGCGATTGCGTCTGAGTCACAACATAGCAGAGGTGATCGTTGGACACATCGAGTGTCTGTCTATCAATCTCTTGGTTGGCACCGATGGTACAAATCAATTGCCTCGACAATTGTCCATCTGTAGGCTGCGTCCAAGGTGTTTGGAGAATATCTATAAATGTTAGCAAGGCTTTGTATCAGCTCAAATGTACTTACTGTCGATCGGGCGGTTCTTGTACAGCATCTGGAAAACTGCGCTTCTATCTCCAAACATGACGTGGAACAATGCCTTTGCGCTGATGCTAAAGTCCTGAGCAAGGACAGCGTCGCCCATATCCTTTGGTTTGTATAACACAGGCTGAGAAGGCAACTTGAACTTGGTGACTTCTCTGCCAGTTCGTGCCACCGACTCTCCATAGAGTGTACCATCGATGCGCAAGTTTGCTCTGAGATCCCTTGAACGGCGCCTAGTGACTCTGAGATCATTGTCGGTCGGAGAATTCAAGTCGTCATCCCAGTCTTGCAAGTTGGACTGTTCTTTGGAATCTTCAGTGGCAATTCGTGAGAATGATGCAAAGACCTCTTCTAGCGAGACACGACTTCCAGAGTTTGCAGACTGCACAAGATAATCAAGCCTACGTTGTAGA
Organism: Aureobasidium pullulans EXF-150; assembly: GCF_000721785.1. Classification (NCBI taxonomy): domain Eukaryota; kingdom Fungi; phylum Ascomycota; class Dothideomycetes; order Dothideales; family Saccotheciaceae; genus Aureobasidium; species Aureobasidium pullulans. The sequence continues at coordinate 218,424 of NW_021941044.1, read as the reverse complement.
GGCCTCAAAGCATCCAAGAAGGTTTTGACAGTAACACGTCTGAAATCGGTCTTACTTTCCTTGAGGTGCAAGAACAGATAGTCGCATTCACTTTCTCTTCCCGGAGCAGCAGTGACCTCTGTGATTGAAGACAGGCTAATTTCAGCAACAAGAACCATTCCGAAGTGATTGCTGTAGAAGTAAATCTTTTCCGTGGTCACATAGATGCGACCTGGGAATTCTTGCTGCTCGTTTGGATTCCACATGGCGGTAAAGACGAGAATGACCTTCTCAGAGCGGGGAACGGACGAGAAGAGAACATGGAACTCGGCATCATGTTCTTTAAGCACAAGCACATCATCTGTCTTGAGTGACACTGGATAGTCTGTATGTGATCCGTCAAGCGGGACAAGCGGCAGTCTAGACTGCGAAGGCGAGTCGAGAGCATCGCCTGCACTGATTGTTTTGCGATGTGAAATGCGACCTGGAGTTACATTTGGTCCAATCTCTGCAATCTTCAGATCTTTTGGTGGCTCCATGCCTTCCATAATTGCCATATCGTCGTGGTATTGGCCAACAGACTTGGCGGCAGGTCTCGACATGAATCCAGGCTTCGGTTCGTCACGACCGAGTCGATTGATGTTGACCCAATTCGACGAGCCCCAGAGATTTGCCATGAGACTGCTAGGCATGGCTGAAGTATCGGACTTGCCGCTCGAGGCACGCTGGCCACTTACTGCGACGGCTCGTCTACTGAGGTTGGTTGGTGCAGGAGGATTAGCAAGGGTGACGGGAGCGAAGCTGCTGGTGGCGGGCATGGTGAATGATCGATGGTGCTCTCCTGGTTTTGGTGAATTAGGTGTAGCACCCGGTCCAATAGGAAGAATACTGTGGCTGGCAGAAAGCAGACTTGCAATACCGCCAGCTGGGGCAGGTTGATTCCCTGACAATGCTGTGGCTCTTCTATGCAAATCGAGCTTTTGGATGATTCTATTTGCAGTGTCACGGCCTCCTTCCGGGTCCACCATTGTCGATCTTCTCGATGGGTTGACATCGAAGCTGCTTCTGCTGGCCAGTGCGAGCTCTGGTGGAGATAATGACGCGCCGAACTCATCCGTGGAGTGAGCCAGACTATCAGTCAACTTTGCAGCAAAGGAAGGGTCGACAGGTGGGCTTATGGCAAAGGCAGGGTCAGAACCAGGAGTCTGAATAGAGGAATTGCCCCTGGGCTCCTCGAGGGCTTTGCGCTTCGCACTCTCAAACGCGTTGATCCATTCCAACAGTTCGCCTTGAGTCTCTGCTTGGAGAATGATACTCGTATCCTTGGTTTTGATCTCAAAACAGAACCTGCGCTCTTCTTGAACGGCAGGACGAACACTGCAGAGCAAGACACCGATCTTTTCGCTCTCCTCCACACCGCCCGAGACACTACCTTGGACGAGCCAACCAAAGATGCCATTTTTTACGACAAACCAGCGTCGCGACCAGGACGGTCTGGCAGGTTTGGGAGGAACAGTCTTTAGGACTAGCCAACCTTGCTTCTCAGGTTTGGTGAAGGTAGGTTTGACGGGTGACGCAGGGGCACCAGAACCGAGATATGGTACGGTGGACGCAGCATAATCGTCCATCTCACGAGAAGGGCGAGCTTTCATCTCAGCCGAGTCCTCGAGTTGACGACGGGCCAACATGAGTTCACGCTTGAATGCTGATTCGGATTCGTGCATGACCTTGGACCAGCCACGAATACGTTCCAATTCCGAGCCCCATTTCTGGAAGTTGGCTGAAGTTGCATCACGGTAGCCACGGAAATCCTTCCAACGATCAGAAAAGACCTTGATGAGAAGCTGATCTAGCGAATTGCGAAGATTCGGGGCCATGATACAGTAATCCATGGAAGCTCTGAGGTAGGCCTTTCGGTCCTCATGCAGCTTAAAGGCATCCTCGCGCAAAGAGGAAGCCTCCTTTGTCTTGGCCTGGGCAAGATATCTGGTCATCTCGGCGTCAAAGATTGCCTGGGTTCTTTCCAGGGCCTTGCGAGCTTGGTTGAACTGCCGAAGAGGACTGTCGGTGCCATCGATGAAGCGCAAGAGAGGGTCAATCATGGTCTGACGTGAGCGGGCGACATTGTTGAAGACCCAATGCAAGTATTGGTTGGTGTTTTGGCTATAGCGTGTGATGGCTAGCAGGGTATAGTCGTGATCAAGGACAGCCTGACTGAGGTTCTCCGGCGGCGGTGGAGGGAAGCGATCAAAGTTGTCGAACTCTTTCTGGATCTGGGCGAAGCGGTCGGCAAACTTCTGAGACTGCTTGACATAGTCGCGGAGCCATTTTTCGATGCCTTCGACCTGGTTGGCGTAGTGGACAGCAATAGCACGGAAGGTGGGTGAGTCGAGGGCAGCTTCTTTCAGCTGGACAGGCACGAGGTCTAGTGGGCGGCCGACAGGTTGTAGGCTGGGTTGCAGGCCGTTGTCAAGGTCATCGGGAGCGGCCATGGCGGACGGCTTAGTCGAAGATGGACTGGGACATGAGCGGACTGATGGAGAACAGGGGCAGGTGGGAGCAGAGGTGTGGAGTTTGAGCGAGCGTATTTGGATACGGCTATGGCTACGCTACGGTACAGAGTTAGATTACGAGGAAGGTGCAAGTGTTTTGACGACAGCGTCACTCCTGCCTCACTCAGCCTCATGCGACCTAACAAGTTGCCGCCGCTCTCAAGGCGCCTTGCACTTGCGGGCCGAGTCGGGAGTGCTCGGGCCTCAAGTTTGTTCTTGCCGCACGCGTATATTCTAGTCCGCTGTGACTGCGAATTTATCTACTCTAGACCCTGGCAAATTCTATGTCGCCGTCGTCTGCACATCGTGCTTTTCTCTGATCCAAGGACTGTCGCAAACATGCCTCGCAAAATGAAGAACAAGGCCGTTGTGCCTTCAGAAGAGCCTCCAACCAAGCGCACCAAGCTTTTCGACGAAGACGCCGCTTCAGACGACGATGCTGTTAATCTCACCATCAACGAGGAATTTGCCAAACGCTTCGAACACAACAAGAAGCGTGAAGAGAAGCAACGACGTATGTTTGTCACTGCCTAACATGTGCTCTTCAACTTTCTAATACATCATAGTCGAGGAAAAGTATGCAAACGAAGACTCGGACGAAGAATCATCCACCGACGAGGATGAAGATGACGCCGCCGAACTAGCCACTGCCGACCTGGACAACGAAATCTTTGCTACCCTCAACGCAATCAAGAAGAAGGATCCTCGTGTCTACGACCCCAAGGTCACCTTTTACACTCCTTTCGAAGCCGACCAAGCCAATGATGATGGTACCAAGAAGGAAAAGCCTCTGTACCTGGCAGACTACCATCGCCAAAACCTCCTCAATGGCAACGCAGAGGTCGACGAGGAGGAAGACGCTCCCCCACAAACATACGCTCAAGAGCAACAAGCCCTCAAGGACGACCTGATCAACCAGATGCATGCTACTGCTGAGGAAGAAGCCGACGACGAAGATGACTTCCTTGTCAAGAAGCCAGGTCAGACCCGTGCTGCCAACGATGCCCCTCGCCCGCAAATCACCGAGCGCGACATTCAAGTCGCCGACAAGGACCCCGAGACTTTCTTGTCGAACTTTATGCAATCGCGTGCATGGGTCCCTGATGAGAAGTCTCGCTTCGATGCCTTCGATTCCGACGACTCCGAGGACGAGAGACGTGCCGAGATGTTCGAAGATGCCTACAATATGCGTTTCGAGGACCCTACCAAGGCCAATGAGAAGCTCATGACCTTCTCTCGTGATGTCGCCAAGCTGAGTGCTCGTAGAGAGGAGAAGAGTGGTAGAAAGAAGCAACGTGAGAAGGAACGCGAAAAGAAGGAGGCTATCAAGCGTGAACGCACAGAGGAGAAGGCTAGACTCAGAAAGCTCAAGATTGACGAGGTTGAAGAGAAGGTCAAGAAGATCAAGGAGGCTGCTGGTCTCAAGAACCAGGCTCTCGATCTTGGCGAGTGGAAGCAAGTGCTAGACGAAGACTGGGACGACGATCACTGGGAACAAGAGATGAAACGTCGCTTCGGTGACAATTATTACTCCGAGAAGGACGCCATTGTCGAGGATGATGCCGACGAGGAAGAGGAAGAAGATGCAGACAAGACAAAGAAGCCGCATAAACCAAAGTGGGACGACGACATTGACATCAATGATCTCGTGCCCGAGTTTGACGAAGAGGCAGAGGCGGCAAAGCTCAGAGGTGAATTGGCCGGGTCTGATGAGGAGGAAGATGATGCAGAAGACAACGCAGACGAAGACGACGACAACATCATCGCTCCCGATGGCGTTCAACGCAAGACCAAAAAGGACCGACTCAAGGAGGCCGCCGACAAGAGACGTGTTGCTCGTAAAGAGCGCATGGCTATTGAGGAGCTTGTTGACGCAGATTTGACCGGTGATCTCCCCGTCTCTACGAAGACATCTGGATTCCGTTATCGCGAGACCTCGCCAACATCATTCGGTTTGACTGCGCGCGATATCCTCTTTGCCGACGACACTGCACTGAACGAGTATGCCGGTCTGAAGAAGCTGGCTACCTGGCGTGACGAGGACAAGAAAAAGAAGGATAAGAAGAAGCTGGGCAAGAAGGCTCGTCTACGACAATGGCGCAAAGAAACCTTTGGCACCGAAGAAGGCTTTACTGGCGGCTTCAAGGAGTTTTTGGGTGAGGAGGCACCAGCACAGAGTAGTGCAGGAGCTGAAGGTGGAAGCAGAAAGAGAAGAGGAAAGAAGCGCAAGGCTGAAGCATGATTCATCAACTAATACCCATCAACATATAGCATGTCAAAAAGATCAAACCACTTTATCCTTCATCGTTTGCGGACTTGGTCTTGTCTCTTTGAAACTGGGAATCTCTTCTAGCATTTGCCAATGCTTTTTCAGAGCAGGGTACGTGTCCCTCCAACCATGATCTGGCCATCTACATGCCAGATATCCACAGACAGACCCTACAGCGATATCAGCCAAGCCAAGCTTGTCCCCAACAAGATAGTCGCTCTGTCTCTGTTCTGCCCATTCTCCCAATGCCTTTAGTCCACCTTCCACTTTTCTCATTTGTCTATCAATCCATGGTTGTGACTGCTTTTCGGGGTCTCTCATCTTTTCAAAAAAGGCAATCACAAGCGCGTCGCAAATGCCATCTGCCACGACTTGTATCTTCTTTGCAAACAATCTTGCGTCGATGTCGTCAGGGCCAGGAAGAAGGGGAGGATCTGGGTACTTTGCTTCGATCCATTCGAGTATGTAGCTGGACTCGTATACTGCCGACTTTCCGTCTTCAAGGATCAAGACGGGAAGCTTCTCGAGTGGGTTGTACTGTTTTGTTTGGGTTGTGCTGTCCCATGGAACCTCGGTTTGAAGAGTGAATGGCAGCTTTTTTTCGGCCAGTGCAATGCGGACCTTGCGAGCATAAGGAGAAGGTGTAGCACTGATGAGAGTAAACATGGCGAGAAGTGTTTCGAACAGATATAGACTGACAGATGCTGTTTTGAGACGATGCACAGTAGCTATGAAGTATATAAATTCAATGGATGCTCAAGAGAGCCGAGGCGTCATCAATTGCGGGGCTCTCGATACCGGCGGACCGGCTTTCTTTGTGGGAAAGTCGAACATGTGCATCCAAACGAATCGCACTCCCAAACAAACCATCATGATCGGCCTCACAGAGTTGATCCGCGAGATAGCGGCCACCGAAGAAGACACACCAGAAGACATCTTTGCCTCTGCCCCCGGATTCTTGTTCACCGACGACTTGCGCAATCAACATGGCGATCCAGGCTCTATCATCGTGTACAAATCCCAGCGGTTCGGTGACATTGAACTCACGACTGCCGACCCGAATGGTGAAGAAGAGAGGACGCTGTTCAGCCACTATCTCTGGAACGCCGGCATCTTGATGGCTGAAAGAGTCAGTGGGCAACGGCTGCTGAATGAACAAGAAGAGAAGCAATGGGCTGTCGAGGGACACAATGTGCTTGAGCTTGGAGCAGGTGCGGGCTGAAAGATATCAGCATCAAGAGCAAGGACTGATGAATCATATGGCAGGCGTGGGCCTCGTTGGAATTGCCAGCACCCTGGCTGGTGCCACCCATGTATGCATCTCGGACTACCCAGCCCAGGTCGTACTCGACAACATCAAACGAAACGTCAAGCACAACGTACCAGAGACAATTGTCGCAAAGGCAAGGGTACAAGGTCATCCGTGGGGTGTCCTAGATGATGACTTTGCTAGAGCAAATGCTCGCAAGTTCAGTCGAGTGATGGCTGCAGACTGTTTCTGGATGCCATGGCAGCACGAGAACCTGGCATCATCCATGCTTCACTTCCTGTCTGACGACCCGGAAGCTCGAGTGCTTGCGATGGGAGGATTCCATACCGGCCGAGCAAAGCTGGCAGCATTCTTCGATGTGGCTTCAGAAAAGGGACTCGAGGTACAAGAGATCTATGAGGAAGACGATCAAGGCAATAGACGAGAATGGGTCAAGGAGAAGGACGGCGGAAGGGAAAATGTGACTGAGCGAAAGAAATGGCTCACCATTGCCATCTTGCGGCGAGGAGAGGAGCAAAGGCTTTGAGACGCTATTAGACACTGCCGGCTCATGGCAGTAATTCAGCATAGAGTAGAGTCGTTGAGGTTTCTCGAGTTAAACATAACAATCATCACGAATTCGAAAGAGGATGAATGAAAGATAGATTGACAAGCAGAACGATGACCCTGGCCGGCAGATGGCATCGGGCAGGCATGCAGCCGAGCAAGGCGTGAACCAAGTAGCCAAGTTGGTGAGCCAGGATCTTGTGGTCACTGGTTGTGCATGGCTGGTATCAAATATAGCAAGAGCAAGCTGGTGATGATCCTCTGAAGATGGATACGACAGGTGGCTGGAGTGTTTTGACGCTTGGACAATTGACAGGCGGTTCTGCTCCCCGAGCAACGGGCGGATGGAGAGTGGAGAAGGACGCTGAACGACAACGAGGATACCACAACCCGATGCATCTCTCAATGCAGGAAGCATGCTGCACGCGTTTGTTGTGTGACCAGCGCACCATAGTTCAAGATCAACAGTGAGAAAAACACGTAGTCGACATGTATGCGTAGATGGCATACAAAAGCTAGTAGGTAGTGCCCGTCTTTTCCCAGCCTGCTCTTTTCTGGCGGCACCACCCCATCACACAATCTGCAGCATCCGACCAACCACCTCTCGCGTGCGAAAGCCACTACTGTTTCGTTATTAACTATTCCGTCTTCCTGTCTGTCCTGCACTTCCCATACGCCAAAAGTCGTTTGTTTTTATCTCGCGACCATCCCCTCGCCCTCGACTTTTCCCGCCCACCATGTTTTTCAAGCGCCTGTCGAGATCTCGTAGCAATTCACAGAGCTACATTGACAACAACTACTCGCCGCACGACAGCAAGACTGCTTACGACGACGAATACGACAACCGTCCCGACTCTGCGCGTGCTCCCCCAACCAAGTCGGCATCTCTCAAGGAAGGCATGTTTGCCCAGCAGCAGCAGCAACCCCAGCCCATGGACAGCTTCAACACGCCTCCCATGTCGCGATCGGGTCCTCAGCCAATGGCCAATGGTTTTGGCGGTCCTGGTCCTGGAAAGCCCGGGACTGGTGCTCCCTCCATCCAACCCGAGCCCATGCCTGATCTCCTGACGCGCGCCTTTAACGAAGCTGTGCGACCATACACCAATCGCGTCGAGGAGCTCGAGAACGAAGTCGCCGATCTCAAGGCTTGGGTCGAGCAGCTTGAGGCTCAGAGAAGAGAGGTCCACGCATGGATTGACAAGCGCGGCTTGAGACCTGGTATGTCAAGGCTTTCATGCCAACTGAGTAGCACAAGCTGACCGATTTCTAGACGTGCCCCCGAGCATTGCCCAGCAGATGGATGCTTCCAACCCACACAACCCCACCGCTGCTGCTTCAACTCTCAATGCACAGCTCGACCGCAAGATCACCATCGTCAACTTTGACCTTCACCGTCTGCAAGACGATCTCAACGACTCATTGCCTACTCCCTCCTTCAGCGCCTGTATGCTCAAATTCTTGCCCGACATCAGCCGTCTTGCTGCCCTTCCTTCGGGTCCCAAATTTGCCTTCGACCTGCTGCTCAAGCTGGGCGGCAACCTCAACTCCCACGGTGGTCTCGAGAGTGGTGATGAAGAAGACCTGCGCGAACGTAGATCCTTCTATGCTCGCCTCGACGAAGCCATGGTCGATATCGTGCGCGGTCGCTTTAGAGAGGAAGGCGAAGGTTGGGGTGTCGCCAGAGAAATCAAGCGCATCGAGAAAACTGGTGCCTACCTCCGCAACTGGGGTGTTGAGCCTTACTTCCCTCATACACTGGACGTTATGAGAGATGGCTCTGGTGCTGCCGGCGCTGGCGTCTACCATGGCGGTGGCACTCCTCCTGCTTACCAATAAGCATATCATCTGCTATGAGAGCAATGGCGTTACTGGATCTGTTTCTTTTCTTCTTTCCTGCTAATACCCCTTTCTGTTCAATTACGTTTTTTCTCATGCTCAATCGAGGAAAAAGCATGACGATGATGATACGACTTGTTGTTTTCCTTTTCACTTTGCTCGCTTAATTCTACTGTACTACTCTCCCCTTGCACAGCACATGGCATCGGCTTTTCTTTGTGCATGACAGCAAGACTCGATAGCTCTATATAGTGGACAAAAGACAAACCAAATACTGATGCTTGGACCCTCGCGTGAGCGAGTCACATTGTTGTTTGTACATATGTTCTATAATGTCCCATACATCCCTGTCAAGAAGATGTCTGTTAATCTATTCTGCCTTGACACCATTGGCCTTGACGTTACTCGCAGGCTTGCGCTCGGCCTCGTCATCAAATTCGATGCCACGAACAAAGGCTTCACTGACCATCTCAAGACCAGCGACAAAGACACATAGCGCACTAGCAATGACAAAGACACTGATACTCTCGCCAATCTCGAGCCAACTTCCCTCGTCACGCACGCTCCAGAAGAATCGCAATGTCAACCAATCGCCAATCGCCATGACCAATGCAAACAGTGCACCAGACTTTAGTCTCAGGCGACGAGTCAACAATCCCAAGTTCGCCGACACGAGAGCGAAAGGTGCAAAAATCTTCATGATGAGCAGAGCACCCTGCGAGAAGGGGTCAAATACAGGGATGAGACGAGACACGGCGTCCAGACTGAATGAAGATATCGAAGCGATGTTTCCAGTGCTGAAGAAGGCGGATTGTAGCAGATAGAGGAAGAAGAGGGCAATGCGTGCATCGGCCAAGGTCAGCGAACGATATTCATGCTTCTCAAGAGCGGAGACACGATCCGATGATGCTGCCAAGGCTGGTGCCAGGGGATTAAGATCTGAGATTGGGCTGGTAGGTGGGGGTAGAGAGCCTCTAGTGGTAAATGCGCGGTAGATGCGATGTTCAAGTCTAACCCAGGTGATTAGGGTGCAACTGAAGGCAAAGTAAAAGAGACCTTCGTAGCTGATAGTGAGGATGATAAACATGGGTGCGAATGCAAGGAAGATGACTACCAATCGGTGAAGGTAGTGGTTGTTGGGCGAGAAGGAGTGTGCGAAAGGCAGAATCAAAGACGAGACTAGCACTATCCAGCCAGTCACCTGTGCACCAAGTGGTAAGCCGGTCTTGGCCTGCAATGAAGCAACGCTGGAACGTGTGACAACCATGGCCAGAGCGATGAGGCCGATTTGCACGCCAGTAAGAATCCTAGAAACGCGATCTGTCTTGGGTGCAGCGAGTCCATCTTGACTTGAAGTATCCGGTACGATGGCGCTCTTTTCAAAGGCGATGTATAGAATACCAATGAGAAGCATAAGGAAGCCACCCGTAAGAATCAATCTACTATCTTCGACCTTGATGGCGGGCAAGACTGTGAAAATACTCATGGAAGCGCATGCTAATGCCCAAGTTGTGGAAATGATCCAGTTTTGGCGTACAAATTCGAGTCCATAGGAAAGAGGCCAGACAATGGCCAAAAGGTAACAAAGGGTGTACATCTCTCTGTGGTAGTAACTTTGAACCATGATCTCGAGGATTCCGACAAATACGAGCAGATTGAAGCCGAGACCCAGTACATCTTTTCCAGAAAGTTGTTGAGAAAGCAGTGCCTTGCCTTGAGAAAGTGCCTGGCGACGAGCAAACACCTCTTCCCAAAACATCACAGGGAAGAATGCATATGCGTAGTAAGTCCATGGAGAGGATTGAACTAGCAAGAATGCAAGTAGTGCAACAAATATTGATGAAAAGACGGTCGTGCTCGTGGGGGAACGAGTGGCATCAATCTTACCATCAAATACGTGTTGATCAAGAGCGAATGTAAAGGCAAAGGCCATCCATCCCAGATATCCCAGAGTCACCAAGGCTCGCAAAAAGAGCCAGTCATAGGTTTGAAGGTATCTCAGGCCTTGCAAGCCCAACTTCATGAGTTCATCAGAATCTTGAATTGCCTTTTCATGGTTTCCTTGGCTTATAGTATTCTTGATGTTGTCAATACGATGGTCCGGAGAGTGATCTTCGTCAGAAAAGCCTGGGAAGGGCTTGTAGCGTAGAACTGTATTCTGCTTTTGATGTTCCTTGATGCGGTACATTTCCAAAATCTCTTGAGCGTTCACCAGCATAGCTTGAGCTTTAGTTTGCTGATCAGCTGACAAGAAATCCAGAGGCAATTCGCCCACCGAGTTGACAGCAAAAGGAAGGCCAGCAAGGTAAGCCATGAGGGTAGCAATGTCGGCCTGAGCAACGTCATGACGTTGAACATGATCGAGGTGCCAGTCCGAAGAGAAGGCATCCTCGTGGCCAGGAGCAATGCCAGAGGATACTGTGACAGGCTTGGCCACTCCAGAGCCCCAAGCAATTAGTGGGGTCCTGGTGTTGTCTGGATGTCCATCGCCATGACTTCCCCAATCGCTCATTCCGTGGTCCGCAGTGAAGACATAGGCAGTCTTGTCGTCGGCATAAAACTTGTCAATCAGAGCGGTAATCTTCTCAACACCTTGATCAACAATCTTGATGTTGTGCAGGTACTCGCGGGAGTAGGGACGGTAGGAATGACCAGTAGTGTCTAGACCCAAAAGATGCAAGAAGAAGACATTCTTGTCCTGTCTCAAGCGCGCATCCAGTTCAGCGTCTTTGCTGGCGCTTGCAAACAATTCCTCGACTCTTTCGAAAACCCATGTGTCCAGATGAGTTGCGTCTTTACTAAAGTCCTCCTCTTCGGCACCATACATGAAAGCGTCAACACGACCAGGAACAGCACCCTCTTGGAACATGGGCAGGATATCAGGACTGCCCCAGCTCCATGTGTGGCGACTGCGATTGAAGACGCTATCGAAGTGGACGGGGTTGAGCTTCCAACCTGTAGTGACTGCCGAAACGTCTTCGTACAAGCCAGCGATCAAGGCGACATGACCAGGTCGGGATTCGGTCGGTACGCGTGTATGCGAGACTCCAAAGGTGCCATGTTCGAGTACGCGCGATCGAAGAAAAGGAGCAAGAGGGCGCGGTTCTTGCCAGTCGGCCTCCTGTTCGCGCCCAGGGGAAGGGTCGGGGAAATATTGAAAGGCCTTGTCTGCGCGCAATCCGTCACCTAGTATCATTGATTAGCTGTCCGCCATACCCTTCAGGTTGACCAAGCAACAATACCGACAAACAGTACCAGTCGTTTCGCAGGAGCTTCTTCTTTATGCGCTACGCTGTACTCGCGCATGCCACTGACAATAGGACTGACAAAGTATATGTCGAAGATGGAATATGCATATATCAGGTGAAAGGCCACGGCCACTGCGAGGAAACCTAACCTCCCCATGCGAGCCATTGTTGAATTCCTGGGATCCCCTGAGTTGCTGGTCGAGTGTGATCGTGCTGTTTTTCGAAGCGCGTGGCTGCTCTCTCTGGGGTAACCTTGTCGTCACTGCCTCCGACTTGCCGACATTAGCTTCGGGTGCACCACTACGAGTACTGTTGCTGTTTTTTTGCTTTGCACACAACTCTTGCTTGACGTCTTAACAAATGGAGTGAATCACGGTTTCGCTGAATGCTCCCACGAACTAATGCCACTCGTGTTGGTTGATGGTTCCGGCTCCTGCCATTTTCCTACCCTGATGAAGCATCTTGGCTAGCCAAGACTCCAGACCATGTCAAACACCTTGATGTCGGTCCAGCACGACTCAATACCTGCCGTCTACTATCTCATTGTGGCCATGTTCAAGACCAGGGGTTTTTCACGAGTTGCTTGTTACATCCACAATATGAAAACATGGTTTCCCACGTTATTCTTCTAAGCGAACAATTCTGGCCGCTTCAGATTGAAGGCTTGGAGGGGAAGCTCATACTACCAACTGATGGGGTCAACCCAGTCCAAGAACACAGTCCAGTACAAGGTGCGCTACACGAGCGGTGAGCCAACAATTCGAGAGCTTGCAAGATCCTTTCTGGAAAGTAAATGGTGCTGTACATGTCTGACAATGCTAACAATCAATTGCGACCAGGGTCACACTGCAGACGTCTCCTTTCTAAAGTCGACTTGCCCTGGGTAGTTGATTAACCCATTGTTTTTGGGTGCGTAACTAGCTGGTTATAGAGAAACACTTCGATGCAGACACGTGTTGTTTCCGGAGTCACTCGATGACAGAGGCTGAATGGTCCATCGCCAGAGGACATTTCACAGCTGTAGTCTTAGACAGAAACACTTCAAGATCAAGAAGCCCAAAGGCATACAACTGTGTTGACTCCTGCCGAAAACCCTTCAATGGCTGTAGTTATGCACGCTTTGAATTGGTTCCATCGAAATGATTCCTCGTTGCCATGTTGACGACTGTAGCACCAGATTTTCTGTAACACAATCCCAGAAGATCGTTTCCTCTGAGAAACCTTGTCTTGAGTCTTTGACTGACTTACTCGGACGCACATAAAGAGGCGTTATGGCTGACCTTGTGGTGGAGGCTGAAGGATGAAGCCTCAAAGTTTGTCAATTCCGAAGAAAAATCCAAACCTTTTTGCAATCTTTAATCGCATCTTGGCTGATGATTCAAAAGTGGTTTGGTCGGCTGTGGAAGCGGGCTGTTTCATGCCAAATTAGTGCCCGCAGAACTGCAGGGCAGGGTCGAAAAGCAACACAAGACCACCCGCACAAACAAACAACTGAGGTCATGCAAAGTTCCGTCTGGGAGTACGCGTACAAGACGTTGTAGATACTGTGCTTCTCCTGGATGATGCTGATGTCCACCTAGGGAATGGATGGAATGACACTTTGGGTACAGGGGGGCTTGGTATTATCAAGTCAGTCGAACAGATTGAAGAAATTGAGCTGGAATTGACCTTTAATTTCATTGTGTGCAGGAGACCCCAGGGCAAGCGTTAGCCACTATGGAAGAGCTGGAGGAACTGGACTGGTTCCTGTCTCGGCTTGATCGTGTGGCTTGATAGTCTTGGAGAAAGTGGATACTTAGCAGCGCACTAATGTGTGTATCAAACGGGATTACATGGCGGGAGATCTTCTTATGCTTGCAAGTTGCGCATGCGTCTCATCTGTGAGAGGACCCACTTTCAGCATGGTGACAGAAAGGTCGTCAAGATTTGAGATGTGATGTCTTTCGAGAGCTGATTAGGCGCGCGGCTGTATGGAAGGTCATGATAGAGGCGATATCAAGAGGAAAAGAGACGCGACAAGCGGTTCATCTGTTGAACTATTTTGAGCGCGACGAAACACACCATGATTGGTCGTGGCTTCCGTTAGTTTCTGCGGAGGTGATGCACGCGTCTCAAGGTGCTTTGCTGCTTCGGGAAAAATATCGACAGTCGGAGAGTTTGAGCTCGGCCTGGCAGCCGTAACCGAAAGGGCAATCTCTTTGATCCCCTTCTTTCCTCACGCCTCTCACAGGTCTCGACGTCGTCGCTTTCTGACCGCCGCCGCACCATCTTTCCCATCTCTCCCAACGGTCCCATACTGCGAGCTTCTTTTCGCAGCGCGATTACCCGTTGACCTTTAGACTTGCGCCCCCCTTTCTCCCAGCGGTACTCGACAACGGCTTCCGCAGCCCCCTCCCAGGACTCTGTTTCTTCTCTACCACTCCTACCTACTTTCTCTCTTTTGCGATTCTTCGAAGAGTCGACCCACCTTCGCTTAATCGACCTTCGTTGGCCCTTTGATTAAACTCGTCTAATATCGTGGTTGATCTCTCTCAAGTCGTCACCTCGTTTGATCATCCTTTCGTTCATCCATTCATTCTCACACCGTTTTCTCATACCTTCATTCACTCTTTCTTGCTGGTATCGACTTGGGTGTCGTATCTGCCTCTCGTCGAATTTTGTGCATAGGAAGTGCACAATCTCCACCACTTCAGAACATCGCATTGTGCCTTGTTAGCTGGGATTACTCGACCTTGCCTTCTTTGTGCCAGCACGTCAATTCTTTGTTGACGAGTGCGCCGTCGTGACCGTTGACACATCGTTGTTTCCCGCCACGCCGCTCGTAACTGCTCTTTGTCTGCCAACGCCGACCCCTTACGCTCATTTCATCACGATTGGCTTGTGGATAAACGATGTTCTAGTGTTTCAGACACCCTCGTCTTCACTCCTTTATCCTCTTGTTGTCAAACACCACGACCGTTTTCCGGTCTTGCCCATATTTTGTAAGTCCTGCCTCGCTCTTGCGACAATTCATCCCTTGCATAGCAGCCCGGCGCTGACAAGACGCCATCAGAATAACCTCCCTTTTGACATTCGTCAAGTCCACTCGTTTATACACGCGCATTTACGTCGTCCGCAGATCACTGCGCGTCGCCAATCCGGAATATAAATCGACAGCTAATCTAGGCCCAATATGAGGACTTCTTCTGCTGTCTGGGCTGCCGCCCTGGCAGTCATGTCTGTCCAGGGTCCCATACTAACCACCGCCGAGGCTGCACCCGCACCTCAGCAAGGCACCGGTCCTGGTCAACAGATGCGATACTACTTTCCTCGCCCTCTAAAAAGACAGAATGCTCTGCAAAACACCACCAGTTCCTCCACCGTCAGCTCCGAAGCCGAGGCCCCCACCACCTCGGATCCCTCTTGGTTCCAAGCAATATCTTCTCTTTTCTCGGAATCTCAGGACCCTTCTTCGACTTCATCGTCCGATTTCCAGGATCCTTTCTCGACTTCACCAACCTCTACTGCGCTGGACGCAGCAGCGGCTGCGACCAGTGAGTCGACTACCTCCTCCGAGGACCCTTCTACTATCTCGAGCGCCGACGACGCCTTTGTAGCGTCCACTGGATCATCCCCTTCGTCCACGATCTTCCCCACCATATCTTCCGAATCTAGCACATCTCAAGAGACTCCTTCGGCACAACAGGCAGCGGCTTCTTCGATTGAGAGTGTCGCAGCTTCATCAGCAGCCGACGCTCAGTCCTCAGCAGCCGACGCCCAGTCATCCGAGGAGCCATCATCTGCGCAACCTTCGAGCGCTGCCCCTTCTGTCGCATCTACCGGAAATGTCGCAAGCGAGACTGTTACACCAACCATCGCATCTTCCTCGATCGCTCCCTCATCTGCCGCACCTTCCACCGAAGCCCCTTCCTCTGTCGCATCTACCGGTGGCGTACCTTCCGAAGTCGTGCAGCCTACGGTTGCTTCCTCTTCAGCAACTCAGCCAACATCATCCTCCGTGGCTTCCACAGGAGGTGTGCCTGCTGAGGTCGTTGAACCCACCTTCTCATCGACACAAGCACCGGCTCCGGAGACTTCAGTTGCCTCGACTGGTGAGACTCCCTCGGAAATCGTGCAGCCAACCGCACCTTCCTCGGTCGCGTCAACTGGTGGTGTTCCTTCGGAAGTTGTGCAACCCACCGCTTCGTCTTCAATCGGTTCTACTGCACAGATTACTTCCGAGAGCGTTGAACCTACGGCGCCCTCGACCGTCGCTTCCACTGGCCAGGTTACTACAGAGAGCGTTCAACCTACCGCTCCTGCATCCGCTGCTTCGACTGGTGAGATGCCAAGTGAGATCGTTCAGCCGACTTCTAGAGACTCGTCGACCGATTTCGTTCAATTGACTTCTAGAAGTGCATCGCCATCATCATCTGTCGGTTCTACTGGAGTTGATGTTGTCGAGTCAGTTACACCTACCGCAAAGGGCACTGTGGCTTCTCTTGACTCGACGGGTGGTGTCGTGGTCGAATCCGTGACACCTACTCGTTCGGCTGACTCTACTGATGTTGGTACTACTGGTGTAGCCGTCTCTGAGACTGTTCAGCCAACTGCAGCTGCAGCTGCATCTTCCTCTCGTGCTGGACCCTCTGTCGGAACCATTCAGCGTCCCGGATCCACTGGTGGTGCAGTCTTCGAATCCGTCACTCCTACTGCCTCGGCCTCTTCTGCCGAATCGACTGAAAGCGATGTTGCTTCCCAAGTCGGATCCACTGGAAGTGCCGTGACAGAATCCGTCGCTCCTACTGCTGCAGCCTCCACCGGAGCTGTCGTTCAGTCTTCAGACGAAGTTCAGCCTACTGTTGCTACCAGCCCTTCGATCGCCTCCACTGGTGCCGCTGTCCAATCTTCTGACGAAGTCCAGCCGACTTCTTCGGCCGTTGTTTCTGCCACCTCCGACGACAACCAGTCTAGCGGTTCGGTCGCCTCAACCGGAGTCGCCGTTTCGTCTGCCGATGAAGTGCAGCCTACTGCAACCACAGCTGATCAGGCCGCAACTACCGTCGCATCGACAGGTGGCATTCCCGACATTGTCATTTTGCCCACTCCCTCGACCACCAGCGGCTCTCAAGCTTCGAGCTCAAACACTGATGGCGGCATCATTGTTGGCCTCTCGACTTTCCTAAACGGAGGCTCTTCCACGACTTCCACAGACACCCCTGCTTCAGCCACTGGAGATGAATCGAGCATCCAAGCTACTAGCACCGCGACTGATCTACCCGAACAGACTGATGGCAACAATGCTACCGCGATTGCATCTTCTTCAACTGATGCCTTGCCTCTTTTTGCCACGACTACTGGTGAATCTACCGAGCCTTCTGTCACGGGCACTGCCTCCACAGAGAGCTCTACTACTCCCATCATCCCATTGCCCATCGGTATTACCACCTCGGATGGTGGTGTTTCGGCTACAAACGCTCTTCCCAGTGCCACTGCCACTGGTATTCCCGACGTTCTGTCTAGCATCGTGTCATCTGCACAAGCCGCTCTTGAGACCGAAATTTCTTCTGTCGCTTCTGCTGGAACCACCGATGCCACTCAGACTTCATCCGATGGACCCACTGCAACTGGGATTGTAAGCGGTGCCTTGTCCAGCATCGCCTCGTCTCTCGATTCAGAGCTTTCTAGCGTTGTCGCCACTGCTACTGACAGTGCCATCTCTGCTTCATTGGCTTCCGACTTTTCGAGCCTCTTGTCGAGCGCTTCGGCTTCGCTCGCATCCGAGACCACTTCTGCAACTATTACAGATGCTTCTGCAACACCGACTAGCGCAGCTGACAACACTACTGGCGCCATTCCTGGATCAATCACTGACTCGAGCTCTCTTCCGTCTGCTACAGGCACCGACAGCACAGTCACCGGGTCCAACACTTCGACCTTGTCGACTACCGCTTCGGTCACCGATAGCGCAAACGCCTCTGTCACCGACAGTGCCGCGATTACGTCGGCTACTTCCGACAATGTTACTTCAGACTCGACCGCGAGCACCATCGCTACCGATCTGACAAGCGACAGCTCGGCAACCACTTCAGCCACCCTGTCCGAGGCTACCAGCAATGTTTCGGCTACCGCCACCGACAGTGAAGTGTCGAGCACTGCCGTCAGCAGTGATGCTGCAATCACTGCCACCCCAGGTACCATCATTGCCCCTGCCAATACCACTGTAGCAGCAACTGCTAGCAACACTGATTTCACTTCTGCCACTGCGATCGACAGCTCGGCTGTATCCACTGGAACTGACAGTGTTGCGCCTACCTCGACCGATAGCGCTGCTGTCTCATCTACTGACAGTGCCGTTCCAAGCAGTGGAACCGCAATTTCTGGCACCGCTGCCGCAACAGGAGTTTCTCCTTCGGTCACCTCCTTCACGGCCTCCACCTCTGGTACACTCGTGATTCCTGTCCCCGTTACAACTCCTCCATCGTCTCTTCTTTCGTCAATCTCTTCTGCTCAGTCCTCCATTGCCTCCTCGGTTTCTGCGTCAATTTCTTCTGTAGAGTCTTCCATTGCCGCATCTGCTTCTCAAGCATCTTCGGTTGCTTCATTCGCCCCCAACAATGGCACTATGACCACTGGTGTGATTGGTGTATCAACCTCAATCCCCTTGTCGAGTGCAACTACCCTTGATGTTTCGTCTGGTACCGTCTCGGCTTCAGCCACAGACTCTGCATCTTCAGCAGTTTCGAGCGGCGCCTCGACCACCAACATCACTTCAGAGGCTACTGCCGTGTCAGCCACTGCTGAGAGCAGTGCTTCCGCCAGCTTCACGAGCGCTAGCTCGACCGAAGATACTACCGTACCCTTCGGTTTTGCAACCAGCACCGAGGCTTCGTCTCCACCACTGACCTCCGTTGTCTCGACTCCTCCTGCTTCGCCAGCGCCTACTGTAGCATCAACCTCTGTACAAGAGTCTACTAGCATCGCTCCCACCAGCATTGTACCCATTGGCACCAACACTTACACTTCAATGCCTGTAGACACTAGCATTCTGTACCAGCCCTCTGAGACAGCAACCACTTCCACTGCTTCCAAGGCATCTGGTATTCCCACTTCGATGCCCCGCGTCATTCAGCCTCCTGGTGGCATGCCTTCGGCTCCCGAAAACACAACTTTGATCCAGGTTGGTTTCACCTATGGATTGAACTACCCATTCGTTGTTTCCACTGGCGGATCTGCAAACCAAATCTTCCAATACCTTCCTGCCGGTCTGGCCTATGGTCTCAACGTCGATGCAGACCAGGTCAAAATGTACGCACTGCAGCCCTACGACACCACCGACTCATTGCACTACATCACCACCTTGGCTCTTGCATATGTTCCATCAGAGGCAGTCAATCAATTACAACTTGATCTACACACTTCGGTTGCCACCATGTACAACAATCCCGACGCAGCTACCAAGACGTTGATGGGCATGATCAACCCTGCAATCCCCATGATTCCTGGTGCAAACGGCAAAAGTAACAGCCAAGGCAATTCAAAGAACAACCCATCTGGTTCCGGCACCACTTCTGACAGCAACGGTGCTCCTCTTGGTGGTGACTCGGGTACTTCATCACCTGTCAATGGCACTTCTGTTGGTATTGGTGTTGGTGCCGTTGCTGGTGCTGCTGTATACGCCGCCGCCATGGTCTACGTTGCTCGTCGTTACAAGAAGAAGCGTGCTTCGCATGCTCGTAGCAACAGTGTGCCGTACACTGACGAGAGAGGCGAGATGAGCCAGCGCAACAGTGCAGCCAACTACTTCATGTCTGGTGGCCGTGGCCGCGTAACCCCTACCAGTGGTAGAGGAAGTCGCCAGAGTGGAAGCAGTGGCAATGGCCCTAGCGTTCGAGAACAGGGGATCAGCGCTCCTGTCCTTGCAGGCAACTCTCTTGGCTGGAACTAGATGATGATGCTTACAAACCTTTGACGAATTAAAGGATAACCACGTGCGATTACATTCCCTCTTGATAAAGATTTTTCTTCTCTTCTTTTCTTCTCTCTTAGTCTTCGTCTCTCCCAATAAAGCGTGTTTGTTTTTGAGTTTTCCTGTCATCACTGTTCAAAAAAAAGATTCGAAGATCATTTCACTTCTTGTAGATTAGTTTTCATGCCGAACTCTGGTCACCTCTTTGTTAGTCAGAATAAATGCAACCTTTTTGATACAAGAAATGTGTGTTGTGATTATAAATGTGAATGTACAAGAATTAAAAGGATCAAATGTAATGAAAGGAACTAAGTCCTAGCAGAACCAGTCCGCTTGTCCAGAAGATGATCGATCCTTGGGATCAAATCAGCAATCCTGAAGGGCTTTGCAATCGAGTCGTCCATGCCAGCCATGATGGCATCATTCGTCTGTTCAGGTCTAGCATTGGCAGAGATGGCAATGATGGGTAACCTGTTGTAGCTGTTATCCTCGATGGTGCTGCTGCAGGTGCTTTTTACAGAGTTGAAGCTGCTTCCTCTGGAAAGTCTTGGTCTAGACACGCTGCTGCTGTTGCTCGTGGTGCTGTTTCGTCTTTCCCACTCTCTGATTCGTTTTGCCGCTGTGAGTCCACACATGATTGGCATCTCTATGTCCAACAAGACGCAGTCGACCTGGATCATCTGTGTTGGACTCGTGAGAAAGTCTAGGGCTTCTTGACCATTGTTGGCTACATGGACTTCGTAGCCATGCTTGATCAGTTGCTTTTTGAGTACTCGTTGATTGAGGATATTGTCTAGTCGCGATTAGTCTTTGCAGTGAATTGGCATGTGGATCAGCGTGACATACCTTCAACAACAAGCAACTTGATCTTTTCGCTGGAGCCTGTCACATCGCTCATGACGACATGAATCGCTGAATCGGCTTTCGATGTGTGACATGAGTTCAACGAGGGACAAGAACCGGCTTCTTCAATTTCTAGGACGAGCGGTGCATTGATGAAGAATGCAAACGTACTTCCCTTGCCGAGCTCAGAGGAGACACCAATCTCTCCCTGTTGTAATTCAACGAGCTGGCGTGATATGAATAGGCCCAGACCCGAGCCGCCGTACTCAGAATATGTCTTGCGTGATCCTTGAGCAAATCTCGTGAATATGCGCGCCTTCTCATCCGGTGCCATGCCCCGTCCAGCATCAGAAACTGTGAACCAGAGATAGAACTCATTCTGGCCCTCAGAAGATGATTCGTAAATTGATTCTTGATTGTGGAAGGAAAAGTCGACTGGCAGGTCAAGCGGTCGCTTCTCAGACGCACCCATGACAACTCTGATGCGGCCGGGACCTGGCTCATTCTTGCTGAACTTGATGGCATTGCCAACCAAGTTGATCAGGACCTGCAAAATCCGGCCGGAATCCAAGTTGACTTTGTCGACTTTGAGTTGGTCGATTGAGGGATGAGTCGCGATTTCCAGCGTGATGCCCAACCGCCCAGCTTCGATCCCAAACATCTTGCGGACATCCTGTAGCAGAGTAACTGCATGAACAGGCGAAGGATTGATTTGAAGCAGCTGAGAGTCGAGCTTTGATAAGGAGAGAATGTCGGAGATCAGGCGCCTCTGATGATCGGAACAAGTCGCAATTGTCTCTACAGATTCGTTGCTGCTTGTGATGTGGTTAAGAAGAGTTTTGATTTCATCTTCCAAGGTTAAAGGGTCCTTCATCTTGCAAGCCAGGTTCTTGATCAATTTTCGCATCTCAATGAGGCTATCGTTGATCGAATCCGCGCAGTGGATGACACTACAGAATTGTCAGCGTAGTCTTCATAGCAAGGTAAGCATATCTTACGCCGATAGAGGATTTCTCAATTCGTGTGACACAGTGTCATAAAAGCTTTCCTGGTTCTTTCGTGCTTCGAGTGCTTCCTCCATACGTACTCGCTGCATTCTCGCTTGAAATTTGAAATGAGACACGTCGATTGTGAATCCAAGGACTCTTATGACTTTGCCAGTATCGTCGCACTCCGGCAGGGCAGTGACCATTACTTCAGCGGGTCCTCGGGGTTGACCGTCACTGTCATACCAAAGTCTCTTGAGTCGCAAAGAGTAGGTGACCTGCTCACCGCGCCGCATGGCCTAGATCGATGTTAGAATGTGGTGGTAGATCATGCATCAGCTTACTCACCTGCCATCCTTCTTCTGCAATGTCCAAATCTTCCTCATGAAGGACAGTGTTCCAGTCAATCTGATCAAGCGGAACGCGAGCGTGTTGTGAGAGCTGCCACCATGTTTCGTTCACGTATTGGACTCCCTTGGTAGTGTCTGCAATCATGCACCCGACAGGGGCAATGTCCATGCAACGCTTGAATCTTTCCTCGCTGGCTCTGGCTTGTTCTAGAGCTTCCGCTCGATCGAGCGCGATCTTCTCGCTTCTCTTTTGAGTCGAGATATCGGTGACTGCACCAATGACTGATGTGACAACGCCGTTGCGATCCTTGACTGGCTGGCAGGCCGCCAGTGCCCATTGACCTTCCTCAGTATCGTTGCGATAACGCAGCTCAAACTTTTGCCATTGGCCTCCAATCATGGATTTCCATGAGTTGGAAACAAGATTAACGTCATCTGGATGAATTAGATCAAGGAATTTGTGCTTTTTGTCAGGTGGAGAGTCTCGAGGGTAGCCGCTTAGTCGGTAATAACACTCGTTCGCTCGGATCAATTCTCCAGTGCTTTTGTATTCAAAGAATCCTATGCTGCTTGGAGTCAGTATCGATGTCGGCATACCGAGTCAGGGAAAATGGAGATGCACTCACTCGACCTGGTCAATGACGCTGAGCACCTTTTCGGCCAAGGTAGTCGCCAACTCTGCCTCTTGTTGGCGAAGAGCCAGCTCCTTTGCGAGCAAATCCTTTTCTAGCTGGTTGCGTCTGGCGTCTTCTTTTCTTTTGTATGCTGCTTCTGTTGTTGCCACCAAATTGTTGACAACATCAGCAAACTCGCGTTGCAAGTGCTTGATATGTTGTTGGTGAGGCTCATCAAGAAGTGCTCTGGTGGGTAACCCGATGACCAGCAAGGCTTCCACATCCTGGTAACGCGTCAAACTACTCGGTAGAACAGCAGCCTCTGTGCAAAGGTCGCGAGTACCACGTTGCAATGATCCTTTGGACCATTCATCGGGTAGGTTGTTGATCGTGACTTGAGATTTGAACGAGACGGCTTGCCTCAGAGGCTGCAAAGACGGATTCGTCGTGTCGAGATCAAAGTAAGGTGCGAAAGTACTGTCGTCAAAGTCGCCCACAGAGCCCTCAAGATAATATCGTGGCCTTCCAGCTCGTTCCTGATGACCTCGTGATTCGGGCAACCTTCTTGTGGAGTAGATGGCGGCAATGGGGAAATCTTCTGGATTCTCAACAAGACTTTTCAGAACAATGGGCCATAGCGAGGGCAGGTCGCTTGCTGAACTCCAGATCTCTGAAAGCTCACGAACGGTTGATCGTCGTCGCTCTCGCAAGTCGCAGTCTGTCGTCTCCTCAAAGCATAGATGGAAGCCTTGAAGAGACGGTGGTAATGCCGAGACATCGAGTTGGAGATGCACATTTTCCAGTCGTCCGTTGTTCATCATTGGTATGACAAAGGATGGGCAAGAATAGGTAGGCACCAAGGCTGCATTTCGTCGATGTGAAGCCATCTTTGCTCCGTACCCTTGCCATTCTTTGATAGTGTCCAAAGGTTGGCCCATGATGCCTGGGTGAAGGCTTCGCACCATCTTTCCGTAAGCCGCGTTGTATAGCAGCACATTCTCTTTTCCAATCAACAAGCATTGCGGTTGAGGTGCCACCATGACCAGGTATATAATTGTGGATAGCTCTCGAGGCCAAGACGACATGGGACCGATGGAATATTGTTGCCAATTCATGGCTCGGATGAGTTGAATATGTGCATTGGCTGAAGCGTCACCCTTCTCAAGCAGTTGTAATACCGATTCGACGTTGTTGTCCTCCATTTTGTTTGAGTCTTCCGTCTTGCGTGTGAGGATTTCGTTAGTCGTCTGTTGCTTGTAGTGTGTTGATCTACTGAACGAATCTCAGCTGCTAGTGAACGACCCTTGTGAACCCGGGCTTGTGGGTGGTCCTTTCCAATGGCGTCGTTGGTTAGTTTGATCTGCAGAACAAAGAAATAGAGGGTCAAAATCGAGGACCAGAGTGAAGGGAAGGAACAATGAATGGTTTTGTTTGATCTGTCGGTTCTAGACGTCGGTTTCAGCGGGTGACTATATTCTTAAACGGTTAAGTAACGAATCTACAACGAAGATTGAAATCGAGCGGTTGTCAAAGGCAAAGTTGGTTTAGTTAAGACAGTTTTGAGGCTCTAGAGCCCGGGTGGATTCCACTCTGGGTCATGCGGCGTACAAAGAATTGACCTTGTCCGAGCCATGTGTGCCTACCCGTGCCTAGTAAGCAGGGCGGTCGACGAGTTCCATCACAATGCACGAATCGGTTTCGGTCTAAAAGCATGACGATTGGAAGCATCGGATTGTGAGGTCTCGAGAGATAGGTAAAGCCGATATAGGTTGCGATGGCTGATTTAATAATGATGTTATTTCGTTGAGCGGGCTTCAGAAGTAGCTGAAGTGGGAAGGGCCAGACGGCTGTACTGGGATTGCCAGCACTGCCTAGTTGCACAACTCGTACGCTGTCAGCACGGGTCGTGATAGATTTGCGCATTACGACAGGTGGGCTTGGAGTCGTTCTCGTCGAAGCAGAGAGCAAGACGGCCTGCCTGCAAGTGCAACAACCCTCGAGCTTGCGACGTCATGTTTTGCCAAGACAACGCGCCTGCCACTTTTTGAGACGCGTCTTCTTTCGGAGCAACTCTGTTCTGTACAACCTCTTTGCAACGCACCTTTCCATCACATCATGGCATACAGACGCTACGATTCGACCGTGGTCGCTACGGCACCCCTCGTTGATGCAGACACGTTTCGCGCACCCTCGGAGCGCACCTCGATGGCAGCATCATCCGCCTCACCTCTCGACATTGCGCACGAGAAGTATGCTTCGCGCGGCCTTCCTACCTGGTTCGCGTACCCCATGTCCATCATCATGAGCCCGGCTCTCAGTGCCGGTCTGTACAGCTTCGTACCAGACATGATGGGTGCCCCGCTGGCTGCCGTGAGCCGCAGCTTGAACGAGCCATGGCAGATTGGTGCCCTGCTTGCTTGGAGACTGCTCGAGATCACCGTCGGCTGCTTCTTCGGCCTCGATCGTGAGTAGACGCGTCGCACTACGCATCCTTTGCATTTGCTGATACCATTGACACAGACTTCGACTTTGTTCAGCTCACAGCCATGGCTAACATGCCCTACTACACGCTGCTCTACCTCTTCTTCGGTGTCAGTTTCGAACCTCTCGCGTTGGCTCTCGTCATTGACATGTTCTCGCTCTGGTTCCCCTTCTGGCTCCTGCGCCCCACCAACTACCATAACAACTTGCGCTCCGTCACCACTCCTGGAACCACAAAGGATTTGGCTGTCGACAAGACTATTCAGTTCTACATGTCCCTCTTTGCTGCTTCCATCTACGGCACCGTCGTCTATCTCAGCCTCTGGTCCTGGCTGCCTGTCTTCTTGATCAACAATTTTGAAGAGATCCTCACTCTAGAGTTCGCTCATAATGCCGTCTTCCCTGTCGTTTTCGCTGCATGCTTGCCCATCGGTTGGGCTGCCAAGGATTTCCTCTTTAGCACTTCCATCGTCTATGCCCGCGCAACTCCTGCAGAGCTCGTTCAGTTCGACCCCAAGACCGCCACCCTGGGCGAGACCTTCATGTACAATGCCGGTGTTAAGCAGTTTTCTAGCAGAGAAGGCATTCTTGGCAAGCGTACCTTCTTGCTTGTCGCCTTCACCGCTGCTCACTCTTTCATCAAGGTCTTCGGTACTGTCGAGGGTGCCACTATCGAAGGAGCTGCTGGTTGGGCTGCCCTGTGGAGCGTCGCTGCTGCTGCAACTGGCCTAGGCTTCCTCTACGTTGGAGACGCTTGATTTATATTACCCCTTCTGATGCATCCTCTGAGATGCATTCACATCATTTCTCCTCCTGATTTGAGGAACATTGACGATGCCTTGAGTGGTCTGCTTATGCTTTGGTTTCCATCAGAATCCTGAACCTTTCCCCAAGTACAATAGCCGACTTGGCCAAATCCAAGCGCCCGGCACCAGACAAGATCAGTTGTCGGGTATGTTATCTCGAAAGTTTACAGACATCAAGCGACTCCCTTTGCTAGTTGACATAGTATCGAATAAATCAAATGGCTACAGAACTACAACCCAAAAGCCTCGACGTGTAACCAAATATCCCGCTTGCCAACCCATTTACTGCTCTTGATCCTAACCTCGTCAGCCATTGACCTTGGACCACAGACAAGAACCGCCACTTTTGTATCTTCCCGTGTGTGGCTGAATGCTCTGTCTACCATCTCGCCCAAATCAGGACGGCCATGGTTAATCTGCCATCCTTGTGCTGAACTATCCATGCCTCCGCTTGGTAGCAGTCGTTCCATCTCGATGCCCTCGTCCATCTCATTTGTCTTTTGCTCATCTTCGTCCATCCTGCCACTTCTAGTGGCGTAGACGGTCATGCGCTCTTGCATGCCCTTCTTTTCTTGTTCGTCTTCTGGAACTGCCCAGTTCGTCTCTGCTTCGTCTCTTACTGCCCAGACGAATGCGACATTTTGTCTCCTGCGGCTTCCAGGACTCGGCGAAAGATCTTTGAGGAGCGTTCTGTAGAGCGGTACGATGAAAGTTGCACCCACTCCGCCGGCTATGAAAAGAACACGATTGTAACCGAGTAAGGTGTTTGAATGTGTTGACAAGCCGTATGGTCCCTCTAGGATCAGCGGCATGGAAGTGGACTTGCCAGTCGCTCCTTCTGTTGCTGCTTTTGCCAGAGCAGCGGTATTTCCATCCAGTACTCTGGCTACCAGCTTGAGGTTACCATCTTCAGATGGTAGAGATGCAATGGTGAATGGACTTCTTGATTTGAGCGAACGCGTGTATACCGGTCCGTTTGCCAATGAAGCATAGACGTGTTGACCCGGTAGCCAATGCATGATGGACTTTGTCTTCGACTTTGCAGAGATGGGGATGTTGATTTCCAAAAGGTTGGAAGTACCAGATACCATGGTCAAGGACCCCTCCACTTTGTGTTCGTTGAGTATACGCAGTACCAGATGCACTGCATATACTACCAGCGTCTCCAAAATGTAGATGCGAATATGGTGGACATGGAAATAGAGCACGGGAAGCAATATGCTGGCCAGAGTGACGTGTGTGGTGTAGAACACTCGATAACTCAACTTGCGAACCCACGAGAGTGCAGTTGTTCCTACAGCTGTGAAAGCGATGGTTCCGACTAGTCCGAGAATAACATCCCAGTCCTTGATGCGTTTTGCTAGGACGTGTGCTTGGATAAAGAAGTTCAGATAGAACCCTGCGTGCAGATAGAATAGAAGCGTCGAGATGCGACCCAGGACTTGGTGTGCTGCATTGAGAGTTGGCCAGGAGCATCCGGTGAGGTGGTGGACAGGACTGAACGGCGACTTGAAGGCAAGAAGATATTGTAGTGGCAGTTGCGATGCACCTACGATACCAAATCGTTTCGTCAGGTGGAGGTAATCTGTTCCGACTTAGCGACTGCCGTTCTGATCTAGTTGAAGAAAACATACCGCCTTGAGTTTGAACACAGCTCAAGAATAACAACCAAGCTGTCCACACTACTCCAGCGACAATTTCTCCCTTTTTGACTCGCGATCCCCAGATATCGATGGTATCGCCCATCCACCAGAATACCTTCCTCCACGTCTCCTTCGACCTCGCCACGGATCCAGTAAGACCATCCGATCGCTGTTTCTTCAATTGAGGTGAGCTTGGTATATCGTCTCCGCCATTTCTCCTCGCCCATCTACGTTGAAGCCATCCAATGAAGAAGTATATCTGGAGGATAGCAAGAGGTATGAGAGCCGAAACCTGAGCCAACGAGCCATACAGATCCAATAGACGCCTTCTTTCAAGTTTCTGGTCTTGACTCAGATCGAGGAAGTGCCACATGTTGCTCTTCGTGTCCGTATCGAACCGGCGTTTTGGCTTGAGAGAGATTGCTGAAGAAACCAGTATTCAAGGATGTTAATGTTCGTGAATGGGTCTATAAGATTCAAGACGACAGAAATCCATCAACTAGAAGAACAAGGTCATCATGTTCGTGATATTGGTCAGCTGTATTGTTGAAAAGGTGGCTGGTTGGCTGGCTCGGGCTCTCGGTTTTAGGAGCTGATGCGGAGCCGAGCATGTTCCTTCTTGGGTGACCCTGTCAAAATTCTCGTCGTCCTTTCTAATCACATCAACAGGAAACAAGAACATGTGTTTGATTGTATATAATGGTAGCTTGGGGGATGATTACTAGTATGTCTTAACACACCTGTTAATTGCCTGTAGCGCTTCCAGAATGACGCACGACATATCTTGCTTCAAGCTTTGGCTCGGGGCGCAACAACCACACGATATGCCGTGGACCTTGGGTAGGCAATCTACTCTACCCACTTTTGTCACGGAGACAGCTTTGTCAGTTCAAGACATGTACCTTTTCTGATATTTGAACCAACCAGATATTCAGAGCCGCTTACTCAACTTGTGTGTTCCCAAAGCCATTCCAGCAGCCAACCCGCATACACAGGATTCATGTCACTCAATCACCAGAGATCACGATAAAACTGGAGAGAAGCAGAGTGTTGTTGCAAGAAAAATAGTAATACAGTCTTGGAAAGACAGATGTGAGTCCGTCCCAAGCATGAGCGGCGATGTAAAAAAAAGATCCCTTAAACAAAAGCTTTTCTTTTGTACAAGCCCAACGCCATAATAGGGTATGTATGAGAGAACACCCATGCTGAAAGCAAAGAAACAAAAATACGAATGGCTTAATGCCAGATTCTTAATCAAAAAAAGTCACTTCCCACCTTTGACCTTTTCTAGATATGTACAGCATGTACACCTATTTAGGATCTTCCTTGTCTTCTCTTGGGGTTGTTTTGCTTCTTCTTAGGAGTAGTCTTGCTACCGTCGCCGTTGATGTACTTGAGAAGCTCATCGACGCTTCTGTTGTCGTTGGTACCATCGGCAGTTCTGGGAGCAGAGACCTCCTCAATGCTCTGACCGATGGAAGGCTGGGGTCTAGCACCTCTACCGACAATGGGAGCCTTGGGTCTCAACATGATCTTCTTATCCTGGAGAACCTTGGCGTGCTTGGCGAGCGAAACAGCACTCTGAGTAAGCTGCTCGAGCCATGTCTCTGCCTCCTTGGTGTTGCGATCTTCGGGACCGAGCTCATTCTTGAAGATGTTGAAGGCCTCGCGCATGCGGTTGACAGCACTCTTGTAGTCGCGGTCCAGTGCGAATGCCTGAGCGAGCTGGAAGAGCAATGTGGCGGTGCTAACCGAGTTCTTGCCAGAGACCTCTTCAGACATGGCCAAAGATGACTCAAACCAGAGACGAGACTCGTGGTATTGCTTCATGCTCTGCAACATGACGGCAGCGTTGTTGATGGTGGTGATGGAGTCGGGGTGCTTGGTACCGTAGACGACCTTCCAGAGGTCGAGAGCGTGACGAATGTATGCAAGGGCGTTCTTGGTGTTGCCACTTGCGTGTTCGAACAAGCTGAGGTTGAGGTAGCTGAGAACGGTCTCGGAGTGGTCGACACCAAGAGTACGCTCAGAGATGATGGCTGCCTTGCGGGCGAGCTCAACAGCAGCAGTCTTCTCATCGAGACCGTAGTAGATGGTCGACAGGGCGTAGTATACGCGTGCTACTTCGGGGTGAAGGATACCATAGATTTGCTCGTGCAGAGACAGAGATTCGAGGAGCAGTTCCTGACCGAGCTCCTTCTGTTCCTGCGAGAGGGAAATACGGCCGGCCTCGAGAGCTTCCTCGGCCAAGACACTACGAGGTGCAGCATCCTTGATGATGGGAACAACGTTGAGGACGTCATCGGGGTGGAAAGTTTGAGAGGGAGCAGAAGGAGCAGCAACAGGAGCAGGTGAGCGCTCAGCGTTGGCCCTGTTCTTCTTCTTCTTGCCACCAGAAGTACCGTTAGTAGCAGGGGCAGGAGTCTGAACAGGAGCAGGTGCAGGTGCATCATCCTTGGTGAAGCCATACTGCTTAGCCTGGAGCTGGAGACCCTGCTTGAGACAGACTTCACGAAGCAATTGCACTTGCTTGCCAGGTTGTACCCAAGCATCGCCAAGGTCGAATCTGTAACGCTTCTTGATTTCAGCGACAATGTCAGACTTGATTGACTCGGGAGTAGCAGCTTCGTAAGAGAAGTCCTCCTCAGGGTAGAAGGACTTGAGAGATGCATCAGTCTCTGCGGTGGGCTTTGCGTTGAGCTCAGCACCCAACAAACAGTTGAGCAAGTGAGCAATGCAAGCCTGAACAAACGGTGGTGATTGGTATCTGAGATACTTGCTGGAGCTGTGCTTGAATGCTCTGGCGATCATTTCCTGGATTGCAAGCTGCTTGAGTGCCTGCAAACGGGGCTGCTCGGGCTTGTCGGAAAGGCGGGCAACCTCTCCAAGGTATCTCATGTTAATACCACGCTTGTGAAGGAGGTTGGTCAATGATTGGCCGTCCATAGGGAAGCCAACATCACCGTCCTGAAGGTCGGAGATCATCTTGGGAATGATGTCTTCTGACAAATATGTGCAAGCTGCACGGACCTCGACCTCATCCTTGGACCATTGCTCCTTCTCTTCCTCGGTCTGAGGACGCTGGCCACAGAAGACGTCGGGGTTGAGGCTGAACTGGAATCCAGAAACATCGACACGCTCTTGTTCGGGCTCCTTCTTTTCGGCACTCTCAGCCTCACCTTCAGGGGCGGCCTCCTTCTTGGCCTCACGACGCTTCTGAACCTCGGCCTGAACGTACTCGCGGAGCTTGAGTCTCCAGTATGATTCGACCAATTCGGGACGGAGGACAGCCATTCTGTGAGGGTAGTTGTCTTCTTCGGCGCCATTGTCCTTGCGATACTTTTCGAGCCAAGCAACATCCAATGGAGTGATGCGGTACAAGTCGAGAATGTACTTTCTGCCGTCAGTTCCAAGCAGACCCTTGGTCTCAACACTGGCTTCAAGATCGTGTCTCTTGTTTTCCTTGTCCCAGACGGGGTGGCTCTTTACGCGCAGAGCCTTGGAGAGCTCGGCGAAAGGCTTCTTGAAGTCGTCATTCTCTGCAATGACATCTCTGCCCTCGACACCACCATAGTCAATTTGGTGCTCGCCGGGTTCTCTTTGCTTGAAGATGCCAGGTACGATGCTCTGACCAACAAGACGTTTGCCAAGGTAGTCGACAACAACAGTACCGGGAGTGAAAATGCCAGAAATGTCGAGCTGGTTAGTAGCCTTGACACCCATGATATCCTTGCCAGTAGCAACACGAGCAGCCTCATCACCACCATCGGCAGCGAAAGTACCAACGCCGTCGGCACCGAACGAGTAGAAGACATTGTTGTAGACAAAGATTTGGGCGTCACGAGGCTCGGTAGGGTTGAGAGGAGCAACTTCACCACGGGCAACAAGGACGGCACCTCTAACGGCAGCCTCGTTATACTCGGCAAAGAGCTTCGCAGTGAGTCGTTCCCTAAAGACGCGATCTTGGACATTCTCCTTGGGAAGCTCACGAGTTGACTGGAACTCCTCGTTCCAGTCGCGAAGAGTCTCTGCATTCTCGGGACCAGCAAGGAGGTAGCTCTCTTGGGTACGGGCAGCATCGGCGACGTGGCTGTTGAGAGAAGCCGAGTTGGGCGAAACGAGCCAAGGGCTGGCAGGGACGGCGTTGGCGAGCTGGAAGGCGGCCAGGGGATCACGCTGGCCATTGTACTCTTGCAGGCTACGGAAAGCATCGTTGAAGGAGGGCGAAATTTGGCCAAGAAGAGTGAGGAGCGAGTGAGCAGAGTGGGGCTTGGGAGCGGTGCGAGGGAAGGGGTCGAACTTGTTGTTGGTCGACTTGTTGACGAAGAAGCCGGAAACGTGCGAGGTGATGTGGAACTGCTCGCCCTCGAGGGTGGTTACCAAGAGGTACATGAGGTGACCCTTTTGGCGAAGGTGGTAGGGAGCAGGGTTCCATGCTGAAAGAGCCAATGACTTGACAGTCTTGGGAGCGTTCTCGGGGGAGGGCGAAAGGAGTGTCTTTACGGAACCACGGGCATCGAGGTCATAGTCGACCATGGCATGTTCGCTAGCGGGAGACTCGGGCTGGTCGGCAGGTGTAGGCTTGATGATGTGATCGTGGAGCGAGAGGCCAGCGTCAATGCCGTGCAGCAAGTCGGTGCGGTCACCAGATGCGCCAATCAGTTCACGGATGCGAACAAAGTGCATGCGGGCTTGTGTCTCGGTGTAGGGATCCTCGACCAGGTGGGCCTCCGGGTCTTGCTGAATGTCGGGCACCTCGGACAGCTCGATGAAGTCATTGATGCGCTTTCTCTTGTGCTCGAGGTGGAAACAGGTGTATTGGAAGGTGAAGGGGAGGTCGATGATGGATTGGCGAATGTCCTGCACCTGCTCGAGGTGGCTAACCATGATTTGACATTGTCCCTGATGCACAAGTCAGACTTTGTGTCGCACGAATCATCTTCTTCTTGTCATTACCGGAGCGTGAGGTAGACGGATGGTGAGCTGGAAGACATTCTCCACTGCTTGTTCCTGCTCTTGCTCAACCTCTTGGCCATCCTGGGCCTCGTGTTGCTCTACTCCATTGCTCTGCACGTCTGCGCCGTTGCTCTGCACATCTAATCATTGTCATCAGCTTGATGTTCAATCCTCGTCGTCATGGTTCCTACCTTGAGCTTTCGTCTCGTTCTCTGCAGCCATGCTTCAGCCGAACTTTTGTGACAAGGACCGGGAAAGAAAAAAGAACAATGAGCAGACTTGCGCAATGTTCAAAAGGTATAGTACAACAGAAAAATGAGTATAATACAAGAAGGTATATGCTACAGCAGCTGTGATTCAGAAGTCCAATCGCCAAATCTTTGTCCAGCCAAAGGCGAGGCCGCACATTTCTTCGGCAACTTCCTCGGTTGAAGTCGGAGCTTCCGGACCTCTCTCGCATCCAAATGTATACAGAGCGCCGGGCTACTTCTTATCCAGTGTGCCTAGCTCTGCAAGCGCATCCACGAAATATGCGGACATCGAGGGCCATCTATCGAGCAAGTTGCAGCATCCAGATTCCCTCAGGTATCCTCTACACCAGAGTTCAATCGTGCTTTCCCTTAGCTGGTTTAACGATATCCAATGCGACTATGATGTGAGAAGTCGGCACGCGGCGGATAAGATTCTCCGTACGTTTGATAGCATCTTCTTCACGCACGTCCCACGTATATATGACACCTACTTATGCACCACCAACGTCTCGTTGACCTTTCATCTTAACAGAAGGCCTTGCGCAAGGCGTAGACGATGCTGTGCCTCAAAACCTAGCAACTGGGCCAATTATCATGCAGCGAAAAACTTGTCCGATGAAGCTCAAATGTCGCTGCTAGGCAAGCAAGGTAGTTAGAATCAAGGGACTGCCAAGCTGAAAACCGTTGTCTTTACTCCAGGTGTTTCGCGTGTCTACCAATTTAAAACACAACCTCCGAAGTGCCGCTGGTCCCCATTGTGTTCACGCGTTGACAACCATGTCGTCGCTACGACCATTGGTGCTGAAAAGGCTCACCGCGACTCCTCTCCATTTACGCGTCCGTCCTCGGAGTCTTCCCCAGACATATTTGATTTTTCGGGCACGAGCCTTCACATCTATACCAGGTATTCCAACACCCGAGGAAGATGAAGACGGTGGTAAAGGATCCAGGAAACCCGAAGATGAAGAGAGCAGGTGGAAACCCATCTTCTGGAAATCCCTAGAGTCGACCTTTACTACACTTGCATCGGTCACAGTGCTTGGGTAAGGTTGCTTTGTACCGACGTATGACTTGTCTAACATACTGGCAAAAGGCTCATCGGCTACTCTTATACTCGTTACTACAAGGCCTTGATCTTGAGAAAGATGGAACATGCCTTTGCTCCTGGTTTGACTTACGTGTAACCATACTATTCGTCACAATACTGATGTATGTTTAGGCGATCCTGTTCTAGAGCTTGCTGCAATGTCCAAGAGTGAGGATGGACATCGAGAGCATTGGATACTCCGAGAGGAACAGACAAAGCTCGATGCCATCATTCGCGGCGACCTCAGAGGACAATACTACCTACTAGTGGGTGAAAAGGGAACGGGAAAGAGCTCCATGCTCATTGATGCCATGGCCAAAATTGACGGCGAAGGAGTTGCCATGTTTGACGCTCACTCTGATCTCGAAATCTTTCGCGTGCGCCTAGGAAAAGCTTTGGACTTTGAATATCACGAAGACAATATCGGATCACTCTTCTCTATTCGAGGTCCACGCGATGCTTCTGCTTTGCTCGACATTGAAAGAGCCTTCAATAAGCTGGAAAAGGTGGCCTTACGCCGAAGAGCAACTGTTGGACGGCCCTTGATCATGATCATCAACAACATG
Organism: Aureobasidium pullulans EXF-150; assembly: GCF_000721785.1. Classification (NCBI taxonomy): domain Eukaryota; kingdom Fungi; phylum Ascomycota; class Dothideomycetes; order Dothideales; family Saccotheciaceae; genus Aureobasidium; species Aureobasidium pullulans. The sequence continues at coordinate 184,193 of NW_021941044.1, read as the reverse complement.
CATTTATTGCGAGATGATGAAGACGGTCGTGATCTTCTCGAGTTGCTGCAACAGAGAGCTGGTTAGTCCTTCCAGCAGTCTACGTTCGACCTGGTTACTGATACATCCTAAGAGCAATGGGCTGCCAGCAACTTGGCCACCATCATTTTCAACAGTGACGATTACTGGGTCTATGAAAGACTGAAGCAATTGGCGACACGCATGGTGGTAATGCCCGTGCCTGACTTACCCCGAGAAAAGGCCATGATGGCTCTACGAAACTACCGTGCCAGATACCATAGCGACAAACCTCTCGACTCAGAGATTCTGGAGCAAGTGTACCAAAAAGTGGGTGGTCGCTTGGCCTTCCTCAACCGCGTCGCAAAATCTCCCGACATGCTCTCAACATGCGAAGACATTTGTCGCGCAGAGAAGACCTGGCTTCTTTCTCAAACTTGGATTCTCGGCGAAGAGATGGATGATGATGTTATGGATCAACAAAAATATGCCGTGAGTCAAGGATACACTCTATAGGGCTATCACTAATGAACGACTCAGTCGGCTGCAATGGTTTTGGCAAAGGCCTTGGTAGACAAGGAGAAGGAAGACAATCTAGAATATGATGCTGAAAAGGGTCACATGCTGCCAGAGATACCTCTGCACAAGGCAAGACAGATCATGACACGAGCCGACTTCATCCAAAGCTATGATGCCATCAACATATTCACCATCGACAGCAAGGCTATGGTACGAGCTGATTCTGTTCCCATGATGAATGCTTTCCGTGAGATATGCGCCATCGAGTAAGTAATGTTTACTGGAGTAATTCGGTGCGATTACTGACAATCTCACAGGGGCTTCGACGAATACTTAGAGGCAACTTTGGATCGCATTTCTGCTATTGAGAGCTTGGGACGTACTCGCGAGCTTACAATCAAGGATCTTTGGGTAAGCTATGATTGGACGTCATTCTCAAGCCAGATTACTGATGCATTTTCAAACAGGATGGAGGAAAGTATCGCGTTACCACTCGTAATGCAAAGGGTGCCATTGAGAAATTAATCAATTTCGAGGTTGAGGAAAAGGAAGAAGACAAGGATGATAAAGATGATTGAAGACGCCAAGACGAGATGGTCGCGGAGCGGAAGTCCGGCTGTTTGTTTGTTGATGTCAGCCGGCCCTTGGGCATCGTCGTGAACGAACGAAGTTTTGTATCAACATCGAATAAATTATCGACGCAACACAACATGTATTAAGAAGCAGTAATACCAAAGCATAATTCAAGGGGTATCCCAGAGCATACTTATCTCGCTAGAATGGATCGCAAGAGAAAGCGACAAAGCGGTGTCGAATACTGGACTGCGTCAAAATGTCAACGACTTCTGAGGCCGATTGCATCGAGAATCGCACCATTACGAAGGAACCAATACACTTTTAACTCGGAATCACTCCAGACGGACTCGAGAGAAAACGTATTGCCGATCGCCAAATTGCAAATGGTTCCAGGGACAGAACCCGCAGGCAGCGGCATTAATGCCACAATCCTGGATCCCACATGGCTACCCTCTGACCAAAGCAGAAGATGCCAGCTCAAGAAGTACTCTGTTCGTCACCGCAATTCTCAAGCACCTATCGGTCAAATCGAAAGCCCCCGTGCATGCTTAGTCTCCTTGCCGACTCCATTCAAGGCACGCGCATTGAGAAGAGGAACACCAATCAAACAAGGCGTGCACTTGGAGACATCGAGCAGCCCATGTGCTCTGAAAACCTTGCATTTTACCAGGAAGGTGCGCCAACGGAAAGACCCCTTCACTCGCGCACCAATTGCGAAGCAGAGTATCGAGCTACAGGGCAGGCAAAATTATGAGAGAACTTTCGAACTGCATCAGGGCGTTACGGACGGGTTTTCATTACTGCTACAGAGAACAGTTCCTCTGGACGTTGAACAACTACCAAGCAGAGGCGCCTCATCACTCCTGAGCATGTGTCTACGCAAGGTGCCAGACTATATTCAAGCAGAAGAAGACTGGCGTAGAAGCATCAATGAGGATGATGACACTGATGTCTCTGCAGAGGTATACGAGGAGTTGGAGGAACTTGGCTCGGTTCAAGGACATGGCTGGCCAGGCCTCCGTGAAGTGGTAGTTGCGCATGGGCTCAAACTCATCCACGAGATAATCAAGGACAAGCTTGTCGCAACAGAAACCAGAGCGGAGCTTGCGAAAATACCCTCCAGACATGGCTTGCACAGGGAATCGCAAGATCTCCTTCTTGCATACGCCCATTCTTTGCCGCTAAAACGCCCTCTTGGTGTAGACTCTCGTCTTTTCGACGGATGTTTATCAAGCCTGACTGCTATGCAACCTGCCAGTGCCAGAAACGAAGTCTTTGTTCGCACTCTCGATGCACTATTCTCCTCTGGCCGTCTGAAGCTGTCCTGGCTGGCGACTCGCGATATGGTCACTCTGTCTAGTGGCATGGTTAGAGCGCTGGCATCTCAATCTGAACATCATGAACACGCCTTAAGCTTCCTTCAAGGACGTATTTCTCAAATCTCTACTGCGGAGTTAGTGGAACACGGCGTTCCACGACAAGGACCCGAAGGAAACCTGGATGTCGGGATCAAGCTTGAAACATCTCTCACCAATACTACGGTCAGCATCATTACAGTGCTTACAGCCATGGTTTTGATAGAGCGCAACTCCCGGAGCTTTGATGAAGGCCCGGGTCGCCCTACTGCTATCGAATCTCTTCTCGTGTGCCTCTCGATCAACGTGCTTGCCAATTTAGCAGTCCTCGAGCAGAGAGATGGCGACATTCATAGCAAAAACGATACAAAGATTCCACAAAACACGGTCTGTTTTGCCCTGCTCGCAAGTAGCCTGATCCTCAGCCTCCACCAGGATGCCACCAAGAGTGATCACATGTCTCTTCGGAGACGAGATATTGTGCAAGCGATGATTCTGGTGCACGGAAGAACCACTTCAGGTCGTGCGGAGACAGTGGTAGAGCGCGCCGCATCATTTCTGGTTGACTTATCTCGCTGCTGTGGGCAGAGCTTGCATTCGGATAGTCAAACCTATCTGGAGGGCCTTGTCAGTTCAATCTTCCAGGAATCTCGGCATGGTTCAGACCCCGTAAAAGCCTTTTTGAAGCAATGGGCAATGGAAAGTTCACTTCACCTTGCAAAGACTTCGGCCACACAGAGAAGCCGGGCCTTCTTGGAGAATATTGAGGCTGCAATGACACAGCACAGTCCCCTGGGCATAAAGAAAACAGGTGTTGGATCTCAGCAAATCCGCGACGTTGTCGCTGAGCCGGGACTGCGGTGGGAGGAAGGTCTTTGTGAGTGGATTGTCGCATCTCCAGTATACGCGAAGAAGCCCAGGAACATTACGGCTTTGTCAAACAAGACGCGGTCGAAGTCCCCTTCTGATGAGGAGAGTGAGTTGGACGACAGCGGCTATCTTAGCGATAACAAGGCAACACCGGCGCCCCGTCAGAAGTTCATCAACATGTCTCACATGCTGGCATCGCCCGATGTTCTGGGCATGGAACCAAGAATGCTGTCCGGCGCTACAACCAGTCTCCAAGATACTGCTCGAAACATGCAAACACCTCAGAGACCAGCCATTCCAAAGCAGAAGACCGGAAAGTCCAATGCAGCCGAGGCTGTCTCCAAGATACCGGATAATGTCAATCATCCAACTCCTCCGCATGAGAGCTTGATTGACGTGACGGACAACCCGGCGAAGAGAAGGAAGAGCCAGAAGGCAAAGCAAGCAAGCTTTAGAGCATCGTCGATGGTTCAGAAATCACCTCAAGACCCAGCACCTCCCTCAACGCGAGAACAGATCGAAAAGGCACATGGTGACTTGTCTGGAAATGATATTGATGAGCTCGCCATGAGTTGCTCAAAACCTCGTCAGACTGCAGCTTTTGCCAGAAAAATTGTGCCATGCAAATCTTCCGCCAGAGTTTCACTCCCAATCAGACGCACCAGCAGTCAAATCGATATCAGTGATGACGAGTTGGGCTTTTGATGGAAAGCCTTCGGTACCCCGGTACCTCTTTTTGACAGATTAGCGATTGTTATTTTTGATACCCCATTGTTGTATATACACTGATAGGATTGAGAGTGAACTCTCTGTTAGCATCATGGTTCTGATCCAGCTCTGCCATTATACTTGTCCAGACAAGAATGTCGCAAAAAGCTGTGACTGTGAGTGACGGTGTTATTTCCAGTACGGCTCGCTATCGCCGAAAGGATTTGGAGGCGCCTTCCTTATCGGGCGATACCATTGGACAGAGACACGAGCGGGGAATGGTGCAATCAAATGGCTGTCACGAGCGCGCAATCTGACATGTTTAATAATACCGACGGTCCCAGAATCAAGAGCGCCTCATCTCTTGAGCTTCGCTGAAAAAGTCGCACATTCTGCAAGATGGTGTCGCCTATCCACGATGACGACACAGATTATTCCGACCTCGACGAGGAAGCACCAGCCCCACATTCGTCGCAACGCCCTTCTGGACCAAAAAATAGAGAACGATTGAGCGAAAGGACACCACTGTTGAGCACTTCACCACCGCCTCCAGCCTATGCCGACGTCACGCGATTGTACGGTGCTCCCCCATATGTCCCACGGGATGCATCGAGTAGTACGCCGCCTTACGCAGCCCGCCATGATAATGCGACCGAAGCGGCCGACCTCCGACTTGAACAACCACAAAGCATGGGTGACCCAAGACGAGATCCTGAAGATGGAAAGAAAGTGATAAAGAAACGTCGAGCGTTTACAAATCGGAAGACGCTGGCATGCCTTGTACTCATACTCGCCGTCTCTCTTTTCGGTTTGATGGCCATGACAACAGTCAAGCACGACAAGAGTGATGATAAAGTCAGCAGTCGTTCGTCCTAAAATGCAATCGTCGACTGACACAAAACACAGAAAAAAGGCGATGACGAATCTTCACCTCCCAGAGGCGGCTCATCACACGATGGTGCATTTCCCCACTATGAGAGATGTAGCTACAGCTCTCTTAGCGACGAGACCGCACTCTCATTTAAAGCAAAGGAGCGTTTCAGCTTCGTTGAAGTCACTGAAGGCACAAATAACCCGTCTAGTGATATTAATGGCCAGGTGCACATACTAAGTGGAAAAGAAGATCAGAAAGATCCCGTCATAGTAGAGTTTAAAGTCGCCAAATCACCAGGCGCTTCAACATCGCACTTCAAAGTCGATTACACATCAGAAAGTTTGCGCTTGAACTCGCCTGCTTCTGATGGAGGCCATGCTAATGGCTGCATGGAAATCGACCTGAGCATCTATGTCAAACCTGGAGCTAAATTTGAGCACCTCGAAGTTGCGACCGAGCATCTTGACATTGAGATTGAACCTGGTCTTTTCCCACCCTCTCAGGATACAGAAAATCCTGGCCGAGATGATGCATTCTATATCAGCAACACAACCGACTTCATCGCGGTTTCGGGAGACGTGTCTGCTGCTTATTGGGAGAGCGGCAGAGAAACTCGAATAGACCTCACCTCAGGTAGCGTCAGTGGTCGATTTGCCCTGAGGGATATTCTATCAATCAAGACAAAATCTGGCAGCATCGACGTCAACGTTGAGCCAAAGCCCGAAAGTGAAACAGACCCTAGACCCGCATCATTTTCAGCGGAGACAGTATCTGGAAGCATCAAAGCAATTTTCCCGGTATCTGGCACAGTCGAGGATATCCCTTCAAGACTATACTCTACCAAGATCGATAGCAAAAGCGGATCCATTCATGGAGACTACATACACGGTCTCAATACCGACATTTATACAGCAAGCGGTTCGATCGACACCAACATCCTCCCATATTCAGCCAATAGTACCGGGAGCTGGCTTCGAACCGAAACTGTCAACGGAGGCATAAGAGTTAATGTTTTGCCGCCCTATGAGAACCCTAAAGACATACTCAAACGTCTGAGAAGTGTCCACAAGACCAAATCTGGGAGTTTGAAGATCAAGTATCCCCAACAATGGGAAGGCAAGATTGAGGCGGTGACCATGAGTGGGCACGTTGACTTAGATGGTAAAGATGTCAAAGTGCTGAAAGCATGGAAGGGTCCCGTAGGGGTTCATCTCATTGCTCAAAAGGGCCGAGGTAGCAGTGGAATGGACCTAGGGACGGTTTCGGGCAGCATCAAGGCCACCATTGGTGATGTTTGAATGGGACTGTCTGTCTTTGAGGTGGCCGTATGCTTGTATTCCTTTCCTTCTGATGTCGGAGTTGGGAGCAGCCTTGGGAGCGATCTGTCTTCTGTTATTTCCTTTTTGAGACCACTGCCGTGTGGCTCATCGTTGGCCACATACGCTCGACGACACTCCCTCAAATACCTTCCGAGTGTTGGTTTCACTTAGAAGTTATTCAATGGTTGATCCATTTCCCATGATATTGACAGGCTTTCGAGACACGAAGGGTCCTTCCAAAATCCAAGAATGATCCCCTGTTTGCTTCCCGCCGATCGTTCTCACCGATCAAAATCTCCCAATTTTGCTCTCAAATTATCCTTCAATGGATTCTTCGACGAGCCTCACCTCTAATCCTGTCACAGATGGCCTCCGTCAACATTTCACGGGTCTCTTTATCCATACCACCAGATTCAAGCGCGAGATTGATGGGCTTGATCTCTTCATAGAGCTTCTTGCCATCATCCGACTCCGTTGGCTCATCTTGGGTTTCCTCCAACTCGATCTCCGAGTTCTGTATCTTGTGAACAATCAGGGACAGTGAGAGAGAGCAAATATAGCCAAGATGTCGAGGCAGAAGCTTCTTTTGCTTCCAGATATGCGTGAGGGCAAAGACGGAACATTGGAAGTATGGACCTGTCATGATAGTTTTGGTTGCTTGTGGAAGCATAGAGCATTGTAGGTTATGGCACTGGCAGATAGCATTCACAGTACAAGTGGTGGGAACGCTTCAAGTATTCATGCGAGTCAAGGACCAACCAAGCCTTCGAAAGCCAGAGGCAGCGTGCATCAAGAGAACACTAGACTTTCCAAAGTCCTCTCGAAGCCCATCTCACTTCTCAACATGACCCACATACTTCTCCCGTCTTCTTCCCCTCAAGCATTCAAACACCCAAACAAACACACTCAAGAATGCCAATGCCGTAGCCACCCATGTCAAAGCCATGAATTTGTTTCCCCTCTGCGCTTGTACTCCGATATCTTTACCGTGTTTGTTGATGACCGAACTAGCCTTGACAGCCACAGCAGTCGTGATAGCCGATGCTAACGCGATGGCAAGGAAAGCCAAGAACCACAACGATATATCCACAAAAGCAGACAGGCGACCGTCGAAGAAGAAAGAAACCAGTGATGCAAAGGTAGCAAGGAGGAGTAGACCAGCGGCTATGCAATACAGCAAGAATGCAGCTTTTTGTGCCACGCGCAGAGCGTGGACGCCATCGTTGACAGCTTCAGGCCAGTGTAGATCTTCTAGGGTGATGTTCAAGCCAGTCTTGCTCAACTCCTGCTCCAGCGCTGTGGTAGGATTGAATCGGAAGAAAGAAGTGCGGTTGCTGCAGTACGTGATGTTTTGCTCGATGTCTGATTTGGAGAATGTGGCGTTGGGTAGATCGGTTGGGGTGTAGTAGCCACTGCAATAGTCGAGGAGATGTGCAGAGTAGAAGTCGTGAAGACCTAGGTCTTGGGCGAAGGAGTTGATTTTGTCATTCAAGCTGCTTTCGATGCTGTTGGTTACATTGTCCCAGATAGATTCGAAGATGTTGGAGTCGGAGTCTGTCGAGGAAGTTGTGTTGAAGACGTTTGTGCCAATGCGAGATGTGTTGAGAGTGACGATTGCGTATTCCTGGGAGTCCTTTAGAGACGAGCACGATTATCGGAACATATGACAAAACTCACTTGCATAAAATCCTTCTTACTTCCAGCGAATATACAGAGCATTGTCAACACAAAGGCCGCGAGGCCAAAGATGACCGGTATCAATGCTGTCGGACGCATCTCATGAAATGCGTATAGTCGGTGCCGAGATCAGTATGTGGTACAGCGTTACACTGAGTTGTCGGTATCGAAGGGAAGAATGCAGACAGCACCAAATATAAAGAAAGGGGATTGAGCGACGAAACAAGAAACAAGTTCACATGTTTGTGAGACGACAGCAAACAACCTACTGTGATTCTTCTGGCATAGTTACAAGGAATTCAAACATGACGTCTGGTCCATTCCAATGAAGTGCTGGCAATGTCGCGCCAGAAAGCAGGGCTGCGACAATGCCAAGATATGCAGCCGCTGAGGTCTTTGAAACGCCATGTCAATATAAAATACCTGCTTTGTCTTCACATGATTGGCGCTTGTTTGGTAAATTGCTGTTTTATCGTGAGAATCTTGTTGGAACTGTGAACATCAAAGGAATTGCCCTTTTTGCTTGAAGTGTTAACGCTCATAATATATATCCGTATACGTAAGTCATGTCTTTGTTATAGCGTGAAACAAAAGCGTCCGTGGAGATAAATCACATAGCCTTGCTAGGTCTTCTGTGTGCATTTTGATCAGAGGCGGAAGAGCCACTGTCTTTTCTCGTCGACCGCGACTCAGAAGTTGGTCGCGGGTCGAGCTTGTCCAGAAACGGATTGTAAGGGGCAGCAACAACACTGTCACGCTGGGATGAATCAACATCTCCCGGTCGTGCTTGTTGGTCGCGATGAAGTTTGTCCAAGGATTCTCCAACGATGTTGTACTTTGCCCATTCGATAGGAGGACATCTGACAACATCTTGCGGCAAGGGAACAGCAGGGAAGCTAGACGGTTGGCGAACGGTCTTTTGTTCTCGTGAGTGCAGCATAGAGCCGTACGAGACTGGATAGTCCTTGGGCGAATCCTCGAATTCCGACATCGCGGAATCCTGACCGTTCGGGCTGGAAGCGCCGAGTACAGCATCATCTTCATCGTCCATGTCCTGGTCTGGAGAGTCGCTGGTAGCCCATGGCGGGGGGGTAGCTTTTGATTGAGAGGTGGCAATCACATGTTGGCGGTATGCTTCTGGGTGATCAACAGCCTGGCGCTTGATGTCCTCGAGAGTGCGCAAATCCCGTTGAGCTTGGAGGCGCTGGAACTGGAGAGAAGAGATGGCAGCGCGGAGAGCTATCGCGTCACTCGACTCATGACTGGAGAAGGGCAACGACGGCGGCTGCTCTATGAAGCGCGCCGGATGAGCAGGTACTGATTGCGCGGGTATCGGTTGGGTGTGAATGGCGAGCTTGGCTGGTTGGGCAGGGGGCGTGAGTGGGCTTGCTGGTGGCGGCTGTGGTGATGGTGAGCGCACAGCTGCTGATGATGATGATGGATCCGATGATGACAGAGGAGGAGGAGATGCCGATGTCTTTGGCGATGGCCCGGTTGGAGGCGCAATACTGAGGGCCATAATATCGACGGTCGATTGTGCTCGAGTCTGTGCTGATTTTATGCCGCTTTTGTTCCCAGCCAGGGCAAGACTTTCCCCACAGATCGCGACTTCCTGTGCTGGCAGCTGAACCGCTCAAGGGTCTTTGGACTGCAACTTCGATTCGTGGTCACGATAGGAAAGAAACAGATACGTGATCACCTCGAAATGGAAGAACCAAGATCTTTGACCGTCACGGAAGCCCCAAGCTGCTTCGTTCAGGTTTTACATCAAATCACAGACCATCAAAACGTAGGCTTCAGCCTGGCCAGCTGCCTTGTGAAACTCGAGCAATGACTCTTCCTGATCTCTGGTTGAGACCATACTGCCTCTACGACGAACCTATCAAAATGACCTGCTATGTTTGTTCAAGGATGAACGCGGAATAGTATTTCGCAGCAGAGTCCGTCTATCGATGGACCTGATGAGTAGGTATTGTATGTATCCTGTCATGAGACTTCGAAGGCTTCATTCAAGATAACACATCTTGATATGATGTACTCTCCGTGACAGGACATTCATCTCTCAAACGGCCAGGCAGAAAAGACAATCCTCCTGCTTGTGACACATGCTCGTGAAGATGGTCGTGCCGAGGATATGTAAGACAAGCCGATATGCTAAGCCGCGTGCTGTTCACGGAAACCGGCTCGAGATCAAGGCAGATTGACATGCCGTGTAACCATGCATTCTCGCGGCACGCCATCATGACCTTGATCATGTTGCATTTGGGCGTTCAATACTCCGTATCCAAGAAGGAGTTGGCGGGGTCTGGAGGATCATGAAAAGAGCCGGGATGAAGCCGATCATGTGACGAACTCCCGCCAAAACCGAAGTGGAGATTTCACAGCCAGTCATCTTCCTCCATTTCCTGCACAGGCCTCTCTCTCAGGGAACTTGTACCATCAACCAATCGCCTTGCCTCACGCCTTTAGCCGCCGTGATTCGACGGTATCTGGAGCTTGCTTCGAAGTTGAGTCGCGTCGAAGCCTCGGCGAAACAGCTTGATAGGTTGTCGTGAAAGCATACACCTTCTCTGCGCGTGCGTACCTGCAGTGCTACGATAAAGGTCGGTCTGCGCTGATCGTCCACGTTCAAAGCCGTCGACGAAATGTCCGCAACGCGCATGCTAACAGGACCATGTAGAAGCAAGCCAAAGCGCATCATCGGCAGCAGCCATACAGCTCAAGTGGACGCGTTTGCGCCAGCGCAAGAGGTCACACTCGTCTCATCGCAATCTCGTTAACCGACATAAGCAATTCAGGTAAGGCAGATGAATTGAAGGGCAGCAAGTGCAGGTGCAGTCGGAGTCGGGCTTGCATGGGCTTGCCAACGCATCGCCTTGCGACACGGCGCGCACCGCAGGCCGCAGTCCACAGCCACGCCGCCCTCTCCGCCCGCACTTGAAAGACGTCCCATGTTCCTTCCCTGCTAACGCCCCGGCCGTGATTAGATCCGCTCCACCCTCGCGTTCTGTTTGGTCGACCGCAGCTGCTTCTTCGTCTTGTTTCTGCCAATCCCATCCCCGATTAGCCATCGCGTCGCAAAAGACGCGTCGAGACGAAGCTTCAACCTCAGCTCCATCGACTCTTGATCGCCCCGGATTCTGGAAGCTCGACTCTTGAATGCGACCGGAACATCATCATCCATTTACAGACCTCACCGCCCAAGCTTTGTATAACATACACATTGTGCGACAAACCAAGAGACAGCTACCACTTAGTCAAGTCTCGCTCGAATCATCAATCCTCCGCCATTCGACCAACAAGTTCGCATCTACTCACCAACCCTGACCGAATCATTGCGCATCGTCAACCATATCCACAAACTTTACAATCCAGCAAACTCATCGTCGCCATGGACTACACAACCTACCAGCAACCGCATGCGCATCCTCACAATGCGTATGCGCCGACCCACAACGGCCAACCAGGACCACCAGTCACCTCTCCCACCCAGCAAAATCAAGTCTCGCCTATAATGTCACAGCAGAGCCATGCCTACGGCCAACAACCAGGTTCAAATGTCGGCCATCAAGTCATGCCCATGTACCAACAACAAGCCTACCCAGTACCAAGCATGCAACACTACATGGGCTCAAATCAAATGTCTCCCACCCAAGCCGCCGCCATGGCCACCGCTGCCGCTTCAGGAAATTACAACTACATGTCAGAGGCTATGCAACCTCTAGCACAAGACCCGAGACAATCACCACGCATGGGCCAATCAGTCAAGAGTGAGCAAAGACAAACACCAAGATCACCATCACAAAGCCACATGGGTGTCAACACTAGTATGGCTGGCCAGATGGTCATGCCCACAGCTCAATCCATCCCGCAACAAATGGTCGCACGTCGCATGAGTCAGGCGGTTCAACCTCCTCAGCCTGTCATGCAGCAGCAAAGACGTGCTTCAGTAGCACCACCAATGGTTCAGCAACCGGTCCAGCAGCATTCATCACCTGAAGCTCCGGCTGGTGGTGCTGAAGGAGATCCTCTATATGTCAATGCAAAGCAGTTTCACCGAATTCTTAAGAGACGACTGGCGAGACAGAAACTTGAGGAACAGCTACGGCTGACTAGTAAGGGCAGGAAGCCGTACTTGCATGAATCCCGCCACAATCATGCTATGCGTAGACCGCGAGGACCCGGAGGACGGTTCCTCACCGCTGAAGAAGTCGCCGCTCTTGATGCGGAAGCTGCAAAGAATGGTGGCGTTGAGATGCCGCAACCAACCAACGGAACTAAGCGCAAGTCTGGAGACAGGCAATCGTCGCCGTCGAAAAAGTCACGCACACAGTCAAACGCTAGAAGCATGACGTCTGAAGAAGATGGTATCGACGAGGGTTAATACCACGTTGACACGCAGCACGAGTTACGATAAGCCGGCGTCCGGTTACTTGGTTTGACGACTAATTCGATTCTTCGGCGAGAGAAGGGCCACTTTTACATTACGACTGAACGACGGGTGTTCATTTTGCACAGCACTTGCACAGGGGGGTGTTTCTGCTTCGTTCTTATACCATATTCTTTCCTTGTCTTTTTCACTCCTTCAATAACTGAATATACCCCTGGCTGACATGCCATTTTGTTCTTTGAATCTGTATTGAGTGTCTTGTGACTGCTGAGAGCTGGAACGTCATATCAACACACTCTGCTGACAGAGGTTTTGCTTGAATATTCCATGCTATCAGACTTAATCTCAGGTTGAGGTTTGATGGGTGGCCCTTGAAGACAAACTTACAATTCTTCCCTGGACTTCGAGTCAATGAGCATAACAGAGAACATGTGGAGCTTTTTGGCAAAGCGTGATTCAACACGATGATTTTGGCAATGATTGTAAGCACCATGGTATCCTGACTGCCCCATACCATTGACTCGATTCAACTCATGGTTATGGCCCAAACATGGAATATATACTTAGATCAAGACAGTCCCCACCCAGATGTTTCCTTCTTTAGTCACTTTATGACTGTCTTTCTCTTGTAAAAGTATGTCAATCAAACTTTTATGAGGATGCAAGGATAGACCAAGGTCAAACAAAAGGACCATGATGGAAAGCGCAACCGAACAAAGACCGAAAACGGAAAGCGGAAATTCTTGGCATCAGACCTCCGTCGCAACGAATCTTTGTCCGCGATCGAAGCAATAGAATCTAGCCTAGGCCTTTCAATTACACCACACACCAACAATGATTTGCAACCGATGCCTACGGACGGCAGTCCAGCGCCCAGTCGCTCTTCCCATCCGCCGGGCCATCACAACCTCAACACCATTCAGAGCCACCGCCTCTCCTAATGCAGCTCAAAGCGCACCGCGACAGGGCAACCCTAACTCGTCCTCGCACACACCTTCCGCCGCAACATCAACCGGCGCCGCACAACCTTTCTCCACACCCTTGACACCTTCACCTTCAGCTGCGGAGTTGCAAGCACCGAGTGCCGAGAAGCAAGCACCCACAGTAAAGAGCTCAGTCACTGCCGGCACGCCACTGAAAGGATTGAACTTTTTGAAGGGAAAGAACGATCCTGTAGCGCTCGAGGACTCTGAATATCCGAGTTGGCTGTGGGGGATTCTGAAGAAGAAGGGTGGAGAAGGTGCTGGTGCCGCTGATGCGGGTGCTGTTGAGGGAGATTTGTTCTGTATGTTTCCACCCCACCGATCTCGTCGCTCAGAGATGCTTTGAATAACCATGCTAACAATCAGTGTACAGCCAAATCGAAGAAACAACGTCGTGTCGCCGCAAAGGCTCTCCGCAAACAACAACTCATGAACCCCGAAGCCCTGGCACCAAAGATTCCTCTGCACGAGCAAACGATCGATCTACCTTCTGGAGATGGCAGTTTGCAAGGTGCAATTGCAGCCATGGAAGCCAGAGATGCCCTCACAAAGTCCATGCGCAAGAACAGACGTGCCAAGATCAAGGAGGCCAACTTCTTGAAGGCAATGGGCTAGATTTGAAGAGTGGGACCGAAACATGTACAAAAGACAGGGTGGGCATGCATGGGGTGTGTATTATACTAAAATGGATTGTTCTTGATACCCCTTTCATCTTCTCTCGGACTAGAACGCGCTCGTTGTGAAAAGTCTCGCGAGTCTTGGTTGGCTCCCTGGGACAAGAAAAGAAGAATTGGGTGCAGTAATCTGAGTAAGGCAGGTCTCCACATCAGCCACACTACGCTAGGGATTCTGGTCCTCCGAGTACTTCCATTGGTCCAGTTTCCGTCATTGGGATGAGAGGTTGGAATTTTTCACTGACTGTATAGATTGATTGAGCAGTTCACTCACTTTTTGAGTCAATCTGGTTTTGTTGACCTACAAGCATTCGCTTTCTTAGATCATGTGGGTGATGATTTCTTTGTTTCAATACCGGGTATCTCTAAGCGGCTACTTCTTTCGAGATCCAAGGTATGGGGTTTCTTTGTAACCACCTTCGAATATCGTTGTTCCTTTGTGCTTTATGGCAAACCGCATATCGCCATCGTGCATACCGGAAATGGTGTACATTGACAATAAGACAAGAAGGTACTTGAAGCAGATCTGTGACAAATCTTCCCGTTTTCTCTCTTACACAATCGCCCGCTTTTTATCGATACTGCTGTACAGCACCTTCTCTATACTGACCTAAAACAAGTTACTGGTGCATCTTACTCTCTCTCTCTCACATTTGCTTCTTCTTTCCACAGAGCATCGGATCGAGCACCAAAAGGGGTCATCAAGTGTACACAACAATCGCTTCGATCGCACAATATCCATAGCCCTTCCAAACCTTCGACGACAACAGGAGCCGAAACACCGTTCTCAGAGGTCTCGAGTACATCAAGCCAAGATATGGATAGCTTAGCAAAAGAAACAATGGGCCTCCCCATCTTCATCTGTCCCACGAACAACCAAATAATATCATCCGGCCCTCCTACCCAACAGCAACACAAACCCAAGTCGTCCCTACACCCTTCTTCTCCTGAAACCTCGACAGCAAACTCTACAGCCTACGACAGTAACAACAATATACCAGCATCCCCAACATCTTCACAAATTTCACCCACGACTGCCTCTTTCTTCGCCACGGCTTCCGCAACCCGCTCTCCACCCTCCCCTCCCTTCTCCCCTCTATCCACAAAACGGCCCCGTCTCGAGCGAACCACGACCTCAGAAACTGGAACCGAGATCAGGGAGGCCAGACGAAACACCTACACCCCTCCCACATTTTCCCCACGCCGTGAAAGTCTGTTGAGCACGAAGAGGTTATCGCAAGTTTTTGATTATGCGAGTGGGGTTGTGGAGGGGGCTTTGAAGACGGTGGGGGAGAGTGTTTTCGGAGAGGAGAGGGGTGTGAGGGAAGAGGTTTGGAGGGATGATTTGGAGAATGGGGATATGAATAGAAAGGAAGAGGAACAGGGGGGAAGTAGGTATAGGAGGTTTGGGGAGGAAGGGGGGTTCGATGGGTGGTTGGATTAGAAAGATTGAAATGGGAGATTGTGAGGTGGATAGAGGGATGATGAAGGCATCGGAGATGTGATTGTTACGAGTTTCCAATTGATCAGTTCAACCTTCCTCTCAGATCTCTCCTAAGGCCACTAATAAACAAAGAAGTCAGGTCTAATGCAACGGAGGCTCTTCAATCAATTTTCAAATTCTTCAAGCTCAATGTTCCGTACAAATCGTAGTGTGTTGTGAATGAGAAGAGCATGTGATGCGGAGCTGCGAAGGCTAACAAGGGCGTCAGTTTCTTCAACACGACTCTTAAGTTCAGAGGTCTGAAAAGTCTAGAACGACGAGGAAAGACTGGAGAGGAGATCACAGGATGAGGCGTCAATTTTCGTCCATCTTATCAATCTTCTATCAATGCAAAGTTGTAGCCATAATCTTCGTTATACTTCTCTCCGGATCCACCAGAGCAATGCTTCTTCTTTCCACTCAATCGGTCTTCCAACTCTTTTCAGGTCAAGGATATCACTCATCAAGTCTTGTACATATCTTCCAAGTACCCAACCATCTTCCTCTTCAACTCCATCAATTCCTTGGCCGTAACACGTGGTGACCATTTTGGCCTTTCTCCCTGAGCATCCACAATCTGTTCATCTTTCTTCTCATTCTGATCTCCATTACCATCATGGTCTGGCAGGATCAACGCTGCGTGAGTGCCGAAGAAAGGCACGCCTAGGTGTTTCAAGACTTGTGACATGGATTCGTTCATGGCCAATTGTGCTTTGTATAGTTTTTGATCGAATGCGGCAAGTTCGGCGGCTTTTTCTTCTGCTGTTTGTGGTGTGTTGATGCCTGTGCCTCCGACAGATTTGCTGTGAGTTTTTAGTCAGGGTAAGCGAGGAATAAATCGGGAATGAGGAAATTGACGGCGTTTGAGGAGGGGGGTGCTTGATAGAGAGAATAGGATGCTTACAGGATGTTTTGAAGCTCGTTCGCACTAGCAGATCTCTTTGCTTGCATCTGCTTGACTGTTTGTCTGTTCTGATACCTATCATGTGGTTAGTTCCAAAACTTAAATCACGCTTATGAGAATCTCACCATGCCATCTCGTTACTTCTTTGATCTTTAATCAACTACATTCTCGATCGTCAGATCTGTTTCGGAAAGAAGTCAATTGGATTAAACTCACCCCTCGAATTTTGTCTGCGAACATGGGATTCTGCGCAGCGATCTTGGTGACACATCTAAGGCCGGCAGACCATTCGGTAATCGTTGCTGGGTCGATAATTGTCTGCTGCTCTTGTTGAGGTGTAGATATCCTTGGTGGCTGGGGTGTTGATCTTCCTTGTGGTTTTACAGGTTGGAAGACAGCAGCTTGGGGATTATAAGAACTTGAAGAATGGTCGACTTGTTTGGGGTGTTTTTCATAAGAAGGCTGGAATGATGATTGGGCGTCTTGCTGCTGGCGTCTTTGTAGTCTAGGATCCGTAATGGTTGGAGTTGTGGCTGCTGGAGGTGGTGCTTGTTGTTGCTCTTGTTGCTGAGGAGCGAATTGTGCGAGAGTGGCCAGGATCGAGGCGAGATCGGGGGGGACTGTCGGATCTGCCATATTGTCTATCTTGCTTTCCCAATGATGATACTGTTCGCAACTTCAGTGGAATAACTATTCCTTGGAGTTAAAAGCGGGAAAGAGCGATGCTGACCAAAAAGGTTAGCGTCAGGGCTGACTTGTTGACGCGGAAGACACGAGCCGAAGGACGCGCCAAGAAGCCATGATCATGGAAGAAGTTGCGATTTCTCGACATCATTGAAGTTTTGAACCGTTGCTGCCATCGACTTTCCAACAATTGCTTCCACGTCTCTTGACATATTCGACAATTACACACTGAGACCTTTGTACTGGATAACGATCATTGTCGAATCAAGCAAATCATAAAACCCTCACAAATCAATCATGGCGCGATCAGCATCGGATGCCACCCGCTTCACAGCAACCACTCCATATGCCAGCGCCAAACCTCAGGGACAGTTCACTCCCAGTCCCGTACAGATGGGTCATGCTGCACCTTCCGGAGAAACACCTCAACAGAAGATTGCAAGATTAAGAGCTGCGGCTTCTAGAGCACGAACCGGCAAGGAATCGACATTTGACTCCGTTGTTAGAGTTGGAAGAAGATGGGCAGATAGAGCACACAGATTGACTGCCTATTCACTGATAGGCTTGACCGGTATGCGCTACACCGACATCCTGTATTGAACGCGTCCAAGTAGAGGAGAGGCGAGAATTGGGGACGAAAGAGGTTACGAGGACATGAACAGCATAACTGACGTTGTTTCAACAGTCATCTCTGGAGTCACCGCATCCTTCGCTATCGGAGACATGCTCATGCACAACCGCCGCAAGCGCAATGAATGGCTCGCCGATCAACAAGCCAAGCACCAAGTCAAGATCAACGAAGCCCGTGTAGCCTTCAACCAAGGCCTCGCCGACGAAGACCAAATCCTCCTCCTCAACCAAGAGCGTACCAAGGTCGAGGCCGCCGAATTGCAAAAGAACAGACCCGGCATGATCAGCCGTATCTTCTCATCAGCACCAAAGGAAGAACAACAGGGAGGAAACTTGGGTGCCGCTGCAAGAGCCGCTGCATCGAATGTACAAGATACTGCATCCGCTGCTGCATCAGAAGTACAGCATACCGCAACTGCCGCGAAAGAGAAGGTCAAGGATTTGGGCATCGTCAAGGCTGTCGAGGACAAGGTCGAGGAACACAAGTGGCAGAAGCCTCAAACGGTCGGAGCAGAGGCAGTGATTGGAGGACCGCTGGACAAAGAGGCAGCTGCTTCAGTGCTCGCAGTACAGGAAAAGTCAAAGAGCTGGACAAACTGGTTGTTGAGGAGGTGATGGGGACTTGTATGTGTATATCATGAATTGGGGAGTGTCGCATTATCGCTTGTAAGAATACAAAAACTTGTACAGTCCGGGGGTATCACGCCAAAGCTCTTTTCATGTCCATCAATTGCCATTCTGTGCGACGGGATTGTAGCTGTGTCGATTGCGGAATTTCTACTCCAAGTCAGCATTGAGCATGGCGGTTGTTCGAGGATATGCATACCTCGAGATATGTCTCAGCGTATGGTCTGACAGTAGCCCAGATCAACAATCCACAAGTAACAAAGATGAAGGTAAAGACAATCAACTGATCCTTGGTCGAGTCTCTTTGGAAGCAAGTAGTAAAGACATCGGCGTCTTTGGCATCTTTGCATATCGGCAGATTATATGAGAGACAAAACTGCCTGTTGCAGTCGTTGCATGTTGCCTTCTTTGCTGTTGACTCTCCAGGAATGTTTGTCAATGGGATAATGGTGCTGTTGCTAAAGCATGTGCATTTGCAGAAAGATGTCGCGGCTAGGGAGGGAGGATTAGTGAAGTCTGAGTGATTGGATGGGATAGTCCTACAAGCACATAGAGCTGGAGCTATCAGGGCCAGCCAGAGGAAGAGGAGTTGCAGTCGTTGCTTCATGTCGATCTATCGTCTGTGTTCCTTCCAAAACAATCGACCTCATCGCGAATCAATCATAGACCACGGACCGGGTCACCTCGCCCATGTCCGCCAAGCAAGATGATGCGGGGGTCGACGAATCGGAGCATCTTTTCATAGCCTCGCAAATCCAACGCGCGCCAAACAATTTTCCTGCCTATCACTTGCTGACCGCTGCTTCACCCTACAAGCAATGGCAGAACTCCCCGACCGCATACGCCTACACATCTCCCCCTTCAACGCGACTCTCTACGAAAACATCATTCCCAAATCCATCCAACCGAACGCGACAAACGTATCCTACCACTCGGTGCAAACTTTTCCCGAACGCGGCTTTGGATTCGTAGAACTGCCTAGAGAGGACGCGGATAAGTTGCGCAAGAAGCTGAACGGATTCACATTGCGAGGGCAGAAAATGGCTATCTCGGAAGCGAAGCCGGAGAAGAGGAGGAGACGCGACAAGGATGAGGATGCCGCAGAGGAAGTAGAGGAGAAACCGCGCAAAAAGGCAAAGAAGGAGAAGTCCAGCAAGAAGAAGGATAAAGAGATTACCGGTTTCGAACTGCCTGATGAGAGACAAGTAAAGCGCGGGTGGACCGAAGAGCCTGGCAAATACCACAAAGAAAAGAAGGAAAAGTCATCCAAGTCTAGCGACAAGGCCGATAAGAAGGACAAGACGCCGAAGAGAGAAAAGTCCAAATACTCGTCCAAGCAGGAAGTGCTGTTCAAGCAAAAGTTGCCCGAAGGCGTCATGATGGCGCAAAAGGCCGAGGGCAAGGAAAAGAAGAGCAAGAAGACGAAACAACCAAAGAACATCACCATCATCCACGAGTTTGAGAAGAATAAGCCTGTACCTTCATTTCTGAAGTCGGAAGTCTCGGGCAAGGGAACTGCGACGGCTGATTTCGTTCCTGGCAAGGGATGGGTTGATGCTGAGGGAAATGTTGTTGAAGAGGTCCACGTCAAGCCGAAGAGAGAGGAAAGGATCGCAAAGATGAAGGACACGCCTGTGGAGATCAAGATCAAGCCCACTGCACCCAAGGAACCTGCTATGCACAAGGATATCACTGCTGGCGCAAAGGCTTTGGGAGATGATGACTCGAGCGATGAGAGCTCGGTTGTCTCTTCTGAGAGTGACATGAGTGATGACAGTGACGATGATGACGAGGACGATGAGGAGAAGGAGGCCGAAAGAGAGGAAATTCAGGAAGAGATTAAAGAGGGCGCCGAGGAAATCGCTGCCCACGCCCCAGAAGAGCAACAAGAAAGCACACCCGCCTCTGAGCCCGAAGAAGCATCGTCATCCGACTCGGAAGATGAATCTCCCACTTCACCAGCAAAAGACACACCGACCCAATCCTCAGCACCCGACACCATGGACATCGACACACCCAAACCTTCCACCCCACCCCGCGAAGTCCACCCTCTTGAAGCCCTCTTCAAAAAGAAGCCAGCCACAGAAACCACACCTCGCCCTGCTCCCATCAACACTTCCTTCTCCTTCGGCATCTCCGACGACATTGACGAAGACGTAGACATGAACTTCGACGCCGAGGCCGATCCAACCTACCCCAGCACCCCTTATACACGCACCCGCGATATCCGCTCTGCAGCACCAACACCCGACACCGCAGCCATCGGCAGAAAATTCTCCTTCTCATTTGCCAAACACTTTGATGAGGAAGACATCGAAGAAGAGGCGTATGACGAGGAAGAGGGATGGCAGAATGCGAATCAAGAGCCGCTTGGTGTGAGGGAGGTTGAAGGTAAAGAGGGAGAAGAGGAGACGGAGTTTGCAAAATGGTTCTGGGAGAACAGGGGTGATAGCAATAGGGCTTGGAAGAAGAGGAGGAGGGATGTCATGAAGCAAAAGAGGCAGAGGGAGAACAGAAGGGTCAGCAGACGTGTTGTATAAACACGATGGATGCATGAAGCTACGTCTTGATGAAGAGGCAGGGAGAGATGAGACCGCCGTGGCAACATCTCAGTGCTGTTCAGTATGTTCCTTTCTGTACAGGTTTCTGGTCTTTGCATCGCTATCATTATCAGCTTATCTCACATCTTCTTCAGCTTTCATTTGCTGTCCCAGTCATACATATAGTCAGCATGCGGTCGATGCAACTCTCGGCGCTGATTGATCAATGATGTTTGAGACATAAGAAGAATGGCATCGACGGATCGAACAGCTCGAGCCTATCACACCTTTGTTCATTCCGCTTACCTGATGTAGCGTTCGGTCGAAACCTTTCCTTTGCTGCTAGCTTAGATTCAGAAGTAAGGTTCGAGTTCTTTCGATATCCTCGAGTGTTGCGTATTGGATGTTTCCCGGCTCCAACACATCTGATCCCGATCACAATCTCATTGTTTCTTGTCTCAGATACTTTCACTCAACTCTCAACTCCGCCCTGTGCATCTTGAGTGCGCAGTTCTGTCAGAAGGCGATATAATCCACCTGCCCTTCCCTCTCTTTCCCATACCATCACACCACTTTCCCAAAGAACAGGAACGTCAACATCCACCAAAATCACCAGAACACTATTTCAACCCGTACCCCTTGCACTTTTTTCTCTCCACTCCTTTTTCCTCAACTCACCTCTCTACCTATCCCCATCTATATCCCTCATCCCTTCACAATGACCAAAAAGAAGTTCTTCGCGGCAAACACATGCTATACCCCCGACTACAACCCAAATCTAGGTCAAGGCAGCAACAAAACACCCAAGAAGCCTAAGAATCTAGCAGCAATCGTAGCTGAGATGCACAAGGAGAAGAGACAGCAAAAGAAGCAAGCAGAGGCTGAGAAGAAGAAGTGGGGATAAGGGGAAAGGCGGACATAAAGTGTGAGTCGAGTGAAGAGCTAGAGATGTGCGGGATGGGGAGGCGAGTACAAGATGGGTAGAGGGGAAACGGAGACGGAAACAGGAGATATTTGGTGCTGATGTTAATTGGGAAGGAGAGAAAATTATTGAGCTCAGCAGGAAACAGAGAGAGGAAATTGATCTTCAGCTATACATCTGTGAGCTTGGGTAAGGTCTACTATTTCGTTCTCTGGACATCTTACTCTATCCCCTTCTCTTCATCTCAAAATCACATCTTGATGTCCTTACTTGGTCTATTCGGATCGAGAAGGGACTCTGCATACTCCTACTGGGCTCATCTCTTCAACCAGGGGCAAGATTCATCTAGACCACTCATTTGGAAGGAAAGAGCTCTCGGCTCATGGGCGACTCTTCCGGCAGATATCTACTCGACTTTCCCACGGCAGTCACATTCCACTCGCTCTTACCAACACTATTGCTTGTCTCCATCGAAGCTTCAGCACTTCCCAATATCATCTGATCACCTTCACAACTTCAATCACGACTAAAATATCCATCAGACATTCATAACTAGCCACAACGATTTCTCGCCGATATACCTGTGACCTCTCAGAATGCCAGACCCATTTCATCAACCCGATCCGTCTCCTTCGATTGAAGTGGGTTGTTCTTGCGTGTCATCTATCACAGCACTACTGACTGGCTTCCTAGATGGCCGACAGTCTTCCAGATCATGACTCGATACTTTCACGTGAAACTACTCCTGGACGTCCCAGCTACCCGTACCCACTCACGCCTGAACCTGATGTTAAAATTGATGACGACGAATACTTTTCTTGCGATGGCGATCCTGATGGCGACAATGACGGCCCTGGTGGCGACAAAGACCCTCCTGGTCGTGAAGAAACCCCTCCTGACAGCATGTACTTTTCTGACAGCGACTACGTATCTTCTGCGAGCGACGATGATGTAAGTCAGTACACTGCCTACTTCGAACACAACTGACTCTGGCATAGCCGAGATGTGGTCTTCAAAGATACAGTCTGGTCTAGGTTGCCAACGACACAAGTGCACAAGAACAACATCATGCTGAACGTTCCGTCGCGTCTTATCTCTCGGAAGACATGTCCTTCCCCTACGCCATACCAAAGCTGAATGTTAAGCGAAAACTCATCGTCGACCCCAGTACTCTGAAAACGATTGAACAGCTGTTCTACCACATCGAAGATCAACTCGGATGTCACTTCACAGGACTCAGTCTTCACAGCGTGGAAGCTCGTTACAAACGTTCCGACTCATGGGGCCATTTTCACTACCTCGAAAGCATGGAGCACTGGCGCTCGATCTTACCCTGATTTGACAATAAGCGTTACACGCACTTCGAGATTAATGTCAGTCTTTGCGCTTAGGGCAATGGAGGAGGCACCTCGAATAGCATGACTTGATGGGAGAATTTTTATGTCTGTCTTTATCTTACTCAAGTGGTTTTAACCAGTCATCCATTTCTGATATCTGATTTGTCCTATCGTGCCTGTAGCTGACTGCCGTAAGACACGATAATCTCCAAACCAGAGTCGTGGCCAGTGAGAGCCATCAGATAGCTCCGCTCTGTGAACAGATCTAGGCAAAGAAACGTATCGTGCATTTCTGCAAGACCAAAATCTCTAGAGATGGATCGCTGGAGAGGGGGAAAAGACCGCAATCTTGATACATCGATACATCTCTTATCATTCTACCTGATCCATTCTGCACGGTTTCACACTGTAATATCGAACTCTTCGTGTTCGTGGGCTTTAATGGACAGTGCACTGTTGATTTTGCATATTGAGATTATACTACAAGTCTTTGAGTTTGTAGCTTGATTGAGATGTAAGTGCAGAGTGAGGTATCGCCGGCTTTAGAAACACCTTACAGATTTGGAAATCTTTTGATTAGAAACCGAGGTGGCACTGATTTCTGGCTACGGAGGAACTGACGTTTGGGATGAGGTATAATGCTCAAATAGACTTCTTCTGACCGTGAAGAAAGAAACTCACTTTTGCGATATGCAGATCTTCCAGTCGAAGTTCTGTAGAACGGAATATTCACAACCGAGGCGATAGCTCGCATAAGAAGCAAGAACATGTCTATTGTCTGAGAGGGTGGCGGAGATACTGGCGGTCCTGATAATCGAGTCATTGACGCTGACGATGTGTTTCTGCTTTCCATCGGAGTGACTGTTGCCAACTTTGTTCGACTTTGCGAGTGAAGTAGTGTTGAAGTTGTCAAGTAGTATCAGGAGAAGTGGTTCTCGAGTTTAAGGGATGGTGATCTCGAAAGTTGACAGTCTGGTCGCAGTGTATAAGCAGATTCCGGGCTTGGTCATCCGAGAGGAAGTTCGTTCCTTCCCTCTCGAGAGTTCACAAGATCTCATAATCTTCTTCATCGTTGCCTCTTTCCTTGTCGACAGCAGACACAGTTTGTGTGACGCTCTCGTCGGCTTCAATCTCCTTGACATCCCAAACCTCAACCAACTCCTCAATCCAATCGTCAACCTCCGCAAAGTCTGCCAGCCGCTTGGCTTCTTCCTGGGCTACCTTCAGCTCTTCAAGGCTCTCACGCGATTCTGTCAGCATCTGCTCCAGATTTCCCTTCTTATGGCTAGAAGGGAAGCGGTGCAGAATGCTGCAAAGGAACTCAGCATCCAGACGATATCCTTCAGCGACGTTCCAGTCATCAGTCGTAGCGGACAGGAAGATGAGAACTCTTAGACGAATGTGTGCCGGTGTCTGTTTGTTTTTGAACAACTTCTGTGCTTCTTCAATTGCGGGTTGCATGTCTTTTTGGGTTGTTTCTTTGTTGACGAGTTTGTGATCTTTGAGTATTTGCGTTACGGTGATGTAGGCTTCTTCGAAATCTTCGATGCTGGTTGGTTGATTGATTTCCATTTTGAGTGTTATGTGCAAGAGGTTGGAACACATGATTGTGAATGATGAGTCTGTTAACGGAAGCAAACGTTGCGGTCTTTTTTTGGAGTCACAACACGCTCGTCAATCGCTCGTGCATTGGATCGTCTTTGTTGCAAGTTTGGAATTGTAGTTTGAGAAAGACGTGTGGGTTCTGTATTGCTTGCGATCGTTCAATACACCGTTACTCTGAGTGAAGGACTGGAAGGCGATTCGATGGTTTCGATATTTACGAGGCAGTTCCGGTTTGCACTAATCTTTCTTCAGCTCTTAGGATTGCCAAAAGAGACACTCACATGTACGAATACCCAGCATGTTGACTTTGTGTATATGCTGTTATTTTATCTTTTGCTTGACAATAATAGTCATGATGGATTTGAGTAGGAAGGCGCTCATGAGGATCTCAGTGTCTCGTTCCGTACACTCGCTGGCGTTAACTCATGTATCACCAAAGGGGAAGGAACTATGACTAATCTGCGAGTGCTTCGTTGTAAGAGCCTTCCATTCGGGTCCAGAAACGCTGCCTAATTTCTCGCGGACAAGTATCTTTCACACTGCTGGATTCAAACAGACTAGGAGTCAAAGGAGTATAGGAGACAGTGAGGTTATATTACACTACTCTAAAAGCTATATTCAAGTAATTTTACATGGGGAAATGTATGAAGGAGAGTCATAAGTTGGTTCGGGACGTTTCATACTCCCAAATTCCGGATTTTTTGAAATTTTGGTCCGACCCAAATGTTTTGTGTGAACTTGCACACCGCACCAATTGTTTGGATTAGTTAGCAATGACCCACAAGCCGATCGGGCAGGGGTTGTAGTCTTGGAAGAATTCGATGGTCTTATCGCCAGTGGCAGTAAGCTCATACGAGATGGTTTGGCCGACAGCACAGTCACCAGTGGTGATGCTATAAGCGTTACCGGTGGAGACACCCTTTTCACCAAAGTTCTTGGTGACGCCAGGCTGGGTGTTGAAGGTGGTCTTCTCATCAGCAGCCTCCTTAAGCTGCTTGAACTCAACACCACCGTTGCCAGACTCGGAGACGAAAGAGGTCTCGAGCTGGGACTGGGTGGGGAAAGTGAAGACGAGCTCGCACTGCTTGCCCTTGTAGCTCTGAGGAATATCGAAATCGAAAATAGTGCTGTTGCCATTGCCGATGTAGGCGTTGTACTGAGTACCGTAGGCGGTGTCAGGGTTGTTGCTATCAACGGGGATGATCAGGCGAGGCTTCAAGTACGAGTCCATGTTGGGGAGGTCGCGAGGGCAGTTTCCGGTGCCGGAAGGAGTAGCGGAAGGCTGCTGGACGGAAGAAACCTTGGTCTCAGTGACGGGACCCTGAGAGACAGTGGTACGCTGCTCAACGGTGGTGGGTTTAGCGACCGAGGTAGTAACCTGCTCAGTAACGAATTCGGTTACAGGAGGCTGCTGAACAGACTTGGTCTCGGTGACAGGGCGCTGCTGAACAGTCGTGGGCTGCTCAATTGTCGTCGGTTGCTCAACGGTGGTCTTCTGAATGACCTGCTCAGTCACAGGAGGAAGAGTCACAGTGACGTTGTTCTGCTGGGTGACTGTCTTTACGACGGTCGATGGCTGGCATTGCTCAGTAGAGACTGAGACGGAGAGGGAAGGTGCTTGGGTAGCAGTAGAAACAGATACTGCAGTAGTAGCGGGAGGGGCAGAAGATGCTGGGGCCGATGAAGGGGCAGCGCAAGTTCCGTCAGCACTGCTCAAGCTGACCTTGACACACTTGGGCATGTTCTCGACAGGCTTTGTGTAGATGTTGTAGTTGCCATTGTCGTCAGAGGGGCAGGCATAGAATTGGTCATCGCCATTGAACTCGACTTGACCGGAAGAGGTGATGGAGAAGCCTTCGGTGGGAGATGCGCCCTGGTCACACTGGAACTGGTCGGTAGGGCCAGTGATAACACATCCTCTGCCCTTCTTGTCGGTGATCTGTCCGTTGTTGATGCAGTAAGAGGCACCAGACTGGCCAGGACCAAAGCGGTTCTGACCATCGCTGATCTGACCGAGGGAACCGCCCTCAACACCATCACCAGAGACGTTGATGCCGAAGCAGCATGATGACTGTCTGGTGTGAAGGACGCGAGCAGATGCGACAGAGGCAAGGGCCAAATATTGAAGAGTATACTTCATTTCGGACTTTCGACAACGAAATGGTACTGTGAGCGAAGGTAAAAAGAAAGCGAAAGAAAAGTGTGAATTAAGAAAGCCCTTCTGTTGTCTCAAGAATGGACAAGTGGTTGTGAATGATAGAGCAGATTTTGGAGGTCGAGCATCACCTCTTTATACACATCTCTGGTGGGACGCAAACATGATCAACTTGGTGTATCGACGATCACCACCAGCCATTCATGATTCTCCAGCAGATGTCATAGTTGACTCTGGTGTACCAGGACGGGAATTGAAAGCTGGAGGATGAGCTGAACGTCATACACTCGGCTGCACCTCAGTGGTGGATCGAGTGCTAGGAAGTGGAGGAGGCTGACAAGGGCATCTACTTAGGTAAAGCTACAGCCACAATTCATGCTGTCCATGTGGGTTGCAGATTCCTGACTCAAAGGCATGTCCCAACATCAGTGGCAAGGGAGGGGAATGTGATTGAACATGTACAGACGAAAGTCACTCACAAGATCTGCTTCCTCGATTGGGTTCACCGGAGATAAGAAGACTGTTCCTGTATGAACACGTCCTTCAGCATACTCGCTCTTTCCAATCAATATCAAAGTCTTTCTGAATTGATCGAGGATTGGACAACATTCCCACGGATGCTATCTCGTAAGAAGCTCGGCAAAGGTTTTCGCTGTCCACGTTTCACGGGATTCGGCGACAAGGCCGAGCAGAGATGGTCAGGAACGACGCCGAAGATCGTGGTACATCGAGTTCAGCAAAGTGCTCTGGCGATACGTGCAGGTACGAGTGTGGGTATCATGACGGAAAGTCGAGTGAGGATGAACAAATGATGTTGAAAAGAAGCTTAAAGCCCTACCGCCGTCCCGCTTGCTTGGCTGGGGCATTGCTGTGGGGTGGTCAGGAACGAGTCGTAGATCAGATGGAAAATAGAAACCGGAAACCGGCTGGAAAGACGACCGAGAAAAAAGAAGTGGTTCGTGATGGTGGATGTGTTTGTTCCTGCATGAATTTTGCAGCGATGGATGAGGGAGCGGAGCCTCCAGTGCCAAGCATGAGCGAGATCAACATGGCAACTTCTCTGTTCAGTCTTCCCCTGACAGCAAGCACGACCTCCCGCTGTCGTCCATCACCATCACGGCAGGAGGGTTATGTCATAAGGTTGACGCGGCCCGCGGGATTCTTGCTTTCTCAAAATCGCAAGTGGAAGCGTGCCAGCGAGAAGGCTTGTTCGGTCGCACCGAGCGAATGGCATGAGTTGGAAGCTCTCGGAGCAACAACTCGTCGAGATCAACAAAGTGATGGCTCCTAGAATCGAGATTTGAAATCCGAGGCGACTACTCCGTGGACCGCTCCGACTGGAAGGCAGAAGATCTGGTACCCAGTCTTCTGCCTTCAACCAACAACTGCTGGCTCTCCATCCTCATCCGACCTACCTCTTGGCTCGTTGACCTCTTCGCCTCTTCCCATGATCCTTCGATGCATGCCTCAAGTTGGCACACTGTCATCCAACCGAACGAATGGGACTCCTTCGAAGCTCTGAGAGAATTCTGGAGCAGATGAGCTTGAAAGGAAGACTCCACTCTCTGTGACGCTTCGATGGCCATGAAGACTCAACGGCTTTGATCAAGAAGAGGCATCAGGCGACTCATGGCTTTCAGTTTTCAACAGCTCCAATTGTCAGGAAAGAGGAGGAGCATTATGGGTCAGAAATGGCTGCAGGATACACATTCCCTTCAGAGACGCAGATGATGGTCAAATTCCCAGGTTTGACCAGCAGCGTCTCACATGAAGGATATATGCTAGCATTCTTCTCTTCAATGTGCTATAAATGACGTGCATGTTATCTCTTAGAGCAGCAAGTCTGACTGGTAAGTCAATTATGCCGAGCATGGGTGAACGATCATTATGTGCAAGCGACCATAGATGTCGTATTGGAAGTCGTCCAAAGTTCGTGATCCTTCACCTCGGCTGCCCCGCCAAGGATCGGCGTCCGTCTCGCTCCAAGATGCACCGAGGGAATCATCTTTTCTTGGGCAACAAATGATACATCATGCTCTTGTGCACCACAGCAAAGAAGTACGGATCATGGCCATGGCGGCAAAGCAATATTCTCCGCGCGTGTTGGTGCTCGCTAAAGACCCCAATACTGTCTGCCGGCTTAACGCAAACGCGTTTCAGCAGGATGCCATTACGACTTTCAACAACTTCCAGTATGTCGCCTACTACACTGCCGCTTCGACAAGTCCAGACAGTGTCCGATATGTCACATTAGGGAGACGAAACTTGATCGAGACAGATCAAGATTGGGAGAAATTGGTCCTCAAAGACTACGATCAAACCACTGACGATGGCCACAATACAATCAGTATCGGTATCTGTACTGGCGACGGGACTATACATGTCTCTTTTGACCATCATTGCGATGATTTACGATACAGGATCTCTCCAGCAGGCGTCGCCCTAAATCCAAGCTCACACGATTGGACTTCTTCTCTGTTTGGTCCTGTCCGCAATCATCTGCCAGGACTAGAGCCAAGTGCCTTTACCAGCATATCATATCCTCGATTTGTCAGTGCTGGCGACGACCTCATGTTCGAAGCTCGGACTGGTAAAGCTGGTGCAGGATCAGATATGATGTTCTTGTACTCCTCCGAAAGACAGACTTACACATCACGCGGCACATATCTTGTTGGCATCAACAACAATCCCTACCCTAATGGGATATCCTTTGCGAACGGGAGAATGCATGTCAGCTGGACATATCGTGACTTCATCGCCTATGAGGGAGCGGACGATCTAGACAACAATGCTCACAAAGCACAAGCTGGTCCGAACGGTCCAGAAAACAACTTCGACTTGAACTATGCATACAGCGATGATTGCGGGCAATCTTGGTGCAATTCTGTCGGTCACACGATTGCCAGTCTTGAAGACACTCAAGCAGTCTCCGAACCTGGCATTTCGCCATCTGCCAAAAACATTGCTATACAGAAGATACCGAAGTACAGTGGCATCATGAACCAAGAATCTCAATGTATCGGGTCTGTGACTGGCGACTTCCACGTACTCAATAGAGACAACACTTCGGGAACTGAGCAATGGCGCCATTACCTTCGTGACGCTGTCACTGGCGAATGGACTTCCACAGCCATACCTGATGCCTTCCCCACAGAGA
Organism: Aureobasidium pullulans EXF-150; assembly: GCF_000721785.1. Lineage (NCBI taxonomy): Eukaryota > Fungi > Ascomycota > Dothideomycetes > Dothideales > Saccotheciaceae > Aureobasidium > Aureobasidium pullulans. Next base: position 154,207 of record NW_021941044.1, on the reverse strand, counting down.
CAGGGTCTCGAGGCTGCATTGCGAGTGATGCGACCGGCAATAGCATCTACATTTTGTTGCCTGGAAACCAAGATACGAGCTTGATGTTGTTGCGAAGGAGGAAACTCGAAGGTGCCGGCTATTCGGGCTTCGATGTGCTGTGGTCCGGCGAGAGATACGATGGCGAGCCAAACGTTGACCGTGCAAGGTTGAGCCAAGGTGATGGTATATTGAGCGTATTCACACGCACAGCAGGGACTGAGAGGGACGTCGTGGTGCTTGACTTCGAATTGTAGTTAGAACTTGCATGTCACATCGGGATCAATTTCTCAGCTTAGCTAGATACTTCACTAGCTGTCAACAGACATGATGCTTTTGGCCTCTATATGACTGTCCAAAGAAATCACGAAGAAGTCCAGGTTGAATTCCGAGCGTGGTTGTTGACAGGGTCACTCACGAAACAACAATTCTCGGTTCGGCTGAGCACCGAACAGCGACAACAGGGGGCAATTTTCATGTCATATATACTGATGGTACTTTACATCGAAGGAAACATAGGTGTAGATCTTCTGCGCGCAGCTGAAGCCTTCCAATCAAGTTTTCATTGACTCATGGTTAATATAAACTTCTGACAACCATCTCTCCAGAAAGGCACTTAACTTTGGCGCGTGTCTTCGTCCATGGTCTGCTATCGAGTCGACAGCGATCGAAATGCCAATCATCGAATGTCGGATCGACAAAAGAAGACGATGACCGTAGGTTGATCTCACTCTCAACATGATATCCTCTTCAAGATTGCTCGAAACGACATCTCGAAATGTCATTTGGTGTCGCTGACTAAGCATGTCAATTCTGTGCGCGTGTGTGACCGCATTTGTGCACCGAAAATCATGTCGCGACAGTGCCGGACCACATATCCCTCCAATGTGAGTGCCATCTCACGAAACCATGGTTACGAGGTTCTCCTCGATTCAATCCAAAGAACGACGTGAGTGATGCGCTGATCATGGAGCCACAAGCCCCCATTGACTCCATGCAAAGAGCATTTGGGATCATGCACTGACGGCGCCTCACGTCCTTCAGGCAAGTGTAATGCGAACAGCTGGCTGGCTTCATCGGATCCTTCAAAAATGGTCCAAACGTCGAGGAAATCCCACCCCATGACCAAGACACTGAAGCCCGAGCCATTTGAGATGTTGTAGGGCGTACCAAGCCACGTGCAAAAAGCACATACTCTGTACCTCTGTTGCTGATTCTACAGTGTTCTATACATGAAAAAATAGTTCAAATAGTCCTCTTTCGTCAAAGAAAAGACTATTCCACGTGGCAGCACTCTAAGACTCTTGCAAACGACGACGATCCGCCAGCAAACAAGAGAAGTCTTTCCAAATTTCAAAGCAACCCAATCCTTCGGATTCCAGCGGACAGTGCTTCCAATATCGCATACAGAAGCGAAGGCAGGAAGCTTTGTGATATCAAAGCATATTTTGTCGCCAAGTATCCGAAGAGAGGGGTAAAATGTTGCTTCTCTCCACTTCGTGAGGGGAAAAACTGGGCAGAAATGGAGTGGCCTTCATGAGGATGGGAGTTTGTTAGCGAAAACTGCCTTGGCATGGCTATCCCGCCCCGCAGCCTCTCACGATCACCCGTGCCTCGCATATGCAAAGCGTGAGGAAGCATCATCGCATGTCTTTCATACGAACGGGTCGACATCTTGGCTCCCTTTCATGAACTCAAAATCGCTCCGACCATCCTTGCTTTGGAAGACTTGGCCTACGCAGGTGTATGCCTCCAGAATCCCTCCACAGCTTTTTGCAACGCACCTTCCCGTTTCTGCCATGAAGATGACCCGTTACAACGGCAACGAAGCTTTGAAGCTATTCCAGACGACATACAACACAACCTCGGCGTACGCAAGGGTGTCTCCGAAAAAACCGCCGTGTATATGATCGATGTTCTCAATTGGATGTGCTCTGGTGGCTGTGCTACTTACGATATGTCAGTATAAAGCTGGATCTCCCTCGCGTGAGGTTGGCAGAGACAGATTCTACCTCCCGAAGATGTTGCTCAAGGCTTTCTACGGACTCGCACTGTTGCGCAGCGTCTCTGGCGCCGCTGTGCTTCGAAGACAGTCGGCTGGAAACATTGATGACTGTCCTGGATACTCGGCATCGGACATTGTCAACACAGATACAGGCCTCACTGCGAAATTGACCTTGGCTGGACCGGCATGCAACGCCTATGGCGCGGATGTACAGAACTTGCGCCTCGCTGTAAATTATGATTCAAGTTTGTCTCTCAGACACAGGCTCTGTCATATACATACTGACGAACTGCAGAGAAGCGATTGCACGTCAAGATTGAGGATGAAGGCCAGGTTGCCTACCAAGTTCCTACTAGTGTGTTCCCTACACCAGATGCCAATAACTCGGTCTCGGCTGGTGATGCGACTCTCGAGTTCTCGATGGAGCAGAACCCCTTCAGCTTCAAGATCACTCGCAAGTCAAACCAGGAAGTCCTTTTCGACACCTCCGATTCACCTATTGTTTTTGAGGAGCAATACCTCCGCCTGCGTACTTCGCTTCCTGACAATCCCAACATCTACGGTCTCGGCGAGCATTCTGATTCTCTTCGCCTCAACACTACTGACTACACCCGCACATTGTGGTCAAGAGATGCCTACGGTATTCCCTCAGGCACCAACCTCTACGGTAATCACCCGATCTACTTTGACCACAGAGTAGGCAAGGGCACCCATGGAGTCTTCTTGCTGTCAAGCTCAGGTATAGATATTAATATCAACAAGACCGAAACCGATGGCCAATATCTTGAGTACGACACTTTGGGAGGCGTCCTCGACCTGTACTTCCTGGATGGTCCTAGCCCTGTTGAGGTTGCTCAGGAATACAGCAGCGTTACTCAGAAAGCCGCTATGATGCCGTACTGGGGCTTTGGATTCCACCAGTGCCGCTACGGATACCGTGATTTCTACGCCATCGCTGAAGTCGTCTACAATTACAGCACCGCGGCCATTCCTCTGGAGACCATGTGTAAGTTTTTCAATATGAAGGCACCCATGAATTTATGTACTGACGAGCCCCAGGGACGGACATAGATTACGTACGTAAGCTAAGGATACAGATCCAAGGGGCCAGCTACATCTAAGCAGCACTGATGACATGGCGTCCTGGACGCTATTTCATCGATGTTGAACTTGATCTACAAGCTGGCTCTTTGAAATTGTACTACTCCTATGCTTCCACAGAATTATGCTAATTATATCTTAAGATGTACGAAAGATATATCATGACGACCGATCCCGATCGCTTCCCTCTTGCCCGAGTTCGCGAATATGTCAACTACCTCCACGAACACAACCAACATTACATCGTCATGGTCGATCCTGCCATGGCCTACCAGACTGAACGCGAGAACGGATTGCCTTATGAGTCGTTCCTCCGTGCTCGTGACCAGGGCATTCTCCTCCAGAAGAATGGCTCCATCTACCAGGGTGTTGTTTGGCCTGGTGTTACAGCGTTCCCTGACTGGTTCCACCCCGACACTGCCGAGTACTGGAACAGCGAGTTTGCCGAATTCTTCGATGCAGAGACTGGTGTCGACATCGACGCCTTGTGGATTGACATGAATGAGGCTGCTAACTTCAACTACTTTGGATCAAACCCCCAGGACGAGGCGGAAGCTCGTGGGTTCCCTCCAACCAGACCCGCCATCAGATCCGCTCCTCGCCCGATTCCTGGCTTCCCTGAGGCATTCCAACCTAATGCCAGCAGCCCATACCCTCCTGATGAGCTTGCATATGCACCTCCATGGCTCGCTCCCGCTTCCGACCCTGGTGCTGCTAAGCGCTCTGTTGGTGTGGAGAAGCCAGTCAAGCGTTCAGTCGGTTTGCAATACTCTCCACTGGACAAGCGCCAGTCGGCTCAGACTATCGGCTTCCCTAATCGTAACCTTCTCGGACCTCCCTACCAAATTGACAACGAGAACACTGTTGAAGCCTACGGTGGTGTCTCTAACAACACTCTTGACACGGATATTGTTCATTACGATGGACATGTTGAGCTTGATGTTCACAATCTGTACGGTACCATGATGAGCACATACTCCAGGAACGCGCTTGAAGCCCGTAGACCTGGAAGAAGACCATTAGTCATCACTCGTTCAACCTTTGCTGGTGCTGGAAAGGCAGTCGGCAAATGGCTTGGTGACAACTTGTCGACTTGGGAGCTCTACCGTCAATCTATCCAAGGTATGCTCGACTTCGCTGCCATCTACCAAGTTCCCATGGTTGGCAGCGATGTTTGCGGTTTCGGTGGAAACACTACCGAGACACTCTGTGCTCGCTGGGCTTCTCTCGGCGCCTTCAACCCTTTCTACAGAAACCACAATGGAGACAGCTCTATCCCTCAAGAGTTCTACCTTTGGGAGACCGTTGCAGAGTCTGCCCGAAAGTCGATTGAAATCCGCTACAAGCTACTTGACTACATCTACACCGCTATGCACAAGCAGAGCACGGACGGTACTCCTCTTATCAGCCCCATGTTCTTCCAATACCCTCACGACAAGGCAACTTCTGCTCTCGATCTTCAGTTCTTCTACGGCGATGCTCTCCTGGTCGCTCCTGTCACGGAAGAGAACTCGACTACCGTAGACGTTTACTTCCCCAACGACCGCTTCTACGATTTCAAGACCTTCAAGACTGTTGAGGGTGCTGGCGCGAACATCACCATCTCGGATGTTGACTTTACAGATATTCCTCTCTACATCCGTGGCGGATCTATCATTCCTATGCGTAACGCATCTGGTTATACAACCACTGATGTCCGCAAGCAGCCCTTCAACATCGTGATCGCACCTGGCCGTGATGGAAAGGCCAGCGGACCGTTGTATCTGGACGATGGTGACAGCATCAAGCAGAACGCTACATCCGTGATCGACCTCAGCTACGAGAACGGTGTCCTCAGTGTTTCTGGATCCTTTGATTACCAGGCTGAAGACAACCGTGTCGTTCAGGTCACTCTCCTGGGCCAAAAGGGTCACTCCGGAAACGCACCTAAGTGGAAGGAGGACGGTGACGACCAAAAGTGGAACAAGTGCGCAGACAATGACTGGAGCTTTGACGGTTCCACTCACCACGTCTTGGTCCAGTTCGACCAGAAACTCACTGGACCGTTTGTGGTCTCTGTATAGATAGCCTCATGAGGAGAAGGCTGCATTATGATGCGATACTATACATTTCTGATACGGGAGCCAAGGCTCACTAGATAGAACTACACAAATCAAGAATAAACAAAGGTTATGAACAATGTCTCATGAACATTTCCATCGCAATTTTCTTTGTCAAGCTGAAAGGCTGCTTGCTGAAGCAGAAGGAATATTGAGGCGGAGTATTCGCGTGTATGTATAGCAACAACTAGTTTGTACAGCAGTGGAAATGAACTCGCTTCGACTTTCAAAGACCGCGCTTGACTTTGGAAGGTCTGTGTTATAACCGTTGGATCTAACGAGTCAAGGGTGTAATTTGGCAGGAGGATGGCCATACTTTTTGACACCAGAGAACGGCGATTGTAAGTAGCAACTCGCAGCTTCGAGTCCCCCTACGTCTTAGCAGCTCAAGTGTTAGGAACTATAGAGCTCACATAAACGCAGACAATTTCGACTCTTGGGTTTGATGGTGATAGCGTGTTGTTTTCGCGATCAGATGAGTCGTGTCTCTACCAAGATATATGACCAACTTCTTTCGTCTTCGCCTAAACATACCCCACAAGCCACGAACCCTGTTCTTATTGCTATTGCACCTCTGCTACACCGATCTCCCGTCTTGACTCTATCAAAGCGGCCATGCGAAGGTCTGAGCAGATATTCCGCCATAAAGAATCCTCATGGGATCTGCACTAGTGGTCCGGAGCGTCCGTCTGTACTTCGTATATTGTTCAGCTCAGCTCTGGACTCTTGCCAATATTGGCCCTTCAGAGGCTTCGAGATCTCTACTCAACAACTGCGCACTGAGTCGGTATGCTCAGAATGTTCTTCGGAGTCTTGCGCCTCATGCAAATTGATGTAAGTGCCGCAGCCGCAGAAGCCTTCCAGACGCCTCTTTCCATACACGAGCCTGCTTTCGGTCAATGACCAGCCATGTTCAGCTTGCTTGCTGCAGCACCTCTTTCCAACTATGGCTTCGTCTCCTGTCATAGCAACTTGTGTAGCTTCGGAGGTTCCTGAATACACGAGTCTCTGTGGAGATGACCGAGCAGATACCAAGACATTGGTATAGCACAGTAAGTCAGAATCTGAGATATAAGAAGGGCAGTCGTGCCTTGTCTGTGAAGAATCATCCACAATCGGTCATCAGATCAATCCGGTCCTTCCTTCCTTCTTTATATCTCTCTTTCTTTGTCGTTCTCTTATCCAACCATCGTCACTCTTTCTTCCCACCATGCGTTATTCTTTAGCCGTTCCGGCTTTCGCAGCCTTGGCTGCTGCTCTTCCTGCTCCTCAGGAGATCGATCTTGATATGGTCATCGCACAGCCTGACATCTCCTACACCACCACTGCTTCAAGCGTCACCTACGACGTTACCTCTATCGCAGCCCAGGCCACTTCCGACATCTCTTCTATCTCTGTCGACATTAGCGCCATCGCTACTCAGACTCCCGTCGCTGTCAGAAGAAATGTCGGAAAGAGAGCTGCTTGTGCTGCTCAGCCTACCGGAGTTGCTTCTTACGCCGTCAACACCCCCGATGACACCGCATCTGCGTTCTCAGCCAACCCTTCTTTTGCTGCCGCTGCTTCCGCAGCCCCTATCCCTTCTGGTTACTCGAACACTTTCACCAACTTGAACGCCTCCAACAAGTACGTTTTTTGATGACAACTTAGATGGTTGAAGCTGACCACAGCACAGCGCCTACGGCTACATGGGATACACCGCTCTGTCTAGCTACGACACTGAGAAGTGTGCTTCCAAGTGCAGTACGTAGAAGCAGAAGAACAGCCAATGACCCATACTGACTCTCTCTAGATGCCATCAACGGCTGCATGTCCTTCAACACCTACTTTGAGAGAGACCCTTCTCTTGAGCCTGGATCTGGATGCACCGACCCTGCCAGTGTGACGATGATAAAATGCGTTTTTTGGGGTGGTCCTGTGTCGGCGTCAAACGCCAACAACTACGGACAGTACCGCAGCAAGTTCCAGTGAGTTTTGCAAAAAAATGCCTTTCATGAGGTGTATCACTAACGATTTCAAGGGTTGTTATTGCTGGCTCCAACGGCTACATGAACAACACTCTTGCTGTACCCGAAGGCTTCACCTCTGCTCAGTACCTCGGCAACGCTGCCATCAACGCTCCCCTTGACCACGAAGGTTACGACACTTTCATGGGTAGCCGCATCTTCACTGCTGGTCCCTTCAACGCTTCTCTCTGCGCCGCCCATTGTCAAGCTCAGAACACTTACAACATTGCCCACCCTCCCAACAACGGCTCTCCCGTAAAGATCTGCAACTTCTTCAACACTTACCTTCTCTATCTCAACAAGACCTCCAACAGCCAAGGCCAATACTGCTCTCTGTGAGTATATTGTTTTTTCTACCACGCATAACCTGAGCTGATTCTTGTAGTTACACTGAAGCTTGGGACTCAAGCTACGCTACCAACAAGGGCCAATACCGCGGGAACGACCACTACATGATTGAGTATTCCTACTCCTTCACCAATGCCTCAAGTGCCGGGTTCAATCCTAAGAAGGGAGACACCAACGGAGCTGTCCACCAAGCTTCTGTTGACATTCAATACGCCACTCTCCAGCCTTTCTGCTCCTCCGCCCTAGGATACAGCGCACTCCTTGCAACTGTTACTCCCACGACTGTTGTTACCCCCCTCGCCACCAGCACTGTTCTCCGCACAACCACTACTACTGCAAGCATCAACAAGCGCGCTCTGTCTACACCTGCTGTTCTGACCAAGTACCCTGCATCTATCGTCGCCAGCGCCTGTTCCATGTTGGTCAGCCAAGCTACTAGCACCTCTACCTCGACTGCTCCTGTCACCACCATCCAGGCTGCCACTCAGACCACTCTCGAAACTTCGGTGATCACCGTCACTGCTTCTCCTATTCCTAGCACTTGCGGTAACAAGGGTATCCAATATGCTTACTACGGCGGATCTCAGTACACTGAGGGCGACAACGTCAACGCTGTCTACCCCGAGCACTATGCAAACCGCAACCCCACCTGGGCCGCCGATACAACCAAGGTTGGTGGTATTGACATTAGCTCCAGCAACTCTCAAGCCATCTCGCTTTATGGTTCCAGCACACAAGTGTCTTCGCAATACTTCATCCTGAACCACCGCGGTTACGTAAGTGCAGCATTAACCAATCGAACATATAGAACACTAACAATAAGCCAGATCTTCGCTCAGGTTCCCGGTACATACACCTTCATCATCTCCAACCCTGACGACATCGTCTTCTTGTACCTCGGAGACAATGCCGTCAGCGGATGGACCAGAGGTAACGCCAATGCCGTTGCCTCTTGCTGCAGCAACTATCCCACTCGTGCTTCGACCTCATACACCCTCGAAGCAGGAGACTACCTTCCCTTCCGCATCTTCTTCGGTCAACAGGGCGGTCCCGTCAGATTTGCTTTCTCCATCACTGCTCCTGACGGCACTGTTATCCTTGACAACAACACCTCTGAGTCTGACTTTGTTGTTCAGTACTCTTGTGACGGTACTTCCGCCCCTGCCTTTGCTCCTTTCGGACAGGGTCAGTAAATCATGGATGTTCTAAAGAGGAAAACCAACAAATGACCCCAGAATGTTCGAAACACAACTTACAAGCTTCTATCAGCCATTATTTCTTAATTTTTAGTCTAATACAATAGCACGTAGTGCATGAATCATAAATCCATAACTCAACTCAGATGCATCTTTCTCTCTCGTCGTCGTGTGTGAACCATACGTTCTGTGACTTGCTCCTAGCCATCTGTCAGATGCACCAAGAGTGATCTTCCTCAACCATTGAAAGCCTTTTTGGCAGGCGATTAGTCTTGAACCCGTCGACTGAATACAGGAATTATATACTGATAACATGAGAGATCAAGCACGTACGGCCACAGTCAGCTGAAAACTGGGCATCCCGTCCGCTCTGCCATACATAAGCAGTTGAACGGCAGATTAGTACTACGGTGGGTGACCACGTGGGAATCCCTGCTGCTGTACGTTTTGCTCTTCTCTTTTGCATGTTCTTTTGTCTCATGGCTGTGAGCAGCAAGTTGGACAACCGCCTCCCCTTTTGCACCACAGAAGACGGTAGAGACTGGGGATCCAATATGGAAAGCTGAGATGAAGAAAGAGTCATACATATCGTTATTCAATTTGAGTCGTGCTACGTTGCTATGTCAAAAGAATGTGTGAGTGCAAGTCCAGCACAAGATCCTTCAGGTCATCCATCAAAGAGCCAATCTTGATCAGTAGCTCTTCGAGAACAAAATCACCAACCGCCGCTCTTGCTGTCACCTCCCTTGCCAGAATCCTTGTTGTCATTACCGGACCCCTTGCTACCTCCAGAACCCTTGTTGTCATTACCGGACCCCTTGCTACCTCCAGAACCCTTGTTGTCACTACCGGAGCCCTTCTTATCACCACCACTGCCCTTGTTGCTGTTTCCATGGTCAGATCCCGAGCCTCCCTTATCGGAGCCTTTGTTGTCGCTTCCCCAGCTGTCGCCGGATGAACCCTTGTTGTCTCCAGAATGGCCGAAGCCGCCCTTACCAGAACCTTTGTTGTCGCTGTCTTTGGAGCCATGGTCATTGCCCCAGCCCTGCTCGTTCTTAGAATCGCTGTAGCCACCATTCTTCGAATCACTGTAGCCGCCATTCTTCGAGTTGTCGTCATAGCCGCCTTGCGAGCCTCTTGCTTCGAGGCTTCGTCCAGACTTGCTGTTGTGGTTCCAGCCATTACCGTGATAATCACTGCCAGATCCCCAGCCATTGCCTCCGTGGCCAGATCCTCCCCACCAGCCACCGAAGTCGCCGTTGTTCTTCTTGTTGTTCAAGGAGTCCGCCCAGTACTGAGCATCCTTGTCGGACAGCTTACCTCCAAAGCCGCTTGCAAATTTGGAGAGATCCTTGGCAAGATCCCCCTTGTAGTCACCATCAGAAGAGTATCCACCGAAGTTCTGAAAGAAAGACTTGAAGTTGTCTGCCAGGTCGCCATCTATGGCTTGTCAGTGTGTGATTCCATCATCAAGAGGGAGACTTGGCCTACTGTAGCCATTGGAGTCACCTCTCTTCTCAGCAGGCATAGCAGCTGCAGAGCCGAGGATACTGGCCAGGGCGATGAACAGGAGGGAGTTCTTGGAAGAGACCATTTTGGTTTGTTGCTTCTTTGTCGGTGCGGGTTGGGTGAAGTATGATGAGATGATTTGGTGTTTTGGTGTTTTGATGTTCTGCTCTGATGCTGATGATGCTGATGATGATCATGGAGATGAAAGCGAGAAAGTCACCGCTATTTATCTTTTTCGTCCTCCAGATGGACACGCGGTTCAATCTCAGAAACTGCCAACGGTCAGTGCGCTCCTGCTGGGCATTCTGCGAGAACTCATGCCATTGAACGTCATGATGCTGCTTGAGATCTTCCTTTGGACGTACGAGATGCCTTGTAAGTTGTTCCGAGAATGTTGAATTCAGGCCCAAGCCAATCATTACTCTCCAAATGACACCTGATCTTGAAGACGAGATTGAATTCAGCAATTGCGAGCTCTGTGTTACACGACGCGAAGCACGTGGACCGAGTTCGAATCGACATCTGGGTCAGGAAAGAACGCAGGTCCTAGGATGTCCTGAGAGATCAACCAGCCAGTTTGTGTCGTACCAACACTCTTTTGAAATCAATGGGCACTTGCTGACGCCCCGCAAACAGGCTCATACAGATCTTAGACGCGCGTTTTGGTATCTGGAGTCCTGCCGTGCTATAGCTCAACAACGTAAGAGTTCAATGTGATGGCCCGAAGATGTAGGTCAGGTTTGGGCATACAAGCTCTCATGCTGAAACGCAGCCATGAAGTCCAGTGTAATACATATTAGCAAATCGAAACTGCGAGGCGTGGGAATCTTATACGCGAAGGATGCTAGAGCTGACTGTCAGTTGCGCCTCGTGCTGCCAAACGATCCGGTAGGTCAGAAAGTCCGAAATTCTCTTGTCCGTAGCGGCAGCATGGAATGTATAGGTTTTCGTTGCATATCAAGTTTGTTGAGGGACGTGATCGCGAGTTCTGATCAGTCGGGTCACAACCGTTTCACCTGCTGTCCTGTGATGGTATGTAACTTTGTGGTATACTTAGCGAGAACTCGACCTCCAACCTTTAATGCCAAGATAACCTGCAGCTCTCGCGAAGACATCTGTACAACGACTGGGCGTAAGCTTCTATTCTGAGTATTTCGGTAAGTCTTTTCAAAGTACATTCATCTGGGTCGAAACATCAGTCTAGTAGCCTTGGAAGACTACCTGGACTAGACAAACGGTTGATGTCTGTAGATGGCAAGACCCAAATCGAGCCAGTGTTGCTGATGCCTAGGCCGGCAATGTTCAAATCTATCATGCAGATATCTTCATGATCGATGGACAAGCGTGGGCGCATGCTTCAGGTCCGCCAGGAGAGCACAATGCCAAGTGAAGCAGTCATATTCTCATCAAAACTTCCGACCTCTGATGCTCGGGCAACATGACCGACAGGGAAGACGGAGGCGTATATGCGTGCTACTACAAGACACTCGCAGACCAGAGATGGTTGTTGAGAAGCGACGTCCGACCACAGAAGCCAGATTGACAGTATGTTGCTGCATCTGTACTCACAACATGAGCGGAGTTGAAGCAGGGGAGCCGAAGGTGAACCAGGAGTATGGAGCTCAAGCAGCAATCCGTCTTACACGACAACACCTGAAACTCAGGTGTGGTTGAGCAGGCAAGCAAAAACACACTTGCATTGAAGGCAGTCCGAAAACACGCAACTTTCTTTCAACCTTGGAGACGTGTTGTTCAGTAATGCCATCTCCGGCAAAATGGCGGCTAATTTGCAGGACGCGCCTCCCTCTTGTGCCTCCCTCTTGTGCGGGGTCTTTGTTCTTCCACGCGCGCGCCTCAGGCATCAAATAATCAATCATCGTCTCAGTCAGCTATTTTGCGATGTGGATCAACAATGTTGATACGTAGTGTGAAGGACGGTTATTTGATTCTACTGCCTCCGGTCATTGTCTCTGAATATCTCAATCGTAAAACATTGCGAGTCACTGAGTCCAATCAATTGTTGTATCACAATGAATCTTGATGTGCAATCAAGCAACCCGATATCGAAAGCACGCCATTTGACTCAAGACTGCGAAGCAACATCGGTGTCGTGAGACCTTGCCACTTGCGACAACTGACTACAGCGGTGTCGGATTAGCTTCGAACAAAGCCCATCGTCCCCGCCTGCAGATCCCCCAGGGACACCTGAGGGGTCTGTTTACTTGTTGTCGCGTTCAAGTCGGATCACCTGTTCTTGCTTTATCTAATCGATTCAGCTCTTTTGCCTTATCTGCTTTTCCTCTTTTCTCCTTACCATCGCACTGTGTTCATTACATGCTCACCACCCACGAAACACCTCGCAAGCATGGCCGCATCTCAGGCTTCAAACGCAACCGTTGGCGCTCAGAAGCGTCCCAACTTCCTTGTGATTGTTGCAGATGATCTTGGCTTCAGCGATCTCTCCTGCTTTGGCGGAGAAATCAGAACTCCAAACATTGACAAAATAGCAAGCAATGGAATTCGCTTCACCGACTTCCATGCTGCAGCTGCTTGCTCTCCATCACGCGCCATGATCATGACGGGAACGGACCACCACATCGCAGGCTTGGGTAATCTTATTGAATGGACCAATATATCCGGGCAAAATGCACCAGCAGAAGGCAACTCAAAGCGCTTCGATACCGCTCCCCAGCGAGGCATGCCTGGTTATGAAGGTTATCTCAATGAGAGAGTCGCTACACTGCCAGAGATTCTGCAAGACGCTGGCTATCTGACTCTCATATCCGGCAAATGGCACCTCGGACTCACTCCTGAGCGTAGTCCAAAGGCAAGAGGCTTTGAAAGAAGCTTTGCTCATCTGCCGGCGTGCTCAAACCATTACGCATACGAACCCCAGCTTGAGACACCTGACAAAATCCCCGATTTCATGACCATGTCTTTCATCGCTTTACATTCTGAAGATGGGGAATATGTGAAGAAGCTCCCTGATGGTTGGTACAGTAGCAACGGCTACGGAGACAAGATGCTGTCCTACTTGAAGGAACGCAACGAGAAGAAGGACGAAAGACCTTTCTTCGGATACCTTCCTTTCACAGCGCCTCACTGGCCTCTTCAAGCCCCTGATGAGTATATCGCACATTATAAAGGCGTGTACGATGAGGGACCAGAGGTTCTGAGACAGAAACGTCTGCAGAGAATGCAAGAAATCGGTCTCATTGCCCGTGGTGTTGAGCCGCATGCAGTCATCGCAGACGAGGTTAAAGCTTGGGACGCTCTAACATCTGAAGAGAAGGCCAAATCTGCCAAAGCAATGGAAGTCTTCGCTGCCATGGTCGAATGCATCGATGCCAATGTTGGCAAGGTTGTTGATTATCTTGAGCAGACTGGAGAACTTGACAACACCATGGTTTGCTTCATGTCTGATAACGGAGCCGAGGGTGCAGCTTACGAAGCATATCCAATCGTCCAAGGTCAAATGATGCAGCACCTGAAGAAGTACTACAACAACTCAATTGAGAATATCGGTCGTGGCGACAGCTTTGTCTGGTAAGCACAGGTCTTTGAATTATGTCATCAGGGATGTGGAGCTAATCCTAGACGAAAAAGGTATGGCCCTCATTGGGCACAAGCCGCAACAGCCCCGAGTAGATTGTATAAAGCCTTCACTACCGAAGGTGGTGTTCGTGTTCCGTTCGTCGCCCGCTTTCCGGCGAACGTCGAAACTCGTTCTGACGGTTTCATCGATGGTCCTGTAGAAGTCGCTAGCTCTGGTTCCCACGTCAGCGTCGAAAAGGGCAGTATCACGCATGACTTTGCTACAGTCATGGACCTTTGTCCCACTATCCTCGAAATGGCTGGTGTGGCACACCCAGCACCGAACTACAAGGGTCGTAATATCGTCCCCATGCGGGGTGAGAGCATGCTATCGTTCATTGAGGGACGATCCCACTCTACTCACTCCGAAGATCACGTCACCGGCTGGGAGACTTGTGGTCGTGCAGCTGTTCGCTGCGGTGATTGGAAGATTGTCTTCATTCCCAAGCCCAAAGGTCCCGAAAGATGGCAACTCTACAATCTTTCGAAGGATCCTGGCGAGATACACGACCTTGGTGAAGAAGATCCTGAACGTCTTGCTCGTATGATCAAGATGTGGGATCAATATGTTCTTGAAACTGGCGTGATTCCTCTAGCACCTGAGCTGGGCGCGTTCCTAGAGGCGACCGAAGCACAAATGCCTGAGAATGCCTGGATGGAGTATGAGTACTGGAAGGACGGCGCGAGGGATGAGCCTGAAAAGTTCTTCAAGCAACCTCCAAGGTTCCAGAGGACGGTCAAACCTATTTAAGCTGCAATACACTCGTCTGGTAAAGGATTTTATTACGGGCTGTAGAAGTATTGCACCTTCCATATCTACATTCAAGTGCCTTCACAGTTTGAATTCACATATTACCATGCCATCCAGAGTTGTCGTTCTCATCTTATCTAGGGAGTGGCTTATCACTCATCAGTACTTTCTCTATGAACCAATCTTCCTTGATAGGACTCGTTGGCAAGAAAGACAAGAGGCCGAACGAGGAAATGGTAGCCGTGTAGTCGACATGGAAAGAGCGGCCTTCTAATCGAGAAGAGGGAAGGTACGACGGTGGAACTTGTAGAATAAGGAAGAACGATCGACAAGACGAAAAAGGAAACATCTCGGGCAGAGGAAGTTGTAGTCCGATTCCAAAGAGAAGGAGCACTTAAGCAATACAAACAGGAAGGACAGCCGATTCATGGGAGGAAGGCGCAGTTCGGATCATCTACTCCTTCCTTTACCAACAGGTCAACTCAATTTGCTTGATGACAGACAGGTGCTGATGGCCCAGGGGTCCGGTATGTTAGAGTTACAAGAGCATCCTCAGAAATTGTTAGACTTTAGTTGATCTGAAGAGACCATGTGGCTAGTCTGTTTTGCACCAGTATCGCAACATCGCACAAGCATAGCCTGAAAACCCATCCAGTCGGCAAGCATTACGACCGGCTCTTCATGAGCCGAGTACTTTTTGCAGTATTCAAAAGATATGAAGGGCGCGGCTCAGGAATAGGTCAAAGGTTCGTGCTGAATTGTTGTCTCAAAATAACAATTGGCCAGTAGTAATTCGCATCCGGGTGTGGGCATCCATCTTCTCTTATTGTTGCTCTTCTCTTGTGACAACAGGTCACGGTCGGAGAGCTGAGAATCTTTGCGACTAGAGAAATGGACGATTTTTCCCAAGGATCGGGAGGATTATGAGTGCTGGAAACAATGCTGAGGCTGGCGAATAACGAAAGCCATGCAGGGGCAAACACAATCTGGAGCTCTCGACCACAATCAATAGTTCTGGTCTTTGAGGTGATCCTAAAACCTAGCAGTCAAGATCGAATAGTGAACAAGATTGTGACCGGACCTTTGCTCCGAGCAGCAAGGCGCGACTTTGCGGCTCCGCGAGGCGAGCCAGGTTCCTGGGTCGATCGATAGACGCCGTACAGGGCTGTAGGAATACATCAGTGTGTGCTAGCCCTAGCACATGGGCGTTAGTGGTGGGATGAATTGGGGGCCAAAAACCAAGACGAAGCTACTGTTTGGTTGCATCCTTTGTTGTGAAACTTGCATTCCATTGGGGTGGGTGTCGAATGCGGGCTTGGTAGGGTGCCAACAGATCGGGTGCCATGGATTTTTGCTCGTCTATCATGTGTATGTTTTGTCGTTTGAATTATTTCAGGCGTGATTGGCTGAGCACGGAAATGGAAGATATATTTGGAAGGCCATCTATGTCGTCGCGGCCGTGGAAAGTAGAAGCAAAGTGAAAGCACGGTATTCGCCGCAGGTTTGAGATTTGGGCAGAAGAATACTCCGTACTTATATAATTGATCGATCCATGAGAATGTCATTCAAGCTTTACGACAGCAACTCCGGTTGGTGTGTGTGGCGCAGCAGTCACTAATCGCGATTAGAAGACGCCAGGGACTGTTGTAAACAAGAGATTTCGTGGTCAGCTAGAAGGCACCAACGGGGTAGCTTAGATCTCCGGCGGGTAGATCGTAGTAGTCGTTTGACAGACGCGACGCAGGCAAGGGTTCAGAAGTTCTTAGTTGAATAGGCAAGACGGTGCCGTAGTCGCGGAGGCTAGAGGGAGTGCTAAAACAAAGTAGATTGGAGTTTGCTTTGCCTAGTGTCGAGCTCTTCAGCTCGTTCCTTGCCAGACACTTGCGCGCCGTACCGCTGCACGGTACATCCGTCGAATGTCGATTGCCAGCTGCTTATATTCATGCTTAATTCTTCTAGCCGCGCGAACCCATGTCTATCTTTTGACTTCTGACCGCGCAAGAGACGATTCCGAAGTCCGGGGCTCACTAAAAGCAGTACTTACTGCTGGTGAGCCGGCGCCAGTGAAAGCGATTAAGCAAGCATGTCTCTGTTGCCGCCAGAGTTGGTTGCCTGTCGGCGCGTTGGATTGCTTTTGACTAGACCAAACACTACATCGTCCGCTGCTGGCTTACGCATCGGCGTGCGTATCTAGCTAGTCGACCTTTATGAAACGGCTGGTTGACTACTTGTTGGTAGTGTCCCATGAACACGTGGAAGCCTAATGAATAAGGTCGCGATAGTTTGCTAACCACGGCGGGTTTCAAAACGGACGACGGCTTCCTCTGGTGCTGCTGACCATTTGTTAGGCCGCCCTCTTGTTCCACGACTATTTAAACCATGCTTGCACCTTGATGTTTTCAACTTGATATTGATTGTTTTTGTTCATTTCGCAATGTGAAAAAATCTGGACTCGTTACACTTCAACACCGCATCATTTCTGCCAAACCACAAGAACGTAAACCGAGACAAAGTCCATCCACCCAGATACCTCATGCGTCGCAGAGAAGTAAAAGCAGGAGCTGAATAGCTCACCGTCCATGCCAAAAATACAACTACACTCAAAGCTGCTCTCCGATCTTCGAAGACTCTCTGGTCGATGCGCAATGAATTACAAAAGACAGAAATCGAATTGAATACGCCGAAAATGATACCCGCCAGAACCAAAGAAATGGAGACTTCGATTAGGAAATGTGACTCAGGTGAAGGTATCTTGGAAAAAAACAGTGCTTCCGACCACCGAGCGAGATGAATTTTGCGATGATGAGCAAGGTGCGGTTCGTCAAGACCCTTGTACACTACAAGGCCAATTTGAAAGACGAGCAACAGGAGTCGTCCTGCCCCACACAGTTTTGATGATGCTGATCGAACTTGGCAGAAGAGGCAACGACACGGGTGCCTGGTCCGGGAGGCGGACTGAAAGGAGAGATGCATCAACAAGTCGTAAGGAAAGATGAGAAGATTACTGGTTGTGTCGGTATGCCTGATTCTGGGGTTGTTCAGGATCTAGTATCCCGTCAGTTTCAACATTATTAGTGTCGGACATGAGGTCTCTAACGTTGCTGGTAGATTTGGCCGCCCTGGGCATACGGGCTTTGAGGGTAGCCTCCATTGGTGGCGTACATCTGACCAGCTGGGTAGGACTGCGCTCCGTCGACTTGTTGCTGTGACGGGGTGTATTGCTGAGGAGTGGGTGGTGCGGCAGGGGCGTAGCCGATAGGTGGCAGTTGAGCACTGCTCATGGCCTGAGGAGGCATCATATGTTGTTGGGGGTACTGTGCCGGAGCAGGCTGGGTCGGGGTGCCGGCTTCTTGGGCGGCGCGACCGACCTCCTGGCGTTGGCGCTCCTCTTCCTGCTTGCGGGCGTTCTCCTCCTCCTTCTTTTTGGCCTTCCACTCCTTGCGGATTTCTTTGAATTCTGTACGTGGTGAGTTAGCGCGGTCCAACCACGTGCGGCTTGTGTTACGGGGTGCATGCGCTAAGGGGATTTAAGCATGGCTGGCGTGCTAGCTTCCGCGACAAGGAGGGTGGTTTAACCAACCCAGCGGTCGGGGTAAGCACTAAAAAAATAATGCGACACTGCGACGCAGAATGCGTGCGATTTAACAATGGTTTTTGCTGTGTTTGCATACCTTCGGGGGTGCGTTTTGCGCCATGCGATTGCATAGTAACATGGGCATTCAGGTGGTTCAGCGTGCCATATGCCTTTTCACAGCCATTCCATCCGCACTTATACATGCGCTCAATCTCCTCATATCGACGACGTGGACGCTTGTGCTGCTGTGCACCTGGGATGGGTACAAATGAATATACGGTAGACATTGGGTGGCCGCCCTGCAAATGGTCAGAATAACGCGTTCCGACGCGTCAATGGAGTCTTACAAAGCTATGACTTACATGCGGAGGTCTGGGGACGGCGGCTGCCATTCCTGGCGGTCCACCGGCGGCTGACACGGGCGCATAATGCATAGGTTGAGCGTGGTAGGCACCCCATTCGGGGCGCGGCGCGTACATGGGTGCGCCGGGCTGGCCGGGGTATTGGTGCATCTCATGCTGGGGAGGGTAGGGAGAGTATGCGTGCTGCTGGGGGTATTGCGGGTTGTGTGCAGCTATCGTGGGATCTATGGCAATGGCCGAGTCAGAACGCGTGTCGCGCAACGCGCTGGCAAGAGGCAAGGACCGACTTGATTGAGCCATTGCGGCGTGTGGGTGGCCACCTGGCTGCTGGTATCGCGGGGCGCCCTGCTCGGGGTACGGTCTTTGGGGTTGTTGCTGTTGGCCTTGGGGTTGCTGCTGGTACTCGGGGAAAGAAGCAGAGCGCGCAGACTGTCGGACGCGTGAGCAATCAGCACTGCGGGAGCTGGCGGTAGAGGACAGGGAGGGTCTTACGTCTGGGTGGTACTGGGCAGCTTGGTTCTGGTCTGGGGAGGACAGGGTCTCAGAAAGGTTGCCGGTATAGGACGAGGAAGCGTAGGGCGAATTCAAACCTGGCTGGGAGTACTCTTGCTTCAGCGGCGCCTGCTGTGAATAGTCTTGCTGGCGAGCGTCCATTGACTGCGGATGGCCGTTCATCTGTTGCGACGCGAGTAGCGCGCTTAGAGACGTGTCGGTAGCGGGCTGGGCTGGTGAAGTGGTGTAGGTCGGGGACATGCTACGCCAAAAGCAGAGTCGCGGTCGAGGGTTAAGCACTACTGCTAGTGAGGGGACTTGGAGGGTAGACGAAAACGCTGGCGGCGGCGCGTTGCGGACAGGCAGGTAGTTAGCGAGCAGCCCAAGAAAGGTTGTGTTTTCGCCCAAGGAAATATGATGTGCATAAGCCGACAAGCTCCACCAAAAAAACGATGATCTGGCGCGGCAGTGGAGCGGTGTAGTGCACAAAAGATTCCCGAAGACGGACTGGCCTGACGCTGGGCGATAAAAAACGGCGGGAGACGGCGCGCGTTTTTGACAGATCAGTACGGCAAGCCCGGACGGCGAGCGAGACTAGGGGGCGACAAGGGCTGCCCGTGTCGATGGATTTACGGTTACGATAGAGTGAGCCTAGTGTGCAAGTGTGGGCCAGCTGCCACAAATCATGCGTGAGACGGCGTCAAACTCTATTTGATGATGATCTCTGCGAAATCAAGACGGTGGCTCGTGTGTCGGGATGAGAGTGTCGCGGCACAAGGCCAAGAAAAGCAGCAACAAGAGAGGGGTGTGCTGCCGGAACCATTACACACCGACGACTCGACGACGGCGATGGAGGCGGAAAATGTGACAGGTTGCAAAGTGGACAGGCACGAATGGAACCTGACGACTTTCTTGATCTTGCGTCTTTGGGCTGGCTGTCCGGGCTGGACCTGCTTCTAAACGCGTTCCCTGTGAACTCCTTCCACCTCTCTGCTTACGGCTCACTTTACACACTGGACTCTTGTTCCTCACTCGGTATTGTGCATCGAATCACGCCCGGCTCCTCCCGCACGTAAGCGGAAGCACTCGAGTGTGCCCGAGAGACCTTTCTCGGTCTGCTCATCTTCCTTTGGGAACCATTGTGCGAGCATGGCACACGCAGACACGCGCAGCCTGCATGCACCCGCCCAGATTTAGAAGGAGACAATCGCTATTTCGTGCTCCCCCGCGATGCTCCGCTGTATCATGAATTCCCTCGCTTTACGGACGAGAGGCAATCAATCGAGATACCTGCCACTCTATCGCTCTCAACCTCTGCCATTTCACATCAATCTGTTGCTGCATCTCGACTCGCAACACTGCCCATCGCTTGTCGTCTTCCCTCTTCGCGACGTCACTCATGCATTGCATAGTGGGACTGTTACACTGGAATGATTAACGGCGCTCAAAAGCATTTGATGAATAACCATTCCGATAGCGCTAACCCACATGTGCAGTAAGACATGAGTCGCTCCGTGCGTGAAAAGGCTTGAGCTGCCGATGCTTTGACCGTCTCCTGCGTTTACGCGAATCCACTTCATATCAGTCTTTCTCCGGTGCTGGTCTAGAAGGACTCAAAGGCCTCTTGACTCTTGACTCGAGCCTCTACATTCGACTTATTCGATGCGCTCAATCATGAGTCGATGATCGTTCAGCGTGCTGATGGCCTTGTGTTCCTTATCGATCCTGTCAATTGGCTTGCAACTGTTCTACGCAGCTTCTGTCTGCCTTAACCAATGCCCAGATCGCCGGCCAGTTGCTCAGCTACTTTTCGCCATTCGGCCATAGCTCGCTGATATACCAACTTCGACCTTCATGTGTTTGAGGACAACGACGATCACCGTGCAAGCGAACCGGCCGGCAATAACTCTTGATAGCGCAATGCGGGGAAGAACTCGTCTCAGTCTCTGACTCTCTGCATCCATTGCCTTGTATCTTGGTCTGAAGGACGGGACATGTGCAGACGGCCTATCTTGTTATCCCGGACGCGTCCGTCTAACATAGATTGTTGAAAGTCATGATGCTCCCATACTGTCTCGAGTCAGGACTTACAGGGAGAAGATCTGTGGATGTCGACAAGGACACCAGCAATTTGGGGACCAGAGAAACGGTCGTTACCATATCTTCAAGTATTCTCCGCATCATAGATGAGGATATTCTGGCCAACCTGCGTATGCCACCTTTCTCTAGATATCACGTAAATGTGAGATTGCGCTCTCCCAATTGGGTAGCATACCACGAATCGAAGCGTGCTCGTGTATGTTCTTCGATCAAATCCACTTCGTTCGACATTGGCATTTCGCTTAGTAGAGACGTGTCACATCCGAATGTAACTTGCAACGGTATCATTCTCATAGAATCACGGCAATTGACTATTCTTGATGACTGCTATTGGCCAGGGGCGCTTGGACTCTGATATTCTCCTACTTTATTGCTGCGCCATTGGCTGGTCACAAGATGTGGCCCAGGCCGTGTTTTCGGCCACGAATTCCCGTGGCGGTGAGAAGAAGATTGAAAGCTGACGCTGACATGTTTCAATAATAATGGCGTTGGTCATTAGCAGGAACAATTTGTCCTTCTCGGCACGAGAGAACGGGAAAGGGGTCTGAGAGATGTAGTGAAGAAAAAAGCCATCAGACCCTTCTTCCACTGTAAAACAAGCTACACATGACCATCTGCAAGGCAGTCATCTTTACATGCATGTAGCACGTGTTTGCCTAATTTCTTCAACTGACGCTAATCCTTACAGCCGCATCGAAGAAATCTGGGATACAGCAGCAAGCGTGGTTTTCTGAGGGCCGGCGTGGGAGACCGGTGCAATCGATCTGCTCGGCCGGGACCTGACGACCGGACGCCAGGTGCCAGGGCTTTTTGTCGTTGGCTCTTTCCGCGTAGCCGTCCACCGAAATGATTGCCGCTCCAAGATTGCCTCTAGCGTGCCACGTCCTCAACACCTGCAACAACACTGACCCTTGCGTGAGCCGGTATGCTAACGCAAGATCTGAAATAATCGTTTGAAGTTGCTCATAAGATACAGTATTGAATGTCTCAGCCTCCTTCATGGCTTGAAGGACTATCAGTGCGATACTACGAGTACTACCCAGGCACAGCTGTGAGACGGTAATTTCGCAGACGAAGAGGTGCATTATGCAGGCTGCACGGTCTAACACTCCACCGATGATGAACCTTTTTCAGATCGTAGTCTGATTCTACATGTATCATCTGATGTTCCGCCGAGCCCCAAACGCTCGAACACCGGGCGGAGGACGACAGACCCTGAGTACGGATGTGGACCGGAGCCGTACGGCATTCGCAGGTTGCGATCAACTCTCGTCAGGAGAATTGGCATCTTCGCCTCCGCAGTCGAGTCATCAAGCACGAAAAAGGACATTACAACCCAGGAAACTCTATTTGATTGCCTTCATGCAAGGAATGCAGATGCAGAGAGCGTCATGAAATCTGCACGACCGCCTTATGGATATTATTCTACACAATAGCGTGGGCGTATCATGTATCGAGTACCGCAGTACAAGCGTTACTCGAGTACAGTACCACAGCCTCTAAGCGTCTTTCGGAATAGGCAGTGCGGGAGATGGCAGCGACGGCGCGCCTGTCAGTATGCACGAATATGCAAGGACCCACGATTCTGGAGGGCCAAGTTTCAGCATCTTTGGTTAAACCCGAGTGCTATTCTACAGGAACGAGAGCAAAGCTCAAGGCCTTCGATTGCGTCTTAGGGTCCGTCCCGACCTCAGAATCCAGATGATCATTCATCGCCATACTGCTTTCCAAGCAGGATTCGGATCCACAGTCTCTATTATATGCAGGTTTTCCTCGTCTAACGAAAGGTTGGTCAAAATCAGCGACGTCCCTGCAGCCGCTCACTACCAAGTATCTCAATGACCTCCCCAATCTCTGCCAGCATTGCTCTGTCGACGTACGTAAGAGCAAGAAGCACACACGCCACTGCCTCTCTGTTCAACCGTTCAAGTGGGTTGAGGACTCCGTGCGGTGTTGCCTGGATCCAATGTGTCTATTTGACCCTGCTTTGGATGTTTCAATCATGGTCTAGCTTGCTAAGTGGCAGCATGGCAACGGCATTGGTGAGGAGGACAAAGTGACCGTGCTATGGCTCGTTGTGCTTCCAGGCCCTTGTCGGATGGAACCTCGTGTCGCATCTTGACGGATTCTCCGCCAGCATCTTGACAGTGAGAACGCTGATGCGCAAGAGTCGAGGTGCCTTATTCCATCGCGGCACACAAGACCTTCTCCCCGATCGGTCTTCGTTGTGTCCGTATTGATCCTCACTGCCTACTTGCTCTCGCCGACGGCACTGCCCTATGCATCTATCGTCGCGCGGAACAGCGATCGATGACATCTCGCTCAACAGATCGAATGTAGTCAATATTCATTGGAATTGGAATAGCACTCTTTGCTATGGTACATCACGTTGCCGCACATGGTTGGCCGCGCTCGAGTAAGAAGACACGCCACCTCTGTTTCCTTTTTGATATGAACATTGCGGCTGCAAGGTTCATGTACACTCGGCCGAAATCCATAGGGCAAAAATATCTCGACAGGGTCACAATGAACGGACATGCATATACTTCATCAGGTTTTCTAAAACCTTGTGTCTGCATTCGATGGGTTCAACCCAGTGCTTATTGACTGACCCGCACGAAGAAAATGCAAGTACGGAGTACAACTCATATAAATTACATCTTGAACCGAGTCAAGCCCTCCTGCAAGTACCAACATCCCGTGTCGTGGTCTTTCGACCCTGACGCTGCTCGCTTACGTCTTCGAGGTGCATCTTCTGGGTCAACATCTCATGTACAGAGTCGCTTTCCGTCTTTAGCCTTCTACAACCGCTTGTCCTCATATTCCAGACTCAAAATCCCCTTGAACGATCATCTCGGACCGTCTTGGAGTGTATGTACGACGTGGCAGAATCTGGACCTTCTCTGCTAAATGCTGCATCTTACATTCTGGCCAGATATGTGTCGGGCCGACTTTAACATAACTGTCGCTGGCCCGTCTGCATCTATTCGTTACGTTTGATGTATCAAGGAGCAACAGCGCGCACAATGCCTTGGATATTCTCGAGCCGCTCTCACCAGGACTCAGGAGGTTGCTTCTAGGCACATCACTCTGCGGGCTCATCTATTACCCTTTCCGGTAGACAGCATGCTCGTCTCGATATCACATTTACATTGTTGAGTACCTCTCCCGTTATCAAGCGAAACACCTCGTCAAGTGGAACTGCCTAATTCGTGATTTCTCAATCCATCTGCACTTGGCATTACTCACAATCACCATAGCAAAAAGGAAGCGTGCCAAATACCGCGACAGAGGAACATGGTGTTTTGGGATCTGTCCGTTCGGGTCTCCATCAATGTCATGAATGAAGTGCTCTAGCCGCAATATGCGAAGCAATTAAATAAACTTTTATGCTCGTCTTGCGTGCCTTCCAATCAAGAATTCTTCTCTACAGTAACACACCACACCAGCCATCTCTTTAATGCAAACAAAATGGCTTCCTGCGTCCGCATCCGCATCCTCTTACACGCAGGATTGCCTCAGCCTCCCCCCTCTCACGTCGCAATCCTGTCCTGATCCTTCGCCTATCGATTCAGAGAGAGAGTCCCATGCTGCAGGAGTTGGCTCCATTAATATCACCGGAGTTGTTCTCCTGTACTTACCCTACTCGTCTTTTCGGCTCACTCGGGTCGGTCAGTGTATCCTCACTCTCTGCGATATTGTCGCTCTCTGCTATCCACTCGTCTGCCCTCACATGTTGGTTTCCCCATTCTTTAGATGTCTGTTTCTAATAATTCTTGCGCCACCGACTACATGCCCAATCCCACCTTCCCAATGTATACACATGATCCCGCTGGAGGAATACGAAGGGCAGAAGCATGTTCATGTTGCAAACCCTTGCGGCCGTAAAACAAAATATTGATACCAAGAGTTTGTTCTTGTCTTTGAACGTCATGGTCATCCAAAAACCGCGGCGCGTCTCGCGCAACGGAACAATTCGCGGAAAGAACTCCATGGTCCATCAAGCCACCAACCACCTTCAACCACATGCTTTCCTTTTTCTCTGCGCAGCCGCAGCCCGTGAACAATGATCCCGTGAAGCCTTGTTGCCTTTACGCACGTAAAAAGTCTCCTCCCTCACAACCGGTGTGCATGAACGGAGGAGATCAGGACAAAGCAAAGAAAAAACGCAATTCTTACCGATGGGCGAGTCGAATCGGAGAATTGATTTCCTGATCCTGCCAGGACCTGCCACCACCACACCCTGCTTTTGATAGTTCCCCCTCTGGAATCCCAAACTCTATTTTCTGCTGCTCATCGCCATCTCACGTTCATCGGTTGTTTGCTTTATGCGTTCCTTCCTTCTGTTTTGCTTTGGCTGTGTTCCTTCTGGTTTCGAGCCCTGTCACTTGTCGCTTGTTGCTGTTGGTGTTTCGCGCTCGTGCGTGCTTCCTTCCTTGTTGTGTTGTCTCCTCTTTTCTTCCTTCTGTCGCTGTTGTGATGTCTCCTCTTTTTTCCTTGCGTGCGTTCCCACCGAATCCCACACAAGAATCCCAATGATCACCACACACACACGTTCACATGTTGCAACCTCCTCCCCACACATTTTTATATCTCTCATGCAGGTTGGCAGTGTTTGTTCAAACTCTATCCTCCACCCTCTTGGGGCTTACGGCTTGTCAACAGCACTTATCCATCTACCCACTTAAGGTGCCCTCATGACCGGAGAAGGGCCAAGAGGGTTCTTTTCTTGCATGATGTACGGAGTATGTGCGTGCGTGTGTGTGTGCTTTTCTGATAAGAGTGAGGGCTGGATGGATTGCATAGGGCGTGCTGCGTGTTGGTCTCTGATAGGACAATTACGTGTGAATATGTTGGCCTATCGTGTTGTTTGCTGTTTGATGGTGATGTGTCGCTTTGATGGGGATGGTGATGTGAGGACAGGCCATCGAATCATGTGTTTGAGGATTTTGCTGACAAGGTGGACATGCCGTTCCATCTGGATGGCCGAATGATGTGAGCAGTCAATCATGCGATTATTGGAGACACGTCTAGATACGACAAGGCCTTCGAGCCAACCGTGTCAATGCCAGGGTGACACCCTTTACCAGCGATCCTAGCACCGACGACAACATTCCTGAGCAACAACTGACTTTGTACCACTTCAGACGCATCTGTCTTATTTTATGAGTATATAGCAGTGTATTGGAGTAGTTTAGTAGCCATGGCGGTCTTCGTTGCTGCGTTATCGTCGAAATTCACTTCCTACACAAGCTTCACCAAAAACACACACAGCATCCGTGATGATGGCCACAAGCACTCTTCGAGAGACTGAACAGTGGTTCCCAAAAACGAGAACAGGTTGCCATATCCAACTGAACAGACGATGAAAAGCACCAGGGAGTTGATTGTCTTACTCTCACTGGATGGTCTTGACATACATGGCCCAAAGGATCAACAGCACCAAGCATGGCTGAAGATGGTCAACATGCCTGAGCACGAACCAGCATACAAACACCGTCAAACACCAAACAAGATGAGGAAACAATGTACAGCAATTCGGTTGAGAAAGTGGCAATGTAATGTAATCCTGACTCGACCAGGTGATAGTTATCGCCGAGATATTGAGTCTGGCTGGCGAAAGGACCAAGCAGTTTGCATGACTGGAGATAGAAAAGAGGCTATCCCAACAGACTGATATCGCACTCAAAATACAACAATGCAGGTGCAGACTCATGCTTCTCGACAAACGTTTGCCGCAATGATATAAAACCGAAACAGCGCGACGGTGGACGCTGATTGAGAAATTGACCGCGAACATGGCGATGCGCGAAAACCTGAGGCCGAAGATCGAAATGACCATTCACTTGTGTATGAACACAATGGCATTAGGTGATGATTGATCAAGTTAGACTCTATTCTTTTCATTGATAAAAAGGCATTATGGGCAACAACGCAATCTAATCCCTATGCCTGAAAAACCCATCTCCGTCATGAATAACTCCATGCCCGCCATATTAGCATGCACTGTTAAAGAAAACTAAAACACAATTCTTCTTTTGGGTGGTCCCATACCAGGGAAACCAGGACTCATAAGAGTCGATACGCCGTAAACCAGAAAGGCATGAAAACAGAATGCAAAAGGGGTATCATCTACCAGCGAGAGTCACGACCAAGGGGAGCGTTGTTGGAGCTGGTGAAGCCGCCACCGTGACCACCACCATGACCGCCACGGCCGCGGCCACCGCCACCACGTCCACGACCACCACCCCAGCGACCGTGGCCACCACCGCCACCACCGTAGCGGACCATCTCGGCGAGACGGGGGTCGATGTTCTGCTTAGCTTCGGCCAAGACGTTAACGAGGTCGCGAGCCTGCTTAGAGTCTGGGAAGGAAATGTCAGTCGATGTCTCAAGGAGGATCGGAATGTGCATTGAACTCACTCTCAGTGGTGAAGAAGGTGATGGCAGTACCCATGGCACCAGCACGACCGGTACGGCCGATTCTGTGGATGTAGTCCTCAGAGTTGTTGGGGTAGTCGTAGTTGAGGACGTGGGTAATGTTACGAACATCTTTAAAAGTAAGGATTAGCATGTCTGTTGGGAGAACAGTTGTGTATCAAAAGCGAGCCTTTGTCGGTCGCGTAATCTGATGAAGAGGTGTGCAATAATGTATTGACAACACTCTGTGCGCTCCATAGGAGACGAAGCTTTGTAGAAAAGCAGAAAGCAATCATAGCAATCACATGTCACAGGCCGTAGAAGATATCAAGCAGGATATCTTCGAGGTCCTACCGTCGGATGCCTTGGAAGCGCGTAACAAAACTACAGTGCAGCGCTGCGCGGCGAAAATACCTGCATCTCGCTCTCTACTGGGCAAAAAGGCGCACGAGGCGCAAAGTAGAGGGCAAGAGGTACGATGCGAAGCCATAATGAAAAGACAAAGGCCTCGATCGAGCAAGTTTCTCCCAAGGATCCGGAGTGAGGAACCAGTAAACTGGACGGCCTATAAGGACATGGTTACATATGCAAAAGGCGCACGAGTGCTCGGCGTAGAGCACCACTTTCAGATCACGCAAGTGCGAACAATGGGGTAGGGGAGAATTGGCAGTGAAGTGGAGGAAAGGGGAAGGGAAGGTGCTGTGAGTGATAGGGAGGGGGATTTTCAATCATACCAATACCACGCGAAGCCACATCGGTGGCAACCATGATGGGGCTCTTGCCCTGCTTGAATTCGTTGAGGACCCAGTCACGCTCCTGTTGTTGCTTGTCACCGTGGATAGACAGTGCTGGCCAGCCATCTTGTCTGAGGAAGCGGGTGATCTCGTCGGCGACACGCTTGGTGCCAGTGAAGATCAGGCACTTGTTGTCCTTGTCCTCCATAATCTTCTCGAGGTGCTTGATCATCTTGTCGCGCTTCTCGAACTCGGAAACAACCTCGACGACCTGGGTAATGCGGTGGTTGGCGGAAAGGTCCATGGAACCGACGTTGACCTGGATGAAGTCGTGCTGGAAGTCCTGGGCGAGAGCGCGGACCTCCTTGGGCCAGGTAGCGGACCACATGCAAGTCTGACGGTCAGGGCGAATCTGGCTGATGATCTTGCGGATTTGGGGCTCGAAACCCATGTCGAGCATACGGTCGGCCTCGTCGAGAACGAGGTAGGTGACACGGCGGAGGTTGGTCTTGCCAGACTCGAGCATATCGATCAAACGGCCAGGGGTGGCAATACACACCTCGACACCGCGAGCGAGATCTCTGATCTGCTGACCCTTGGGGACACCACCGTAGACACAGGTGTTGCGAATGCGGGATGACTTGCCGAACTTGTTAACCTCAGCCTGGATCTGGACAGCGAGCTCACGGGTGGGAGCAAGAATGAGGACGATGGGACCATCACCGGGAGAGAGGAGAGGCTGGGCGTTGATGTGGACGATCGAAGGAAGACAGTAGGTGAGGGTCTTTCCGGAACCGGTCTCGGCAATACCGACGACATCGCGACCAGAGAGAGCCATGGGCCAGCCCTGAGACTGAATGGGGGTGGGGTTGGCAAAGCCCTGGGCCTTGACCTCGTTGATAACGTAGCCGGGGAAACCAGCCTCATCGAAGGTCTCGACGGGCTTGGGGACGTTCTTTCCCTGGATGGCGATTTGGTGAGTCTTGCGGAACTCGTCGACTTCGGCCTGAGTGCGCTCGGCAACCGTGGGTGCCTCCTTGTAGAAGGACTTCTCGAACTTGGGAAGAGAGGTCATGTCTGTAATGGTTTGTTAGCAAACTGAACGTGTCGCATGAGCAAACAAGAAAACATACCCCACTGCTGGTTCTTGAGGCCGGCACCGAGCTGGCCCATTCTGTCGCCGCCCTGGCCGCCGCCGTAGCTGCCACCACCAAAGCCGCCCTGACCGCCACCGCCGTAGCCGCCCTGACCACCGCCAGAGTAACCGCCTTGGCTGCCGCCGCCGTAGCCGCCGCTGGATCTGCCACTGAAGTGTTAGTCAGTCATTGTTCAAGAAGTGATGGAGTGGATGAGAGATGGAGAGCTTTGAGCAGAGACTTGTTAAGAATCATACCCGTCGAAAGAGCGACTGGTTGAATAGTCGCCGTAGGAGCTTTGTCCGTAGGATCTCGAGGTGTCGTACCCGCCAGAGTAGCCATTGCTACCACCGCCGTAACCACCACCGCCGCCGCCGCCGCCGCGCGAGCCGCCGTAACCACCACCACCGTAAGACATGATGTAGATTGGTGTGAGGGTGTTTGAGAGGATGAAGGGTCGGAGTGTTGTGATATGAACTTTGCGCTCGTGAAAGAGATGAATGCGACAAGTTCAAGTCGCAAAGGGAGGTGTTTTGATGGAAAGAGAGGGTGTGAAGGATGGAAGAGAAAAAAGTAGAAGGCGCGACACGGGCTTGATAAAAGTGATTGGCCTAGCGCGGCAGGGAGAACTTTGTTCGTGCCAAGACTGGAGTTTTTCGCCTTTTCGCTGACACTCTCACCCGGTCGTTGGTCGTTGGACCCTTCCCGTTCAAGCTTCTCAACATCGTGGCGAAAGCATGGGTCTTTTTTTTCAGAGGTGGTTTTCGTACAGTGGATAATATACATAATTATACATGATAGACATTGGACTGTCTCTCTACTCTATGCATCAAACGGCGAATCAGTTAGAGGCTGTGCGTTGAGGTCCTTCTTGTCCTTCACCCACGTGCCCTTTGCCTTCTTCTCCTTCTCAACTAGCTTCTGGCGAAGGTGTCTGAGTTGTCTGCTGTCTCTTCGCAATTCGACGAGCTTTTCTTTAGGAATGATGTTCTTTCCTTCCATCCTGTCCATCAGTCTTGTGATGAAAGCGTTCATCTTCGCCCGCTTCTGTACCAGGCTCTGTATCTTCTCTGCAGGAATCAATTGTTTGTTTGTCATTTGATCAATGGCACCAACAACCGTGCGCATCAAGGTCACGATATCTTGCTTGTCCCAAGACGACGACTTCTTGCCGTCGTGCTGTCCAAAGGAGATCAATGACTTGAGTTTTGTGATGGAGCCCTCCATTTGCTCAACTGTCTGCCTGATGACCTCTCCGTCTTGGGTAGACAAAGCCAGCTCCATGTATTGCAATAGCATCTTCGGATCCGGTTCCATATTATAGTGTTCGCTCAACCTCACAAGCGTGTTGGCGTATTCCATGACATTCGGGTTCTTCTTGTCACGGCTGCAAGAACTCATGGCAATACGGAAAGTCTTGCGGTGAGGAGTCCAACCAAGCCTTGGGATAATGTCCGTGATGATGTCGAGAGTACGACCAGAAGCACGCGTTTGTCGTAGGATACGCATGAACGTATGTATATTGTCCATGTCGGGTCGAAGGTTGTACGTAGATTTGTTGGTCAGCAGATCCCAGTACTCGTATGATTCTCGGAATGCATATGTGAGCTTGCAAGCCTCAAGAAGGAGTGACAACGAGTTGTTGCCGGGTGGGATGAGCTGAACTGATTCTTTGCCTCGCTTGTCAAGCAAGAGTGCGCGATCGAACTCACTTTCGGGCTCTTCACCATCTATGACATTCGTTTGCTCCCTTTTGACATCATCATGCACGCGAATCGGTAGATGCTGAGCCTTTCTCATCTTGCTGCCCAATTTAGGAGCAAGACGAGGGATTCCCATAGTCTGTTCGATAAGAGAGAGGACATCGTCCCAATCTCTCGGTTGTAAGCCAATGAGAAGTAGACGACCCATAGCACCGACCATCTCTTCATTGACCATGATGCTTCCAGCTCGCCATCTTCCAACAATATCTCCCCAGATTCGTCGACCTTGCTGAATTGATGTCGCTCTGAGGGCGGCAATTTCACTGTCGTCTTTTCTGTCACCACTTTCCAGCAAAGCATGCTCTCTGATTGCATTGAGAATAGTAGCATAGGTGTAAGCATCAGCGGCGCCAGCACCCTGTTCCGGAATCTTTGCGGCAATGCTCCATAGTGCGTCCATGTCGTGTGCTCGTGCACATACTCTCAATGCAGCATTCGTGTGTATGGTGGTGGGCTTTACTCGAGAATTCTCTGCGCCTAGAGAATGGTAGATGGCAAGGGCTTTTCCCAGCGTGTCGGCGGCGACAGGAGGCTCGGAGAGGCCGCGGAGAATGATAACGTAGGTATGCGAGTCGGGAAACTGAGCGCGCTTCTTCATCTATTCGATTGTCAGAGAATGAGCAAGGTCTGGGTACAAGACAAGTCCTACCTCGTTGTATAGCTTCAGGGCAGCGGAGACCTGTTTCTCGGACAGCAAGTGGCCGATGATGTGGTTCCAACTAACGACACACTCCATGTCTTTACTGGCTATGCGGGTAAGAGCAAGTGCTTTCTCGACATCGCCTTTCTTGAGGACACCGCGGACGTGATCGGCGAGCTTGAGAGGGTCCGGTAGGAACTGCAATTCTCTCCTGACCTTCTTCTCCAATGCCAGACTCATGTTTGGCATTTTGCTATCCTCTCGGTCTTCCTCGTGCGGGCGCACCTGATGATGTTGATTGCGCTTGATCCATGTCTGTGCCGGGTCGTATGTCTTTTGTGGTACTCCATTGTCGAGGGGTGTGCGACTGCCTCTCTTTGTGTTCGACGCAGGATAATGCGTGTCCTCGCCCGGCGTACGGTCGTTACGGGGTCTGCTGTCTCTTCCGGACTCGGTTGTGTATTCTCGGACGAGCTGGGATGATCGCGCGTGCGGCGCTATGCGACTTTGGAGATATGGACGCGGTCCTGTGCTCGCCTCGGCAGCGATTGCACGTATGCATCTCAACAAGCTATTCCGGCACTCCGACATCGAGCTTTTGGTGGTTGTGACAGTAACAATGAAGAGGCAAAATGTCGAGCATGCCATCTTTCTCGCAACTTTTGGTGCACAGACCACAACTTCAAGGGTCTCGATAATCCTATCGACTCACCACCGAGTATGAGCATCCAACCTATGATTCACCTGATTTATGTCATCGAACGAGCTACGCGTCAGACTGTTCATTGAGAGTGTCTAACCACTACTCTCGATGAGCTTACCCCTTTCTTGAAGGTAGTAGATATGGTACATTGGTCTTGAAGGGTCTGCGCGGAAAGTAGAACTTATGCAACGGTATGTCAAGATCATTATCAGATGTTACAGAAAGGTATATATGCATCGTAAGAAAACATTCGCTTGCCATGATAAAACAGCCGGGGCATCAAGTAGAAAAGAGCGGGCTCTCAGGTCATCATGCTTTGGTCCTCGAAGTTCGCATCGGCTGGAAGTGATTCGGGCGCCGTTGAGAGCTGGGAAATCTCGTCCAGAAGTGCGACTGTCTCTGTTGGAGACGCGACCCATCCTGTAGTGCAAGCAAGCCGGGCCTATTGTGGTCAGTATGTGTGTCTACGGCAGATGCTGGGACTCGACGAACCTTGAAGTCGTTGGCTCCGATTGATAAAAACTGGTCGCCAATATGAAGGGACTTGTTTCCCTCGATACCACCAAAGTATCTTTGGCAACTCAGGACTCCCCAAGACTTGTCACCAATATCAATGAAGACGTCACTTCCACCTGAAGAATGTCAGTTTGTGATCTCCATGTGATCATCTCTTTTCTTACCGTTGAAAGCACAGAATGGCAGCCTCTTACCAACAGGACTCATCTCCTGATTTGTGTTAGCATATGCTATGACAGGAAGGCTATTCGTATCACGTACCAAGGTCTTCTGACATACGAGAACGGTCTCCTCGAGCTGCTCTCGTGACAGCTTGAAACCGGCGACTGGAATGATACCGACTGCTCTCTCTTTACGGAGGATGTCGGCCTTGAGCCTCATCGCATCGACACAACTGCGAAGGGATTTTTCTGCGATATCAAGCAGTTCTGTAACATCCTCTTGAGTCCAAGACTGCATCTCGTCCAGTGACCATTGTTTGCGCGGAATGGGAACGAGTCTATCCCGGCTGTCGCTAGTGAACTGGAACAGGTAACTCGCCTCTCCTCCAAGAACGATAAGATTCTTCTTGATATCATCAGAGAGATCAGATGTTGCTATGGCATCGAGTAGACCGTGTAGTCTGCCATAGTACTTGGAAGCTTCAGTGTAGCCAGCCGCTGTCACGATTCCGATGCGGGTGCCATTTCTCATCAACTCCAGAATGCGAGGAATGGCAGGGTTGTCGTCTGTAAGAGATTGACCATCATCATAGAGCGTGACATCACCATCAAATGTGACAAGATCTAGGCGACTGTGCTTGATCAATGACATGACTTGAGCGGTATTTAGGATCAGACGGATATCGTTGAAACTGGGAGCCACGAATCTTCTTGAGCTTATGTACCGCCTTTGATCTTGCCACTCAAAAGCATCTTTCAGAAGTAGAGGAGTGAAGAAGAAACCAACAGTCGGAACCAGCAGTTTGAGTTTCGAGTGTAAATGAGTACCTTCTTTTTGTCGAGATATGTGGTCATTGATGAGACCTTCGACATCACTCATGATTTGTGCATAGCGTTCGTGGGCGTTACGTGCCATCTGGTCAGTTCCGTGGATTCCATCTTGTCCAAACAAGGCCGTGGGCTGAGACAAAAGCACGAATGGTACTGCCAAAAGGCCTTTGATCCATTCAATCTAGAAGGAGGTTCAGTTGGGTGACACGGGAAAGTTAGTAGTATGAGGAGCTTACCAATTGATCACGACGATGAGTCTTGAACAAAGTGTTAGTAAGAAACATAGGTAACGTCGATGTGCCCGCATACTAACCTTGAGAGCGTCTAGATATAGTCAGCATTGTGGGATGGCATGTGAAAGGTAAACATACATTCGACACGGTATCGGGTAGTCATTCTTGCAGTTACTGTTCTGTGAGCACTTTGTTGTTTGTGAGATTGTGAGATCAAGGTTGAGATTGCAAGTGAGAAGGAAAGGAAGCCAGCAAGGTATGACAGAGAAGAGAGTCGGAGATGGCCGACAACAGTGACAGGGTGTTGATACGCATGTGATGCTGTACCCCACAGCGCTAAACAGCGGACACAAGCGGGCGTGGCGTCGATCTCTCGCAAGCACGAGGCGCTCAGGAACCGCTGAGCCGCCGCGGCAAGCTTTTGATCATAACCATCATGGCCGACATCACCCTGCCCTCGTCGCTATTACAACCACGAGACGAGAACGAAGCAGACACACTCTTGTCTGTTCTAGGACGCATCCATGATGAGCGCGGCCACTTTCGACACATTACCGAGCAAGGACTACAGGCTGAAATCGCTGCCAACGAGAACGAGGAAGAGAGCTCCGACACAGACGAAGATGAAGATAGCGCAGAAGTAGACGGGGCAGAGGGCAAAGACCGCCGGGAGCAACTATGGACCGCTAGAGCTGAGATGAGACAACATGTCGAGTATGTCTTCCTTGATAAGCCTTGCAAGTCGACGGTTCACTGACCATTCCCAGCTCGGCACGGAATGAAGCACTCATCGCCCTAGACTTTGTCTCTCTTCTACTTTCGAAGGATGCTCCCAAGCAAGCCGAACTTACAATGTCGCCTCATCTGAAGCAATTCATCAAACCTGGAAC
Organism: Aureobasidium pullulans EXF-150; assembly: GCF_000721785.1. Taxonomy (NCBI): domain Eukaryota; kingdom Fungi; phylum Ascomycota; class Dothideomycetes; order Dothideales; family Saccotheciaceae; genus Aureobasidium; species Aureobasidium pullulans. The sequence continues at coordinate 119,025 of NW_021941044.1, read as the reverse complement.
CCTAGCCATGGACGTGTGGCACAATGTGCAACCCGACAAGGAGCAACAGAAGCTGGATGATACAATCGCTCGCAGTTGGAGGATGCAGTCGCTCCAAGCATCTGCCGACTCTCTGCTGGGCGCAGCCACTCGTCTGGAGAAGAACGTTAGAAGAGAGACTCATTACTGGGAACAGGTCTTGTCTGTTAGCGACAAGGGCTGGTCAATTTCGCGTCTGCCTCGGGAGAGACATAACTTGGGTGTACGCTTTGGCTTCTTGGAAGCTCTCGGAGAATTCAGAGACCGTGGACTCGCCGCCCTCAGATCAGACGAAGACGGCAATGTGTTACTCGATAAGGGCATGGGAAACAACAGCAAAGTCCTGCGAGTACGGATTCAAAAGGGCGACACCATCATTGGTGTCTCACAGATGCCGGATACATCTGCCGATTCCGAGTCTGCCCTTGAAGCTCGAATTCGCCATGCCAGAGACTCTCTGTACGAAGAGGAATTATTCCACGAAATCATTCGGGAATCACGAAGTCTCGCATCGTACGGAGTTGACATGCGCGAGTCTATCATCCGTCTTCCGACAAGACTGTCACCCACTGCTTCATTATCTGCATCAGAAACACACGAAGTGCTGATCGACCTATTGCCGTTGACCGATATCGAGACAAAACCACGAGAGAAGCAGTCAGAAGATGCCTGGGCTCAAGCTATTGCACTTGCTCTTCGCCTGTTCCTCTCATACACACATCGCGAGAGGCTGGTACGCCGATCCGAACTACCCCAGCCAATGTCGAGCGCCAAACGCGATACGCCAGTCGCAAGTATCATGCGACCCGTCTTGACCCTACTGCAGCACCGTACGGTGCTTGCTGACATTAGCACTTATCTACAACGTATCCATAAGACCCTCGATGCAGCGTCTGTTGAAGCCTCAATTGAAACAGCACCTTTCGACCCCGCCCTCTTGAGGTCCGCAGAAACAATTGATGCACTCATGCAGAGAGGCCTTACTCCAATCCATTCACGGTTGAAGGTTTCGCTCAAGGTACCGCATTTGTCCGAAGCACTTGAATTTGGTATCGAAGTCCGCACATCAATCTCACCACCCGCTTTCGGCAGTGCTATGTTGGTGACTTCACCCATTGGCCTCTCGAGAGTTGAAATACCAGATATTCAGGAACTCCAAGACTACTTGAATACGGCTATCGCAAACGCTCTCGGTCAAGGAATTTTAAACAAACTGACTGGCTGGACGCTCAACGACAGATGCGGCGTTCTTGGTAAAGCAAACAGCAATGACAAAATCGGAATCGAGGTGCACGCAGGAGAAGATTCAGCACATGATGGTTTAATCTTGCGGACGCCTAAAGATAGGTTTGAGTGGAAGGCTCAAGACGAGATGAAACAAAACGGCTTTTGGGAGACAGTCAAGCAAGAAGTCTGGAACGGAGCGTGAAGCCGGCGCCAGAAAATTAGCTGCAGCGATTTTCAGGGTCCAACGACTTTTTCTCATGCTTGAACGAAGTGAATGATGGGTAGTGAGATAGAACAGCGTAGAAGGGAAGAAATCACAAGTCTTCTGAGCTGATATGGAGTGCCTTCGGGCTGGTGTCACAAACAATGGTGAGATTCTTGGCCGTAAGACCGCAGTCGGACCGTGATGTTGACTGGCACAGGCCAACAGTGGGGTGTTGTTGAGTGACGTATCACGGTGGGCGGTATGACCGGAGTCTTGGAGCGCTCAAGATTTCACCTTTCGCTTTGGCTCGAGGCTCTTTTTTTACATTCACTCTCATCTCTCCACCACGTGTTGCGACAGGTTTATAAACACAGCTGGCCAAGCACTCTGTCTGGTACAGCTTCTCACGCCTTCGAAATAATATATCAACTTCTCCCTCCCGCATACAAACACACTACAATCGACCTTCAGCATGGCGCAGGTCAACCTCGCTCCTCCCGCAATGCCTGAGGGCAAGAAGCGCATTGCTGTCATGACTTCCGGAGGTGACTCCCAGGGAATGTCTGGTGCAGTACGTGCCGTCGTTCGTCAAACAATCGCCTCGGGCTGTGATGCATTCGCCGTTTACGAAGGTTACGAGGGTCTCGTCCAGGGCGGTGACATGATCAAGCAAATGAAATGGGAAGATGTCCGTGGATGGCTCTCAGAAGGTGGAACTCTCATCGGAACAGCACGATGCATGGCCTTCAAGGAGCGCCCGGGTAGACTGCAAGCAGCCAAGAACATGATCGACAAGGGCATCGACGCCCTGGTCGTCTGTGGTGGTGACGGCAGTTTGACTGGTGCAGACAGATTCAGAGGCGAATGGCCCAGCCTGGTCGAGGAGTTGGTCAAGAACGGCACATTCAAGGAAGACCAAGTCAAGCCTTTCAAGCACCTCAACATTGTCGGCCTGGTCGGTTCCATCGACAACGATTTGGCTGGTACTGATGCCACGATTGGATGCTACTCTTCGCTGCAACGTATCTGCCAGGCTGTCGACTACATCGATGCCACCGCTTTCTCTCACCAGCGTGCCTTCGTCATTGAGGTCATGGGCAGACACTGTGGTTGGCTCGCCCTGATGGCTGGTGTTTCCACCGGTGCCGACTTTGTATTCCTTCCCGAGAACCCTCCTTCAGAGCACTGGGAGACTGAGATGTGCGACGTTGTCCAGCGTCATCGCAAACTCGGAAAGAGAAAGACCATTGTCATTGTCGCTGAGGGAGCTCACGACCGTCAGCTCAACGCCATCTCGCCCAACCAGGTGAAGGATCTGCTTGCTGGCAAGCTCGGTCTCGATACCAGAGTCACCACTCTTGGTCACGTTCAGCGTGGTGGTACTGCCGTTGCTTACGACCGTATGTTGGCTACTCTTCAGGGTGTCGAGGCCGTCAAGGCTGTTCTCGACTCTACCCCTGAGACCCCTAGTCCCGTCATTTGCATCGTCGAGAACAAGATTGTCCGCAAGTCATTGATGGAGGCTGTCAAGCTGACCCAATCCGTTGCTGAGGCCATCGAGCGCAAGGACTTCAAGTCTGCCATGAAGCTCAGAGGTGCCGAGTTCGACGAGTACTGGACCGCCTACAGCACCACAGTCTCAACTGACAAGGAGGAGCTTCTTCTGCCCAAGGAAAAGGTAAGATTTTTGTCCGAAAAATTGTAACGAGAACGTCACTAACATATACATAGCGCCTGCGTGTCGGTATCATCCACGTCGGAGCTCCCGCTGGTGGCATGAACGCTGCCACCCGTGCCGCCACTGCCTACTGTCTTACCCGCGGCCACACCCCCATCGCACTCCACAACGGTTTCCCCGGTCTCGCCCGCCATTACAAGGATGAGGAGAGCTCTGTTCGCGTGATCAAGTGGCTCGACGCCGAGAACTGGGCCAGCAAGGGTGGTTCGGAGATCGGAACCAACCGTGCTACTCCGTCTGAGGACTTCGACGGTGTCTCTGATGCCCTGACTTACCACAAGATCGATGCTCTATTCGTTGTTGGTGGTTTCGAGGCCTTCACTGCCGTTTCCGAGCTCCGCAAGGCCAGACGCGACTTCGACGCCTTCAAGATCCCTATCGTCGTTCTTCCCGCTACTGTCTCCAACAACGTCCCCGGTACCGAATATTCCATCGGTAGCGACACCTGCTTGAACGCTTTGATCGACTACTGTGACGCCATCAAGCAGTCCGCCGCCGCCTCTCGTCGCCGTGTCTTCGTCGTCGAAACTCAAGGTGGTGCTTCCGGCTACATTGCCACCATCGCCGGTCTCTCCATCGGTGCCGTCGCCGTCTACACACCCGAAGAAGGCATCCACCTCAAGATGATCGCCTCAGACATCGAGCACTTGAAAGAGCAATTCGCCAAGGACAAGGGTCAGAATCGTAGTGGAAAGATCATCCTCCGTAACGAAAAGGCCTCCAAGACCTACACCACCGAGATCATCGCCAACATCATCCGCGAAGAGAGCGGCGGCAAGTTCGACTCCCGTTTCGCCGTCCCCGGACACGTGCAACAGGGTGGTATTCCCTCACCTATGGACCGTGTCCGTGCCGTCCGTTTCGGTGTCAAGAGTATGCAGCACATTGAGTCCTTCATCGGCAAGTCCAAGGACGAGATCGCCAACGACCCCCTGTCTTGCTCGGTTATAGGAATCACCGGCGCCAAGGTCCAATTCTCCGGCATGGAGAAGGTTGAGAAGGAGGAGACTGACTGGAAGGACCGTCGCCCTAAGAACGAGTTCTGGATGGATCTGGTGCAGATTGTGGATACTCTTTCTGGACGTCCTCGTCCCAAGAAGGAGGATGCCATTGCTGCCGGTCTTCCTGCTTAGGCTGCTTCCTCACCAAACAGGGAAGGTCCTGGTTTCTGCTTGTCTACTTAATCATGATTGCAATGATTTCTTTCTCGTTTTTTTCCTGCCTCGTGGCTAGAAGCCCAGGCATTCATCATTGTATTTGGGGGTCTCTTACAGCTTTAGAAAGTTACTTTGCATCAATTCAACTAAGATTTCTCGATCAACGGAGCTCGAGATGTATACACAAGGACAATATTCTATTACAGCCATTATTCATCAATTTTTCCATCTTCTGAGTCTAGGTCTTGCCAAACACAAAGACACCCTTGCCAGATCTGAAGCCTTGCAATGTGCCTTGGACAGCCTTGATCAACTCATCACCCTTGGTCTCCCACTCCCACTTGACTTCATCAAATGGTGTATCCTTGAACTTGCCCTCCCTGACAAGATCCAAAACATGTTCCACAGTCTTTTTCTTATCCGCCGGGTTCGCATCACTCCATCTGCTCACCCAAAAGCCGTCATAGGAAATGTTCTTGAAAATCTGGAGACCAGCAGGAACGGTGACCGGTTCGCGGGACATGGCGCCATAGGTAACGATATGCGAGTTTTCTGCCAGGATCTTGGCCATGGAGTTGACGAGTTTACCACCCACGCAGTTGAGAGCCAGGTGGATTTCTTCACGACCTCCGTTTGTGGCTTGTTTGACGACGTCGCGGAAGGATTTATCCATTGCTTCGGCGTCGGTGAGGACGATATCTGCACCGAGGTCTTTCAATTCTTGCTTCATTGCTTCTGTGGCCGAGGCATCTGAGCGGGGACGAATGATGTTGATACTGCGGTAGCCCCAGAGTTTTGCGAGTTGGATTGCTGCTCTACCCACACCGGAGTTTGCGCCGTTCTGAATAAACCAGTCTCCTTCTTTGAGGGCCACAAAGTCTCTGAGCATGCGGTAGGCTGTGCAGGGATTTACGCTGACGGTGCCGGCTTGAAGAGGTGTAAGGCCTGATTTGTCTTCAATCTTGAGGAGGTTCTCGGTGGTAGTCTGGGCGTGGGTGCGCCAGGTGCCGAAGCCGGGCGAGCGCATAATGACCCAATCGCCTTTTTGGAAGCCTTTGACGCTGCCACCGGCGGAGAGGATCTCGGCGACACCTTCATTGCCTCCTACGGCGGTGGGTTCGGGGGCTCCGAGGGTGGTGCTGAAGTTCGGTTTGCTGGGGTAGACGCCTTGGATCTGGTTGATGTCTGCTGGGTTGATGGGGGAGGCGAGGAAGCGGAGGGTTACGAGATCCTTGTGGGCTGGCGAGATGCTGTGGCCGTGTAGTCTAAGAACATCTTTGGGTTCGCCGTAGTTGGTGAAGGCTAGTGCTTTTGCTTGCTCATAGCCGTATGCGCTGAGGTGACGGCGGGAGATGGGTGTTGTTGTTAGGCGAGTAAGAGGTGCCCGTAGGCTTGTGCTGCGTGTGCTCAATCGGAACGACATGGTGTGTGATATGTCCGGACAGGAATTGAGTTGAGACAGAAATTGGGAGAGCTTTCGGAGTCGGAGGGACAGTGACGTCGCCGACCCGCCGACCCGCCGAAGACACCGACCACCCGTTCCTCCGCTTCAGCTCTGCCTCTTCGCTTCCTGCGCTTCATCAAGATGTTGACCATATGTGAGGTAACAGCGCTTCTCATCTTGGAACAGATGTAGTTTCCGTTGAGTCATGACATGGGTGGTGAGTCTTGAAAAGCTTCGCACATATATCGATGCGCCCCAATCGTCTGGTTGTTTCGAATAATCAGGACCTATTGGCGCCAACCACATGATTGCCTGGCGGTAACGGCATCAATCGAGGTGTGTTCGATCGCTGGCGAGGAGTCTCCATCACCAGGTCCCTGACACCCACTCTGGCTTCTCCCATCTGTCTGCCTCATCTGGTCAACGCTTCGTGCATTTCTTCCATACCTTCTTTAGAGCTTTGGAGATACTGGATTTGGCCTTCTTCCCGAACCGCTTGACCTTTTCTGCTTTGGTCTTTGTGTCTGGTACCTGAGGAGGAACCACGTCACAGTCGCATGTCGCTCCATCTCCTGCGCCCACGCAGAGCCCACCATTCACACAGTCACACTCCACGAACTTTGTCGCTCTCGCTTGCTGTGCTGCCCTTCTGAGGACAACGTTGACCACACTTGACTGCGGTGTGTCGAATGCAGTCCTGAATGGATTCTCTTGCAAAGCCGGTGATGCGGATACTGGCTCTGACTCCGAGTCGATGGTCGAGTCTGATCCGGTTGAGCTCTTACTCGTCGTGTACTGTATTGGGTTATGCTCCAAGCTCGAGGCGTCCAGCGGTGTTGATGATGAAGCCATCGTGAAAGAGATCAGATGGGGTCGCGATGTCAAACGTGGTTGATAAGGTGCTGGAGCTTCGTGATGTCTGCGACGTCAAAACTTTGAGAAAGACGATGATGTTCACGACGAATGGAACCAGCTTGTGGCTTGCGAAGATCTTGTTCTGATTTTATCCTCACCCACGCGACAGGGAGAATAGTCATTACTGAAGTTTTTGAGACAGTTTGAGGCACTTCGCACAGATTCTTAAGAGACAAGGTATTCGATCGAATACACGACGAAAAGCTCGAAGACGCTCGAGTCGTCGAGATATTGTAGGAGAATCCGAGGTAAGTTGACCGCTTCACACTTCTATATCTCTTGTTATTTACTGTCGATTTTCCCTTTGACGAATTTCACTTGGGTGAAAGTCGTACCTGGTGGTATATCGCTGCCTGAGAACCTACCGTGGTTGAGCATGTTCCACGAATTCCATTGGCTGGGGTTGAAGTCCTATACAACCACAAGCGTATTATTAGTCAGGTGCCAGGTCACAACCACTCATATGAAGGAGATGTCTCAAGGCAGAACTCATCGTGAGTTGATATTCTAGTATAAGAGAAATCTCATCGCCGTCCTGCACTTCGCTTCCTTTGTCCATCGCCAAGTTCTCATAGCTGCTGTCAGTCAAGAAAACTCATCCATACCATCAACCCACGACTAAAAGCGAAAAGCACATCAAACGCTACGCACACCTTACTCTTCTTCTCTCATCTACCTCAAAAAACATGGCAAACATCATGCACCCTCATACTCTGGCACTTGCCACCGTCGCAGGTCAAGGCCTCAAGACACCAACTACCACATCAAGCCGCAAGGCACGAAAGGTCTGCCGTCTCACCAAATGGCTCACCTCCGCACAAGCTAAACTGCGTACCACCATCAGCAGACCTGCCAAAAGCATACCTGAGAAGTCCTGCTATCCTATCAGCAGCAAACGCACACAACAACGTCGCATCCACAACGAAGTCTTTGGCTGGACCAGCGACGCCTTTGACGAGATGAGCATGATTTCGAACTCTTCCTCATCCAGCAGAACAACCTTGACCTCACCATCGCCGTCTAAATCATCTACAGACACAAGGCCAAGAGAGCAACTACTCAAAGAAGCCGACGACGCTATGATCTCGCGACTCGAAAGCGCATTCACGAATGGTACCAACCGCCACCCTAGAGGTCGCAAAGCATACCTCAAAATCGAAGGATATTGATATTGACCTGGAGTCTTTATGAATGCTTGACCCTTTGCTCGTACCAAAGGGAGAATGGCACAAAGATATTGTACTCTCTGAAGTTATCGTCCTGCTTGTGATCAGGAGATATAGAGACGGAACGAGTTTATGAACCAGAACTCCTTTTCATTTTGCTTTCCGCATCTGTCAGCTACAGTGCTTACATATCATCGCGATGTTTGAATTAAAATGTATACACTGTTGGAGCAACTATATTTTCCTTGGTCTGATGTGTGCCTGCGTAATGACATGTGATTTGGATTGTGCCTGCCTTAGACCTTTGCCATCGACTTTGCCCTCGCTCTCCATATTTACAACACCATCGTAAAGCAAGTTGCTTCGACTCTTAAGAAAAGTTTCAACGAGAGAGGTTATTTTACTTAGCAGCTCTCCTGAGAACCATGTCTTCCATCGAGGGAACTTTTTACATATTGACAGCTGACTAACTCATCTATACACATCTAAGAAAGAACTACGTCCCATGACTTTACGCCTCCTTCTCAACAGCCTCAGCCATCTCCCCAAGCGTGTCAAATTTCCAATCATAGACTTCTTCCTCCTGATTCCCCATCTCCGCCCCTGGTCTCACGATCCAAGCGCCCATAACCCCCATCTTCTTTGCCGGATGATGATCATGAAACTGACTCTGCGCCGTCTGCAACACTTGCTCCTTCTCAACTCCAAACCTCCCCTTCACTTCTTTAAGCATATACTCGAAATTCTTGAGGTTAGGCTTGTAGCTTCCAACATCTTGAGCCGTGAGGATGGCATCGAAAGGGAAGTTTTGAAGTGGTCCCGCATTGGTTTTTGAAAAAGAGGTGCGGTCGACGTTGCTGAGGACGACGAGTTTGTAGTGTTTCTTGAGAATGTGTAGAGCGGCTACTGTATCAGGGAAAGCAGGCCATTGTCCTACTGAATCGCCGAATGCTTTGTTTGCCTCCTCTGATGGTTTCTCGCATTCCAGATCTGCGGCGATGGCTGGATGGATTGTAGACAGCAGGTCGCAGTATGTCATTTCTGGTGTTTTGGTTTGTTGGGATGCTTCGTGTTTGTGGTAGATTTGGAGAAGGTGCTTGCGTGTGTAGGAGGAGGTTTTGTTGTTGGTGTCTAGTAGAGGTTGGAGGGCATTGATCACGCCGGTCTCCCAATCTATCAGGGTGCCGTAGACGTCGAAGGAGAGGAGTTTGAAAGATGTGAGTTTGGTCATGGTGGTGTTTGGAAAATTGACAAGTTGGGTTTGGGAGATGATTGGTGTAGATGTCTCGAGACAAGAAGGACGTTCGTGGAAAGTGGAAATGAACTTTCTGATATAGTCTAGATAGTGATATGCACGCCCTTGAGATGACTGCTTATGTATGCAAGCCAAGATAGAACTCGACTTCAGCCGAGGGATGAGGTGGAACTGGCCGAAGCGGGCAAGCGGCGTGGCTTTATCTCTCCTTTCCATCTCGCAACATCAACCTCCGTCTTCCTTATATTTCTCGACATTACAAGCAGACCTTCTGGTTGAGTAGTTTCAGACGGCACTCGATGCCTTCAACAGCACATGATGTCGTCGATCGCTTCTACTTTCACTAAACAGACAGCACCAAGTATGATTCAACACGGCGGCGGCCGTCTAAAGCACCACCTGGCTTCTTCGCGTTGAGGATACATTTACCCAAATCTTGCCATTCCTTCCATCGTCAACAGCCAGTTCACTCAGTGAACTTGATCATCAGACCTGCCGGGGTAGCTCAATCGGTAGAGCGTGTGGCTCTTATCAATTGATAAATCCAAACCTCAAGGTCGCGGGTTCGAGCCCCGCCTTCGGCTATTCCTACACATCCAGTTGGCGATTCTCTTTTTGCTCTTTTGCAGGTTAATTCCTTTTGTGATGCTGGAAGAGACGGCGGAAGAAATGGTGGTGGTTTCATGAGAAGTTGAGAATTTTTGGGCGTATGGATTCATGGCTTGGCGGACAGGGTGGGCTGAGGAGAGATTATGCGTAGGCTTGGCGTGCTTCTGTTTTGCATCCTTGATCTTCGTCTTTGTAATCCTTTCTCTTATAATACGTTGGTACAGGACGGGAGAGGGTTACTGCGGTCCTCTGATGGTTGCAGCAGATTTGAGACACAAGTTTGCTCGTGATACCAGTCCACCTCCAGCCGAAGACAGGGCCTCAACCCGCTTGGTGAAATCGTGGGTTCAAGACCCGCCCTCGGCAATTTTTGAAATTCGAGCGAGAGAGTGAGTAGAGTAAATATTCACAAAACGAACTTTCAATGAGTAATTTGCAAGAAAATAGTGCTGTCAGATACAGTTGATTGTTGATTCATTTGATTCACATTTAACATTATGCACAAGAAAGAAAAATTGCGTTGCTAGACAGGCAGCCTCTCCTGGAGTCAGCACCCTTTCCTGTCCATTCCATTTCCCTCCTTTGCCCACCATATGAGATTCCCGTTCCAGCCATGCCCTATCAATTGGGTATACAAAAGATCCTTCGTCGTCAATGAACTCCCGAAGTATGAGATAAGAAATGAATCTGAACAAATGAGAAGAAAAAAAGTGGTTGTCGAAGAGAATTTTGTTTGTCGATGATGGTGATCAACCGAAGAAGCTCTTCTGGGTGGGTGTTTTGAGATCTCCTTGGTTGATGCCTAGGCCTGCCAGTCCTTTGACTCCTGGTCCGCCCATCTCGAGCACAGGGCTGGGCAGTTCGCTGTCTTCGCCTTCGGTGGCGGCACTGGAAGAACTTACACCATCGACCATGTCTTCAGGACTACTCATCTCGTGACGGCCCAGCAAGAACTGCTTAAAGCTAACCGATGGTTGTTCATCCTCTTCAACGTCATGGCGTAGTTGCAATCGTGGTGGGAGGGATAGTCTCAGTCCTTCTCGCTGTTGCATGTCCTCCTCTTCCTCCACAACGTTCGGTTCGGGTAGTCCATATCCATTGCCGAAGTCTAGCTCTTTCTCTGCAGTGGGGGTCGAGTCAAGTTTCACTTTCTCGATGAGTTGTGACAATGTGCCAACACTAGTTGTGCGCTCGAATGCTTCTTCTTCGATCTCCATAGATGTTGGTACACCGTGCAGGATGCAGCAGTTTCTTTCCAGATATTGTTGCAGTCGGTACTGTTGGCGATCCCATGACTCGGTGACTAGGCGCAGAGCAGCTTGTATGTCTTGATCTGTAAGCGAAGGAATTGGTGCGGTAATCGGTGAGTTAGAAAGGTTGTTGACTTTAGTTTTGGACGGCGAGAATGGGCGTGAAGATGAAAGTGGGGATGAGGTGTGGCGTGGGGAGGGTGCTAGCGAAGGGAAGGATGGGGCAGCTGCTGAAGAACTCCGGTTGACCGTTCTCTTCATGTTGGCGAGTCCCTTGCGAAATGTAGAGGACGAGGAAGAGGAAGGCAGTGGTTTTGCGGGAGGTGCTGATATTGAAGGTCTCAAAGGCGCCGTTGTAGCTGGAACTTCATCGCGAATATGCTTGACCTGAGTCTCTGTGTGCTTCAGAGCCGCTAGACGGCTTTCGTCCAGGTATGGCATGTAGACAAGCGTGGTGTTCTTGCCTAGTGCATTGATCATATCGGTGAAGGCGGATAGGGGTATATCGTTGTGTTCGCAATGCAATTCACGCAATGTTCTGTTCACTTTCAAGACTTCCGCTAGCATACTGGCACCAGGCAGACCGAGTCTTTGATACTGGACTCGAAGAACATGCAAGCCTGTGTTGTGTCGCAGACCGTTTAGCGCTTGGTTGAGCCCGACACCAAATCGTGAGGTTTCCAGACGTGAGTCTTCTCCTGAAATGTCTAGTTCTTCAAGCGTACTGTTCTCCGCGAAGAGCGACTCCAAGGCGCGACTGGTATCATCGTTTGCGTCACTGGGTAATGTTGTTCTGGAGATATCGAGATATCGGATACTGTGATTCTTCCTCAAAGCGTTGATCAAGTGTCGGAAGACTGATTCCTCACGATATTCGATGGCACGGATCGTGAGGTGAGTAGGTGTTGAACCATCCGCGATAGCTTTACATAATTGATCGTGATCCTTGGTGATATTGTTGTGACTGATGTCGAGATGAAGGGAACGGGGCTCGATTGAGCCACGCTTAGTGGCGCGCATGATGGTCGCAATATCACTGCCAGACATGTATGCTGAGTCCAGATAAAGTTCCCGGAGAGTATCTGATTGCTGGTGCTTGAGGTATGTTGCAAGTGCTTGGATTGTGTTCTCATTCAGTGAGGTGCCCGTCAGCCTGAGCTCTTCCAAACGCCAGGTAAGGAGAGTCTCGGCGTTGAAAAGAGGTTCAGCCCCTGAAGTCCGAGAAGCAAAAGACAGGTTGAGCTTTCGAATGAATCCAAACACGCTAATCTGCCCATCGAACACGGCCGGGGCAAGACGTGCAAGGTTTCCTGAAATGTCCAAAGCCTCCAGAGTATTGTCTTGGGCACGAAGTGAATCCAGAATCAAACTCAATGTACGATCAGTCAACGAGCACCTGCTCAGTTCTATGGCGCGGAAATGACAGGCCTTGTCGCTCGCTGCCCCGACCAAGTAGTCAAGATCGGTCTCACTCAGGTGGATCCCATTCAATGCGATCCAGTCAACATTGGTGATTTGATGTTTGCAAAGTGGAGAAAGAGCTTCGACCACACCACACCCAATATCCTTGATTTTGACCTCCGAATCGTCCGTGTAATCCGGAGGCTTTGCGACAATGCATCTGGAAAAGTCCATTCTCCGAAGCTTCTTATTTGTTGCGGCCAAAGCACGAACTTCTTGTATCAATAGGCAAGATTCAGTGAGTTCCTGTGCGGTTAGACGAAGCGGCGTTCCTCGTTTCGTTCTTGTACAGACATGCTCCGAGCCATAATTGTCGTGAAGTCCATTGAGCACATCAAGCTGAACGTCAGCAAAAGAGAGCGAATTGAAAGACTCGTTGTATCGCAAAGCTCGCATGACAGCCAGTAACTCGGCTGCGCTGTGCTTTTGTCGACGTGCGTCCGCAAAGGGTAGTAGTTGGAAACGAGGCGCGTCTTCGCATGTGTAGTCGATGGTGTAACAGATATTGGACGGATTCACGTCGTATGCGATACAATAAGCTGTTAGCGTGCGTTCGAAACAGCAATGGTCCTCAGCGTCCGAGTTCACCGACGGAGGAAGATGGTCTTCAATCTCTTGTGGGACATTAAACTTGAACAGGCGAGAAGAGCACTCGGGACGGAGGACATTCTCAACATGATGAAGACGAAGCGCAATATCTTGAGACGCCAGAGAAGCCAAGTACAGGGTTTTTGGGCGTTTCATGGGTTGTCGGAAGGTGAGTTCAAAATGGTCATCTGAATGACTCAATCGAATTGCAGTCATGTTGAGAATGCCATACGATGTCGGAACATTGCTTGCAGACAGTGAAGGCGACGAAACACGGCTAGTGGTCTTGATCAAAGGGATCATGTGGACCTTGTGTATACCAATGGCTAGGAAGCAGACAGTCGAGGCGATTTTGGACAAGTCATCGGTGGACGATCGAGATTTTGAAAATTGGCGTTGTACAACCTTGTAGATAACGTAGTTTGCAGGATCGTAATCGTTTTCGCGCTCCACAGCTCTGGCAGCATTTTTGGAATTGACGACAGAAAATGGATTAACGTCTTGAAGACGAGTCTTGTTGGCAGCTGTGCGGATTGATCGCAACCAAAGGTCTCGGTCCTCGGGATCGCCAAACTGCATGACCATGGCGGAAGCTTGAGAACCTTCCTCATCAAGGTAGCAGACTTCAATGGCAAAATAAGGTCGGCCATCATCGAGCCTGTGAACTGCAACAATGTGACGAAGAGTGACTCGACCTTCCTTGTCGCCGGACGAATCGGAATGTAAAGATTGTAGATCCTGTGAGGAGCCAATAGATTGGGTCGAGCTATGGCGGATTGTCGGGCTTCTGCCGAACGGAGGAGGGACTCCACCAATGCTGTCGGCAGCCTTCGACTGGTTCTTGTAGCGTAGGATGTGGGTGTCTGTCAAGACCAGGTACTCTTTCTTCTTACGAAACATGCTACTGCTGGTCTGAACTTCGCCATGGTGTAGGACTAGTCTCTTTCCGAAATGGCTGTTGTCGAAATCGGCCCAATTGATGGATGGCGTACGGCTCGATGTGGCGGTCAAAGGACCGTCGTCTTCGTGCATGGATCGCATGGATCTGAGGGAGCCAAAGACGGATGAGACAGGACGGCCACCACTCCGGACGCTCAGTGTGGGACGGCCGGTGGGCTTGGGCGAAGGAAGAGTGTTTGCTGAGGAGGGCGAAGGGTCCTCATCGTGGACCAGCTCGGGTGAGGATTCGAGGTTGGTGATGAGAGTGGGGCCGCGACGCTTCTTGAGAGTCTTGGACGAGTCCTTGTTCAGCTTGTCCGGGTCGTCGCGGGTGGTGGGGTGGATCTGGGTGAAGGAGGGGATGCTGAAGATACTGCGCCTCCGGCCGGCGTGCTCCCGACTGGTGGAACGGGGCATGACGGACGGCGCGGTGGGAGAGTACAAAGAAGAAGGTGTCGTCGAGAGGGCGGGCGTGCGTGGTACTACTGGGGCATGGCTGGCTTAAGTCCGGAGTTCATGGCGGCGGGAGATCAGAAGGAGAGGGAAATTAGATGATCCGGCGTCAGATGAAGGTGATTGGCAGCACACGTCAGAGCGAGAGGGCTGCCGACATGTCGACCTTGAAGGCGATAGAAATCCGTAGAGAGAGTGGTGAGAAGAGAAGGTGCAGAGAGGGCGGCGCAAAAGATGTTCCTGAGCGAGCCGAACGATTTGGACTTTGAATGTTTAAAGCGAACGGAAAGCATCGTTCGATCGTCGTCAGAGGCGTCGACGCAAAGGACTTGGTAAAAACAGGAAGCCGTCTTTCTAACCACCACATGCATGCGTCTTTCGATCAAGTTATTGATTCTCTAGCTTGGCAGACATGTACCACAGCATGGACTAGGAGACTGATGTCTTGAGCGACCATCTCTCGCAGACTCCTGTTGTAGTGTTTCCATAGCTACGCAAAGCACAGAGAGTCACATGGAACATGTCTTCTGCATTGGCGTTGGATAATCGGATTCGGCGCTTTCGTATCAGAACGCAGAGTGCACAGACGCCCCGGCCACTCGGCAGAACCCTAGTGATAGTCTCCGTAACGCTTTATCGATAATTGTCGAGAAGAATTGGTGGTTGCCGTCTAAGTTTTGATAATTCCAAACGCATACCAAGCGCTACTTTCGATGCCCAGCTGGCGCACCCACGGCGTTCGCCCTCTCAGGCCGCTTTTCACCACCCAATTCTATGTCTGTCCGCCATGTCGACTGCGTCTCTTTTCCGCTACAACATCACGCCCGCTCCGCCACTCGACGCGCCTGCTAGACGCCGAATCCGACAAGAATCATAATGCCGAGGACGAGAATGTCAAGCCTACTACTCCCGAAGACAACAAGGATGAAAATGTTAAGCATACTGCTCCCGAACATGCCAGCGAGGACAACGACACCGAGACCGCCGCAGATATATGGCCCTTCGTTAAGGGTGACTTGAAAGAGTCTGGAAATACCCAAACCAATGAAAAGTCTAAGAAGAAGCCTGTCAGACCCGTCAGAACATACGGCGCTGTACATGAGGAAGTACGCGAAAAAGCAGAGCATGCTTTTACCCTACATGACTACCGCCGTCGGGAAGCACTGCTCCACTACTTGGAGCGCACAAATGCCCAGCGAGAGACTGAGGAGGCCTCGCCCGAGTCACAAACAGAGAAGGCCAGACCGGAGTCATTCCAGTCTCTTGTGCAACCGATTGGACATGACGAGAAGGCTGGCGACACTCTCCAGACCATCTCCAATTTCTTCAAATCCTCAGAGCCTTCTTCTGCCTATGACGGAGGCGCCATACAATCCTTGAAAGATGCCATGCTGTCTATCAAGAGTGATCCTATATCCATTGGCTGGAACAGAACCCCTAGGAGGTTACGGACTAGGCGTAAGCGCTTCGTGAACAGTCCCGCGCCCCAGACCCCTGAGCGTGTCGCTAAAGCCGAGAAGAAGAGGGCGTCCGACGAAAATCGTGCCATGAAGTTTCTCGCAGATGGTACGGGATTCATGGAAGCCTCCACCATCGAAATGGAACGGTTACATGTGGACCAACCACCCGTTCCTCGTGTACAACATGGCCTTGATCGTGTCCTCTTCACTCAAGGCGTTTACCCGTTGCAAGACTCACGTTCAAAGGTTTTTAACTTTGACCCCTACCTCCAAAAGATCATGCCCGTCACAGAGTTTGATTACGATGCACTCAGTGCTTACAAGACTTCCTCTCAAGACTCTTTCCTCTCCGATTTTGCGAAAAAGCACGGCAAGAAATATGTCGGTTCTACCTCGAGTATGACGAGCACCTTGTCACACTTCCACTATCTGCTATCTTCCTGGCGCAAGATCAACATTAGCATGTTCTCGAAAGACTTCCCTGACACCCTACAAAGCTTTACCGCACTCAACCGCGCGCCTACCTCCATCTTCTTGAGGCGAAAAGGCGATACCTGGGCTGTTGATGCTGACAAGGAATTCGATGGCGCCAACGTTCTCATGTTGCTCGGAAGATCCATGGAAAAACTTATGACCATGCCTACCTCCGAGTTTGAGAAGTATAGAAAGGGCAAGTCTGACGGCATTTCCGAGGCCGAGCGTAACAGGCCCGAGTCTTTCCATTACTCTAGCCTGGGAGACTTCTTGCTACGATCCCAACTAGACGCTCAAGATGACCGTCTGCCCGGAACCGGCATGTTTGATTTGAAAACGCGAGCCGTTCTTCCTATCCGCATGCAGTCTCAGGACCACGAGCCCATGACTGGATATGAGATCGTACAGGCTCAAGGCCAGTATGAAAGCTTCGAGAGAGAATACTACGACATGATGCGCAGCACTGCGCTCAAGTATTCTTTGCAGGCTCGTATGGGACATATGGATGGTATCTTTGTTGCATACCACAACGTCAAGCGCATCTTTGGCTTCCAATACATCAGTCTTAACGAGCTTGACCGGGCTCTTCACGGACAAGCTGACCGCACTTTGGGAAATCAAGAGTTTGGCCTTAGTATCAGTCTGCTAAACGAAATCTTCAACAAGGCTACTGAGAAGTTCCCTGATCAGGTAAGCATCATTCAGCTATGATTCTCGAGTGAGTACTAATGTCAATACAGTCCATCCGATTTCATTTCGAGACCAAAGCCGCCGAAACGCTACCGATCATGCAAATCTTTGCAGAGCCCATGAGTGAAGAGGATATCGAAACAATTCAAAACTCACAAAAAGCCAAGATTGCTGAATGGGAGCGCGCGCTGCGTGATCCAACTTCGAAGTCAAACAACGAAGAGTCTCACGATACTGTCGAAGAAACCAACGAGGAGAAATTCAATGATTTTGGAGACTCAAGCAGTGATTTGATCAAGTCATCGGAAGTGCCCGAATCACCATCAGAGACGACCGCCACAGAAGGCACGAGAAAGGATGGCTTCGTCGAAGAGATTGAGGCCATCTCAGAGAAATCCGAGCCTGATGCCGAGCCAGAGGCAAAAGAGACGAGAGGGCCTTTACTAGGAATGACGCTTACAGTCCGTTCAAAAGTCAATGGTGTATACGTCGAGCGACCAGAATTCCTCAGGAAGAACCACGACTGGACCATTGATTACTCTTTGACCGAGATGACGTCAGAGGATCAAGCGTGGCACAGTTACAAGGCGACTAAAGCGCGGCGCAAGAGAGTATACAACAAGATCAACAAGGTGGACAAGAGTGATCCGGACAGCTCTGCAGCCACTTACAACGAAGCGTATATCGGCATGCTGAAGGAGCTCAGCGAGAAGGGCAGTAAAATGAGGGCCAGACTTGACAAGGCTGCGGCAGACAAGCCAAAGATTGTGGTCGGCATGCCGTACGTCAAGGCTTCGGAGAGTCATGGTGTGAGGACGGACGATGTGAGGATTGAGAGCGTTGATGACTACTTGACGTGGCTGTATGCAGAGAAGGCAGCACCTGTCGAGAAGGAAAGTCCTGTCGAGCAGGCATGATTGATATGACCCATTTGTACAAATATTATGTATTAGCAAGAGAGCATTGTATGATAATCTAGACTCGTGGCCAGAGCTCTGTGGCCGAACACAGTAACTATTAGAGGACCAGGGTCACTTGAAATGTGTTGGATTTTTGGTGAAGGAGAAACGACATGACGTCGCAACGATGGCTTTCGAGGCACGAACGTCTCAGTGTCTCACAGCTCCGTCGCACTGCTACACCAGAGTAAAGCAGCAGCACAACAACGAGGCGGCGACGAGTCTTAGCACCATCACTTTATATATCAGATATTCACAATGCCGCCCAAGAACCGCAACAACCGCAACTCGCACCCGCGACCTACGGCCCATCACCACGTTCCTTCAGACTACGACACCGACACTGCATATGCGACCGACGCCATGAGCCTCCCACAACCAGCACCCATTCCGGCGCGCACCAACGAAGAGCTCAACCTCAGTGTACTGCAACGACACGACCCTTCGGTCCATCAAATCCTATCTGTCGCTCCTTTTGCCGTTGTCTACACCTTCAACCCGGTCTCGACAAGCTGGGAAAAGCAAGGAGCAGAGGGCACATTGTTCGTCTGCTCGCTTCTGCCACCGGTCGGAGGTCCCCAGATTGAGCGATACAGCTGCATTGTTCTGAATCGCCGCGGTCTCGAAAACTTCTCGAGCGAACTGTTCTCGGCCGAATCCGTTCAAGTGACGGACGACTATGTCATCCTACAGGTCGAAGGAGAGGATGGAAGTGCGAACATCTACGGTCTCTGGATTTTCGCCGAAGAAGGAGGAAGCACGGTACAGACGAGGGTGGTGAATGCCTTGATCATCCAAGAATGTGCAAAGAGGGCCGAAGACAGCAGGGACGCGGCTGCTGTGGCTGATGTGGAAGACGAGTACATTGAGGAAGAACTGCCGCCATCGATGCAGCCGAATTTCGAGGAGCCGCCGCCGCCGACAATACATCGACAGCAAAAGGAACCGGAGCAACAGAGATACGAGTACGAGCAAGAAGCACAAGGCCAACAAGTAAATCTCTTGCACCTTTTCAAGAGCAACCAGCAACAACAACGTCCCGCGCTTGCCTCGCCTTTCCAATCTCACGATCAGCAGCAATACTACGCCATGCAACACCAACACCAACTCCAGCATCAGCAACATCAACAGCAGCTTCAGCAGCAACAACACCAACAGCAATTAGCTGCCATGCAACAGCAACAACAGCTTCAGCAGCAACAAATGCTACAACAACATCAAGCCATGCAGCATCAGCATCAGCAGCACCAACATCAACCTCAAAACTTCAACGCTGCTCCCCCTCCACTACCTGGATATGGTGCTCCTCAACAATACTCTCAGCAATACCCTCAACAGCATCCTCAGCAGCACCCTCCTCCTCCTCAAGCACAACCTCAAGGACAGGCCGATGTTTTGATGAGTCTGTTCTCAAACGCCAGACGTGGATATTAGACGGAAGTGTAATGGCACGCAACGACAATGGCCAGAAGAGCAAAGAGATGGTTATTACGAAGATACCCCCCATTGTTTTGACAGAAACTCACAATCCTACCTTCTTTTCCGATCTTCAGATCTCATTCCAAACTCTTGCTTGCTATGTCGTAACTCTGATATTGACCAGGTACACAAAGGCCGCTTTTAGCAGGATTTACTGATCGAGCAGAGACGAGACTACTACAGTTATGCAACTCAGAGGAAGATGAGTTCTCAAGTGCATAAGGAAGGAACGAATGTGACATGACCAAGACGAAATCGAGATGATCGATAGAATTTCGGTGTGACTCCGGGCTGAGCATTACGATTCAGTAACGATCGCAACTGCTTGTCTTTGCCATTTCACTTTCATCACAATCACCAACCCTCTAGACTACTTTGCTATGACACAAACACACCTAGTCATTGAATTCCAATCAATTGCTCAAAGAGCGAATCTCTCTTGTATGACCAAAACTCACATCAAGCCCGATATTCATGTTGACACCATCTATGCCAGACCTCCTCAGCTTTCTTTCACCTTCCCATCAATCTTCTAGTCACAATGAGCTTCCTCTCAGACTCGATCATCATCTCAATCTTCTTTCTCATCTTCCTCTACTTTATCTTTCCTCGGGGTTTCAATTGCCTTTCCATCGCTCTGGCCTTGACGCTCTGGGGTTCCGACCATATGACATATAAGCAAGTTGTGGATTCTTGCACTGATGGGAATAAAGGGTGGACGGTGGATGAGAGGTGTGAGGCTGCTGTTTGGATCTTGGTGTTGCAGGTTTTGGTTACGATGGTTGGGGTCATGTCTGGTATTGCCGAAATGGAGGGGATTATCGGAAGGATGAGAATGAAGAGGGTGGAGGGAAAGAGCATTGACGAGAAGGCGACAGGAGGCAAGAGGGCGTAGGTGGAATGGTCTTTCTTTGGCAAATTCGACTTTTTTGGGAAATGTTTGTGCATTTTGATGTGGTCCATTTAATTTGCAGGGTTGTGATGGAGACTAGCGATCATGAGGCCAGTTGACAGGGATGAGCTCACTCCCCATGCTACTGCGAAGTAATGTCAGATGTCTGCTAAAGATGCAGGAAGCATTTGATGTCCATAGACAGGGTCTCAAGAGCAGCAACATCATTTGTCCAAGATCAAAATTCATAGAACAGCAAAGAGAAAGAAGAGAGTATAGATACAAAGCTCACATAATGTTCAGATTAAGCCTTCTTACCTCTAGTCTCCCTCCACTTTGCAACAGCATCCTCAAACAACTTCTTCGCCGGCACGTTAGCACCCAATCTCGCACACAACAAGAAAGCACCACTCAATTTTCTATGCAACGAATAAGTTTCCTCTGGCGGCGGTGCCAATCGTTCTCTGACCATCAGACCAATCTTTTCCCTCACTCGGTCGGTGATGGTCTGGTTCTTGAAGTCGTAGAATTCTGACGCACGACCAGAGTCAAAAGGTTCGGCGAGAGTGAGAATGGAGTCGACGTGGGCGGTCAGCATGGCGTCGCTTTCGGCACCGGTGAGGTAGCCGAGTTTGATGGAAAGATCGCGGCAGGCAGTGCGGTCGTGAGTAGATGCTGCAATGAGCAGCTGCACATAGGGGGTTACAAACGTCTCTGGGAACTCTCTGGAAGCTCCAAAGTCTAGAAGCTCCAATTTGCGCTCTGAAGCAGAAGTGCCACGGTTGTAGAGGAAATTTGTCCAATTGGGATCGGTTTGCATGAAACGCCATTCCATGAGTTCGCGTAGGCAGAGGCGGAGGACTTGAGTACCTATCCAGTCTCTTTCTTCTTGGCTAAGGTCGGGGATTTTGGTTGCGCCTTTGCCGTGCATGAGCTCGGCGGTCAAAACTTCAGGGCCACATGCTTCGAGAAAGACTTCAGGGACACGGAAAGTGGCGGTCTCGTCCTTGAGGAGAGAGGCGAAACGGGTACCGCATTCTGCTTCACGTGTATAGTCGCATTCCCAGCCTAGCTCAGTGCGAGCATTGGCAATTGTCTTGTCGAGGAAGAGGCCAGGGGGAAGAAGGCGTGATGCTGTGAGGAGAAGAGAGAGGTTGTTGAGATCGCTATCGATACTGCCACGAACACCGGGGTACTGGATTTTGACGGCGACTTCGCGACCATTGGAAGCCAAAGTAGCGCGGTGAACTTGGCCGATGGATGCAGCAGCTATAGGCACATCTTCGAAACTCGAGAACAGATCTTTCCAGTCAGCACCGAGATTAGCAGCAAGTTGCTTGTTGCGTTGCCATGGAGGCATATAATCAGCACTGTCTTGCACACGTTGAAGTACGGCATTGATGGCTGGAGGCAACATCTTGGAGTCTTGGAAACTCATCATCTGACCAAGCTTGAGTGCTGCACCACGCATGCGGGACAACTTAGCAACAAGTCTTTCCATGTTGGCGGGGCTAAGCAAGAGCGAACCACTCGCGGCTGCTGCAGCGCCTCCAGTCACTCTTCGTAGGCTTTCGCCTACAGCACCGAAGGCCATGCTTGTAGCTAGACCGCCATATTGCCAGAGTCTACCAAAGCGAGAGGAAGGTACGGCAGATTCACGTAGTTGGTAAGGAGTGGCTGGCTTGTCAGACTCGAGCGCAGGGGATGAGGAGGCAGCAGTAGCATCGGCAGCCATGGCATCGGCCAGCTCTTGTGTCTCCTTGTCGCTGATTTGCGACTTGGCTTCAGCGACAGGTGCAACAGGCTCAGCGACTGAAGCCGAAGTAGCAGACTCCGGCGATGACACACCCGGCCTTGCGCTGAAAGTGTCTGCATTATTGTCTTCGGCCTTGATGCTCTGCTGGACTGGCTGCGCAGAACCTTTCCTTGCAGCCTTCATCTTAAGCTCGTAAGCCTTTCTTCGGTCTTCTCTACCTCCACTATTGAGTAGAGATGCAACTCTGGGACTGTGGAAAATGTCAGTGTTGATGCCTTCAGGCGCTTCGTCCTGTGCGGGAATGGCCTCTTGCTTTGGAATTGGCGGTTGAGCAGGGTGACCCTTGGATGAGTAGAAGACATCCTGGTTAATTTGGCCGTCCTTGACATGATCATCACCACCCTGAGTATCTTCGACAGATTTGGGGATTTTCGTGCGAGGTAGAGAGGATAGTTCGACGGATGACTCCGTAGGTCTCGTATTGAAGGTGTCCTGTCCAGGTGTGGAGATGGATTGAGAGCTACCGGAGACGGAGGGAATCTGGAACTCGGCCATACGCTGCATCTTGACTGTATGATCGGCATGACTATCTTGTGTAGCCGGCGTGGGGATAGTAGAAGCACCTGACTCTGTAGGGTGCAGGTCTTTGATGATGGATTGCTGGTCTGCCAGAGGGTCCTTGGGGGCGTCCGTTACTGGTCGTTGACTGAAGGTGTCTGTACCCTGGCGACTCGGCGACGGATCGAGAATTGCGCCTTCAGGAGGTATCGTGCCGTCGGGTAGAGGATGGCGACGCGCCTTTTCTTGTGTGATGTGCAAATCGTCCTTTGGGGGTGCTTCTGCAGCAGCGTTTTCCTCGGACCTCTCCCAATGGTGATCCTGACTCAATCCTTCCTCGTGTATGTCGGGCCTGTCTGCACCTTGAACCGTCTCTTCACGGGGTATCGGTTCCTCATGTCGACTCGTCTGTGGGTATGAAGGTCCAGTTTCGTTGACCCTCCGCGAAAGGGCATATGCAGCTCTTGCCGTAAGGGTCACGCGATCTGTCTGGTTCTTGACAGCCTTTGCCAGACTCGAAGTCTGCGTAAAGAGTTCCCATTGTTGCGCGCGGATGTTGAAATGGTGTTTCGCTATCGATCCAGATGCGCTGAAGAGTCTAGCCGCGTCTAGCAGCCGTCTGCCCGCCATTGTGTTGTCTCAATTGTCTCCCTATCGATATTTCGTGCTCATAGTTGAGTTGCTGTTCGACTTTCGCCCGCGCGTGTTTCTGTAGAGGATCAAAATCGCTGACGTCGATGTTGTCGAAATGCGGGCAGCTGTCAAAGCTTCCGGTCATGCCTGCAACTGTTTCTTGACCTGGAATATTCACGAAATTACATATCTAGACATGAAGAAGGTAATTGTGAATCTCAAATAAGTAAATAATCCAGGTAGTAAGTCAGAGCGACGCAGATTACGATACCGCATGTCTGTTGACAGCATTGACTCGGTCATGACAAGACTTCATCTCGAGTCTCGAGTCTCGACTTCCGTCTTCTGTGCTTGCTCTCACCTTCCTTCTGAACAGGCTTCCTACCAAACCACCTTCTGTTACACTCTCTCAAAACCACCCCCCTCTCACACTGCAGGATGAGAATTGGCTGCCTTCAATTCGCCCCCAAGCTGGGCCAGGTCGAGGAGAACATACGTAAAGCAGACTCCCTGCTCGAGGGCACCTCGGCCTCCGAACTCGACCTCCTAGTCTTACCAGAAATGGCCTTTTCAGGTAATACTTCTTTCGGGTCACTTGTCCAAAATCATCAAAATCTAAATATCATGCCCACAAACACAGGTTACAACTTTCCCAACTTGGAAGCCATAACACCATTCCTTGAACCTTCAGGCACTGGTTCCTCATCCCAATGGGCAAAACGCACAGCCGCTCGATTGAACTGCACAGTCGCCGTTGGATACCCAGAACTCACTGCAGACGGAAAACGATATAATACAGTCATCAGTATATCACCAGACGGCACGACCGCAGCAAGCTACCGCAAGACCTTCCTCTACTATACAGATGAGACATGGGCTCTTGAAGGCGACACTGGCTTCTACAATGGCGAGCTAGGCGCTCTGGGTCAAGCTTGTATGGGAATATGTATGGATATTAATCCCAAGAAGTTTGAGGCGCCTTGGTCTGCGTACGAGTTCGCGACTCATTGTGTGGATGCAAAGACGCCTTTGGTTGTGCTTTCGATGGCTTGGTTGACTAGATTGTTGCCGCAGCAATTGCAAGAGACGGCCATGCAGCCGGATTTGGAGACTTTGAGTTATTGGTTGGAGAGGTTTATGCCAGTAGTGCAGAGTCAGAGAGAAGGTGGGACTGTGGTGGTCATGGCGAACAGATGTGGTACTGAGCCTGGAGCGGTGGCAGGAGTGAGCCAGGGTGTCGATGATGAAGGGCAGGAGATTGTGGGGTATGCGGGAACGAGTTGTGTGTTGATGGTCGATCAGGGAGAAGTCAAGATCTTTGACATCCTGGGGAAGGCCGAGGAGAGATTGTTGAAGATCGATACTACAGAGGTGAGTTTGTCCATCTGAAGGACTAAAATGTCAGTCGCTAACTCGGAACAGCCGCCTCAGTTTGCATTGCGTGCCAAAGTGTCGCAATGAAGTTAGGCTATGTGCAGTTCCTGAAGATCATGTAGAATCGAGCGACTCGGGTCGATGGGCCGAGCTTGAGAGTGCAGCACACTGGCTGATAGAGAAGGCGTCGCGCATGTATAGTATCCAGAACATCACAAATATGCAAAGAGACAAGACTCAAAAAGGTGTCAAGGCATTTCATCATGTAATTTCCATCAACCAGAAGTTTTGTTTTTTGTGATACGCATCCCCTAGCAAAGAACTAGCGCCATATTTTGATTCTTGATTGTCATTCCCTGCGTGATTCACAAGCCCCCACGATGATGGAAAAAAAGAGGGGACCCTTTCCTTCCTTCCGTTGAGAAAGGGAACACGGGCCCTAGAGCGAAACAGTCGGCTTCTTTCAGAAACAGGTCGCCAACGACGAACGAGTCGACATCGAGGGAATAGGTTGGCTGCTTGATATCGTGGGCGAGTCGCTTAGATACCGATGCGGGTCTTGCGCCAGTGACGTCTCTTGGCGTTGTATCTGGAGGGAGTCCGTTAGTCTTCAGGTTCTGCAGAGTTCGTGCGCTCTTCGAGTATGTGTGTTCGGTGCGTCTGGTGGTCGTCGGGCGTGCAGGGTCGGTCCATGTTTCCAAATGCTTCGTTTGCATCACACGTCGCGTGTCTCGGTCTTCTTTCCAGGCTCTTTCTCTTTTGATACTTCGAAGATGGGGCCGGATCAATCGTACCTGATGGTGTTGTTGGTGCGCAGACGGATCCACTGAGGGATGGGACGGTTCTGCTTCTGCGCCTTGGCGAGCTTCTGCTTGGTGCGGAAAGACTTGTGGGACTACATTGTTATATCATGTCAGCGAGACTGTCTGGCTGATCGAATGGCGCGGGCGAGGGCTCCTTACAGGCATCTTGACGGTCTTTGTCGCTGGTCGTAAGAAGGGAAGAGACGCCGGCTGTGAAATTCTACAATTCGATGTGGCAGGTGCGTGCGTCACCTTGGCGCTTGCCGAACTTGGCGGCAAATCCCGTGACAGCGAATCAGCTCCGCCCGCCACTTCTCAAGTCCGACGAACATCAATCTGCGATTGCCTATTCACAACTTTTCTGCAACTCGACCACAACACTCTCGACAGCTTTCACTTCTTCGAATCACTGGTCGCATAAGCCACTACTTCCGAATCTATCTATCATCATGCCCAAGGCAGAAGTCGGCAGCACAAAATGGCTCTCCAACAACATGAAGTCCAAGGGCCTGCAAAGGCTGCGCTGGTACTGTCAAGTGTGTCAGCGTCAAATGCGCGATGAGAACGGTTTCAAGCAGCACACCTTGTCCGAAGGCCATGTGCGCGCTATGCTGCTGGTCGGCGAGGATCCCAAGAAATACATTGCCCAATACTCGGAAACATTCAAGAAGGACTTTTTGACTCTCCTGAGGACGTCTCATGGAGAGAAAAAGGTCTATGCCAACCACTTCTACCAGGAATACATCCACGACAAGGAGCACATTCACATGAATTCTACTAAATGGCCAAGCTTGACTGAATTTGTCAAATACCTTGGAAGAGAGGGTATCTGCAGAGTTGAAGAAGGCGACAGAGGCTTGGAGATTGCGTGGGTCGATGACAGTCCTGAGGCACTCAGACGCAGAGAGATGGTTCGCAAGAAGGAAGCCATGGAGAAGGGTGACGAAGAGCGTGAGACCCGCATGCTTGAGGCGCAAATTAAGCGTGCACAGGAGAAGAAGCGACAACAGGAAGAGGAAGACCGATTGAACCACAAAACTCAGGACGAGGAGACGAAACCCAAAAAGGCCCAAGAAGGACCCTTGTCATTTAGTCTTGGTCTAGGATCCAAACCAGCGACTACAGACTCAACAGAAACAGCTACGGAGAAGGCACCTTCGCCGACAGAGAAAGCTCCCGAGTCCAAGGCTGAGCCTATTCTAGAGTTCAAGACTGGAGACGAGAAGCCAGCAGAATCTCCCGCACCTCCAGCTGCACCCAAGCTTTCTCTCGATCTAGGATCCAAGCCCAAGCGTGTCAACGTGTTCGCGGCTGCATCAAAGTCCAAGTCTAATCCTCTCAAGGAAAAGAAGCCTGCGCAGGTGATCGAGGAACCCAAGAAAATGAGCGCAGCAGAGCGCATCATGAGAGAAGAGATGGGCCGGAAGCGCATGCGTGACGACCGTCAATCTGGCGGTGGTAAGCGACCCCGTCTTGGTTTGTAAACTATAACTCTATGTTCTGCACGTTTAGCGAGGCGCTTGGGAAGGGGAAACATGGCATGACTTACGACTGCATTATCGGTTATCAAAGGTAGGAATGGACACTCAGTTCCTGCTTGGATCAAGTCTCAGAAATCAGAGTCCTCTTCGTGAATTGTTTGAGCCAGCAAACCATATCTGCCTGCGCCTGGCGTGTCGAGCACACTGCTCATAGACAAGGTAGGCGAGAGCATAGCTTCGGACTGATACATGTCTTTGCGTCTTCGTGAAGCACGATATTGTTTCGAAGTAGGGCCCCGAATGACAGGCTCTGGAGCTAGGTGTAGGTTCGAATACAGGAAAGAGTACACGAAATGCAAGAGCAAGCCACAAGATAGACCGGTGATAGAGGCGACACCAAGATAGATGTAGATTGTCTTGGCAATGGTTAGCATATTAATAGTAAAGGATGCGGGGCAGCAAGCCATGGGGTAGATGACCTCGAATCTCTGCAAGAAACGAAATGGAGCAAAAGTGCAGTACGCAAGCAATTGACCAAAGAGGACGACGGGTTGGAGCAAGAAGAGCAGAGCACTCGTGATTGGCGAGAGCAGGGCTTTGAGGCACAAAGCAACGAAGGACAGTAGAAAGTAGACGGGATATATGAGGTAATAGAGGCCAGTCAGAAGCCACGACACGTAGATGTTCATGCTGGACGAAGGCTGCGAGAGGATGGACAAAGTCGACGAGGCGGTCTTTGACGGGCGAATGGACACAGCTAGCTCAGCAGGACAATGCAAAGCGAAGAAAAGTGCTGAGGCTCGGACTGCGGACTGGTGTGGCTGACGGGTGTCAAAAATGGCCCCGCTGTTGACGACGGAGGAGCTGCAGCGTTGCGGAGAAAGCACGAGCGGACTGGATTCCTACCAGACCGATCTTCACCTCGCTCAAACGATCATCCCTAAAAACCACATCATTTTCCGATGGGCAACACTCCGTCATCTGCCAAATCGGAAAAGGGCAGCCAACCGGCATCGCCGGCGCATGCTCTCCATCACCACCACCACCGGGAGCAGCACCAACACGAAGCACGTCGCGAACCGCGACGCCGTGAATCCATCCCAGCACTGACGTCCAAGACGGCCGCTGCATCTCCCTCCCTGGACACCACTTCAGCAAGCGGACAGGCCATCTTCCCTTCGGCCTACTCTCCTTCACAGCCGCGCTCGACTCCTTCGTCTGGACACCAGCGCAATCGCTCAAACACAGCGAACACCCCCAAGCAGGAGTCGTCGCCGTCGGTACCCCGCCGTTACAAGAGTCTCAAGTCCCCTAGTCCCCCTCCAGAGCCCCGACTGTCGCCTGCCTCGCAGCCCGTCGACGTTCCTCAATCGCAGAGACCCCATCGTCCTGCGTCTCCTGCCACCGAAGCCGCCAATTATCTCCCACAACCAGCCAGCTTCTCCCGACCCCCACGCTTGCCTTTGCCAATTGAGCAGGAAGACCACACTCCTGGCTCTCCCATAATCTCTGCCGTCTTGCCAGACGACGGTCCCGAACAAGCCGATCTTCCTCGGCGGTCAAGTGTCGTTAGCAGTACTGTCGATGACGATGATGAAGAGCCCGACGGCTTCGAGGGCTATGAAACAGACGCCGGCGGTCCAAAGGTGCCTACACTGATAGAATGGCGCAATGCCAAACCTGGCGAACGTGTCTACGTGACTGGCACATTCACCAATTGGGAGCGCAAGTTCCGTCTACACAAAGAGTAAGTCAAAAACTGGTGGCGTGACCGATCCCAACTGCATGCCAGACCAAACAAGATCTGAACTGACTCGACTCTCCCAGTGGACCCAGCAAACATAAGAATGCCCTGTCGGCCACACTCCAGTTACCACCGGGTACACACCACATCAAGTTCATTGCCAACGGCGACATGTTGACCTCGAACGACCTGCCCACCACTGTCGACTACACGAACATCCTTGTCAACTACATCGAGGTCTCTTTGGATCAGTTACCTTTGGTTCAGCCCGGCAAGCCTGTGCCTGCTGGCCCCCCTCCGGTCAAGCCCCAAGAACCTTCGCGACCCATGGACATCAGACCCAAGCCAACAGCCCAAGCAGAAAAAGAAGCTTCCGCTGCCAACCAACCACAAAACACTCCCCCAAAGTCAAGTCACGAGCCTCCTGCACCAAGGTCGACCGCAGGAACACCCGCTCAGCCCCCCGCAGACGCTCCCAAACCTCGCCAACAACCTCCCTTGGTCCGTCAATCCAGCCGAGAATGGACACAAACAATCCCCGCCTATCTCACAGATCTCGACTCCTGGTACCCACCGCCATCAGCGAAAGAGGACGCCCAATCGCCATCTGGCTCTGCTGCGCGGTACAGATTCGAGCGCGCAAACGCAGCTGCCGAGTCACAACCAGCGCCTCCTTCACTTCCCATGTTCCTTAGCAAGAGCATTCTCAATGGAACCACACCGACCAAGGATGACAGTAGTGTTTTGATCATGCCAAACCACACCGTATTGAACCATCTGGCGACGACGAATATCAAGCAAGGCGTGCTGGCCACGAGTGCGACTACCAGGTACAAGAGAAAGGTATGTTTGCTCCCTACATCCAACAATCGCGAATCAATACTCACTCTTATGCACAGTTCCTGACTACCATCATGTACAAACCGCGTAGCGACGGTGAGGAATAAATCAAAACGAATGGGAACAGGACTTTTTTAACGCTAAATGCATTGTACATAATTTAATTTCTCTCCTTTTGCTTGATAGAGTCTGCGGGATAGGTTTTCTGTATGCATCATGGGCATTTATTTCTGTCAGAAAGAGAGAGCACAGGATCAAGAAACGAACAATGACTGTTATCTCACATCCTCAATCGTCTGTAAGCTCCCTCTCCCCTGCGAGGCTCTTGAAATAGACATTAAAAGGCAAGATGCTCTTCATGAGCTCATGAATGTGCGCTGAGAGCATCGCTCCACATGTGCTCTCTTTGGACAACTACACCAACATGAAAATCATCTTGCATTTTGACAGACAATTTGACGGTAATATGGGGGTCCGAGATGGGGTCCATTTCTCTTGCCTAGACTACGTTCGTTTCCCATCGAGTTATGTTTCTATCCGCTTCTGCTCGCCTGTGTATATAGCCTGCATCTTCCATCCGAGGAACGCGCATTCTTCTTCTCCAAACACCAAGAACTCCTCTTGCTACAAGCAGACCAGTTCCCGAGATGCACATTGTGTGATCTCGTCGAGATGAGAGTGATGTCTGTTTGTGTTCTCGGTCATGCGCAGGGCGAGTCCGGTCCTTGAACGTGATTGTGTGGCTCTCATTTCTTGAGTCGAGAGGTAGGGATGAGATGATTTATGCGTACCGTCATGAGTGAACGGTCAGAATGAGCCCGGTCATCGTCTTCAGCGGCGAAAGGGTTAGAGGTGATCTTTCTTGTTCAGAGGAGTGTGCTGTTGCGTATACTGCCGAAATGCAGAGACCAGTTATTGACAAAGAGGTGGGACCTAGGGACACATGTGTACAAGTGTCCATACCAGGTTCGCGAACTTAGACACAAAGGCTGCTCTATCCAGTTATCACACAACTCTTTGGAAAGTACTCGTCTGAATGCACAATGATTTTGAAGTCTTTCAAGCAACTCGCGAAGAGCGACCACTCCACTCTCTCCTACCACACCTCCTCAGCTCCTATGCACCCATTCCCATATCCCAAAACCCACATTCCATCTTTGTAGCATGGATAAAGATCTTCACCAGTTCCTCGATCCTGCTAGGCGACTGCTTGAAAATATGCCCCTCTACCAACTCTGCTTTCACATTAGCACATCTTACTCTCTGGCTCACGTGGTATTGGGGGACCAACTCACTCATTCCTTTCCCAACAGCTTGTGTATAATCATCGGCAATGTAATTATCAATCCATTGGCGATAGCGATTTGCTGTCTTTGGAGCAGCAGGGTCTTGAAGCGCAGAAAGTCGTTTGGCAATGTGGTGGTAGCCAAGGAGGCAGGGGAACATTGCTATCTGCAGGGCGAGCCAGTCTTCGGAGGCGCCGATGTCGAGAATGTAGCGGGAGTATGCTGTGCATGCTTGGTGTTCTTCTGAGTTGCGGAGTTCGTCCATTGTTACGCCTAGCTCGAGGCATTCGGAGACGTGGAGTTTGGTTTCTGTATGGATGTGGGTTACGATGCCGGCGGACTGCGGAAGAGGTTAGTTGAGCCACAATCAATATGTTTGCGAGTATGACATACTGCGGCAACACCTTCCAGGGTCTTGGCCTTGTAGCCCGCGAGCGCATTCGCTCTAGCAAATTGTGTCTAGCACAGTCAGTCACGTTCCAACAACAGACCATTATATGGCTCACCAGATAGAGATAGTCTTGGACCATGTAGAACTTGAATCTCTCCACAGGTAAGGTACCGTCACCCATCTTCTCGACAAACTCGTGCTCTGTGAACTCTTTCCAGACTTGTTGGACGTCTTCGCGTTCTAACAGCCAGTCCACAAAGCCGCCACTGCAGATCTTGGTGTTAGCGTAGCTTTGTGGAAGTGGATACGGATTGACTTACGGAGGAAAGGGCATGATATTGAGGGAGTGGAAGTGGTTGATCGGACCGGAGCCCTTGCCGAGATCAACACTGGTCTTGATGCCAGCCTCAACATAGCGGCCAGCTGCACGAACTGCTCTTTCCATACTCAAGCCATTGGCAACATTACAGGCGATTGCAGCTGTGAATTGTTTAGTCTTTCATCAATAGTTGCAAAGACGTAGTACATACAGGCGAGTGAGCATCCAGTGCCATGCGTGTTTCTCGCGACCTGATACTTTGACTCGAAAACACAAAAGTCACCATCAGTATAGAGGACGTTGACCAGAACCTCCTTCTCATCATCAGTAGTAGCAACCTCATAGTTCTTCTTCAACGGGATATGTCCGCCTTTGATCAAAACACTTTTAGGGCCCATCTCAGCAACAGCCTTGGCTAGTCGCTTCATACCGTCCAGATCCTTGATGTCGTCGATCTTGTTTCCAGATTCCTCAAGCAATAGGAGTGCTTCGGGGATGTTGGGTGTGATCAGTCCTGTCACAGGTAAGAGTTCAGCGCATAGTGTCTTGATGGCTTCTTCTTTGAGTAGTCTTGCTCCACTTGTCGCAACCATGACCTTCAGCACGTCAGTTGAGCGGCTCTAGGGCTGGCGATAATGCATACCGGATCGATGATGCTGCACGCGGGCTTGTATTTTCTGATAGCATCTGCGACGACCTGTATGGTACCAGCGGAAGCCAGCATACCTTTTGTTCATCAGCTTGAATTTCAAGGAGTCACAGTAGAAAGATGGAAGATAATAGCAATGCGAAGAATAAAGAGATCAATTTACCTGTCTTGACTACATCAACTCCGACATCTTCAGCACAAGCATCGATACACTTTTTCACAAAGTCTGATGGTGTTTCGTGGATGCCAGTAACGCCTTGGGTATTTTGAGCGGTCAAAGCGGTGGTCGCAGTCATAGCATAACAGCCATGAGCAGCGATGACTTTTTGGTCGGCTTCGAGGCCTCTGTCAGTTCATCGAAATCAGTCGACCATGGCTTATTTTATCGAGCTGTTGATTTCTTACGCGCCACCTGAACTGTCAGACCCTGCAACGACAAGGATACGTTTTGCATTTGCCATTTTTTGTGTTTGTCTGATAATAAATTGTGCGAAGGATGCGTTGGGTTGAATGTCGAGGTTCGCAGCTGCCGTCATCGGGTGATTTGACCGAGCCGCTTTCGGCCCGCTCTGTCATTTAGCTCCTCCTCCATCCGACCACTTCTAAATCATGAGTGAGGTGCTTTTTCACGCTACACAAAGGTTCTCAATCCGAATCTGACTCGTCAAATTCAGGAACGTCAGGATCTGAATAATTGTCAGTAAGATGAGGTTGGGTTGTCCGAAAGTTGTGGCCTGTCTTACCTCTCACAAGTTGATACTCGAAGCGACCTTGCACCTTGGTCGCCAGAGTCTCACGAATCAGATCCTGCTCCTCACTGCTCAAAGACGCATCTAGAGATGCCATATCGATCGACAAAACCAGGCCCCGACTTCCTGGTCCCAAGTTGTCAATGAACTCTAGTAGGCCATCCGCCGTGAACACTGATAGACCATTGAAAGTGACGGTTTTCAGGTTACCCAAATTTGAGAGTTTTCTCAAGGTCTGATCGCTCAAGAGCCAACCACTGACGGAGAGATCTTCCAGCTTCAGTAGGTTTTCTCCAATGAGCTGTAGTTGATCATCTTGGAAGTAATCGGATGTTCTAGTGAGTTCGAGGTATCGCAGATCGCTCAACTCGCATAGAGCTTCGCAGAGCTGATTACGAGCGGCAGGCTCCAGGGGATCGGGGTCCGACTTCAGTACCAGACTCTGGAGTTTCGTCTGCAGACCAATGGCTGCATGAAAGTCTTGGTGGTCCCGTAATACGTACATACAGTCATCTTTGGCGCTGATCTGTAAGTCTTCCAAGTCAATACCTTCCTCGCTCAGAGCTGGCGTCAAGATATCAGGGGCTGAGACAAAATCAGTCAAGTTGACTTCGCGCAGCTTGGTGCATTGCTTCAGCCACTCTATCATGCCATCCAGAGTATCTTTATGCATCTCCTTGAGGTCGTGCGGTGCTTGCGTGTCACGCAACTTGAGCGTTTCGACCGCTGTACAGTCCTGCATCAGTCCAAGCCCTTCGATTCCCTTGTCTGGGACTGCAAGTGATAGAAACTTCAGCGATCCAGCATGTGTGCTGAACGCCTTGCATGTTTCGATTCCGATTCCGCACTCTCCTATGTTTTCGAACCATTGCAGTGTGTTCTTTGGCATATGGTTCAAGAATCGTGCAAGCTGACTGTCAGAGTCGTCATCGCGCCTAGTACGTTATGAGCATGATTTAGTACTTCTAAAGGGGGAGAACCCGGCTTACCATTGATAGATGTTGATTCTGTTGAGATGAGGGCAATGTTCGTGTAGCAGATTTTGGATGGTTTCATCGCCTAGGGTCTTGCCATCCCACAGTTCAAGCGACCTTAGCCTACTCAAATCAGGTGCCCAACGTGGCAAAGCACTGGTAAAGACTTTGGTCAAGTTAGTCGTTTTGTATGAAAGCGTCCGAGATAGGCTTACTGTTGTATTCGCTCAAAATAGGCTCGGTGAGCTCCTCGAGCATTGGAGCAGCCTTGACGATAGCTGGGATAATAATCAGTTGGACAGCACGATGATAACGCAAGCGGAACACACCGTCTCCAATTGCAACGACTGTCTGCCGCATATTGCTCGATCTGAGAGCACGGGTCTTGCCCCTGGTCTGG
This sequence comes from Aureobasidium pullulans EXF-150, assembly GCF_000721785.1. Classification (NCBI taxonomy): domain Eukaryota; kingdom Fungi; phylum Ascomycota; class Dothideomycetes; order Dothideales; family Saccotheciaceae; genus Aureobasidium; species Aureobasidium pullulans. Next base: position 84,689 of record NW_021941044.1, on the reverse strand, counting down.
CTGGTAATGTTAAACCTGGCAAGAGATCCAGAAAAGAAGTTTCTGGGCCGCAGTCAGCATATGTCTGCTTCAATGCTGTGCTCACAGACTTACTGCTGGATCTTGCCTCTGAACTTGTCGTCGTCAAGTAGCTCATGGAGATCCCGTAGATCAAGCACTCTCAAGTAGTGACAATACGGGAACAACGTCTCTTCAGTGCAAGAAAGCAATATGGTTCTCCATAGGATGGACCACCTTTGAACAGCTGTTTCTTGCTCTTGCAGAGGCGATGCTTCGTTACCTCCGCTTTTTACTGGTGCATTGTGACTTGCGCTGAGGTATATTAGCAACTTTAGCAATCATTCATGAGAAACACCACGGTTACCGATAGAGATTTGCCAGAGCTCCAGAGCCAGCTAGATGTTTACTAGACACGGCACAGTTGTACAAGCTCGAGAAGTCGTTACGTGCAGCAAGCTCATCGAAGAGAAGCTGCCAGACGTCAGGAGGCAATCTCACTGCCGTAGTGACAACTTCATCGTCGGCAGACATTTTTCCGATACAGTGTTTTCAGTAGATACGAGAGCGAAAATAATGGCTAGTTGTCGCCGTCCGTTTGGTTTGGTCCTTGAATGACGTGCCTTCCTGTTTCGACGCGTCTTATCTCCGTGTTAAACCCAAAACGCGTCTTCCCACATCTATACTCCGTACAGGCATCAACTCTTGGCAGCCAACACTACAACTCTTTCTTTTCGCGTTGCTGGTATTTTGTTCTTGCTAGTCAAGCTCAGTCAGCCGATCGAAATGTCCGCTCTCAGTTTCTCCTTCTCGCCAGAAGCTACTGCCAAAGTACACGATGCTTTGATCTGTTTGGCCAAGTTCGGCGAGACAGTGTGTATGGAAGCCCGTGGCGACATCGTAAATTTCCATAAATGCATGATATGTCTTCTTGAATTTGCTAATGTTTGGATTCTAGCTCACTTTGACGACATTGAATTCCTCGAAGACCTCGTATGCTTCTTTCGCTCTGGACGCAAAAACCTTCTTCCTCTCATACAACTTTGGCTTGGGGGAAGGCGCCAGGTTCACATGTCAATTATACAACAAGGTCGGATTCCGAGTAGTTGGCAGGACTGAGCTTGGCTGACAAGTGATTAGGCTCTACTTGCTGTATTCAAAAGCCGCGTAACAGATCCTCGTGGCGGTGACACGTCAATCGAGAGATGTGAAGTCAGCGTAGAGGATAAGCCCGACAAAGTGCAATGTCGCCTCGTTGTCAGGATGGTATGCAAACATGGTAAGATTGTATCTTGAATCACATGGAAAGAACTGAATTTGACAATCCAACAAGGTGTTACCAAAACCTATCGTCTGACCTACGAGTCGGTGGAAGTATCACATGCACTCTTCGACCGATACAACGCTCCGAACGGATGGAGAATATCCTCACGCATATTGAGGGAGTACATTGAATACTTCGGGGTCAAGACAGAACAACTGGATTTGCTTGTTAAAGACGAGAAAGCTATTTTTACCAGCTTCACCGAGAAAATCATGGATGGCAAAGGTGTGGAGACTTATACAATACTTGGAGAGTCTTGCTAACGGCAAAATCTAGAGATCCTCAAACAACCACTCGAGACAGCCATCTCCCTAAGCATCATGGATTTTGATGATCTTCATGCTGAGGAAGATGTTCATATTGTCATCAACGTTAAGGATTTCAAGGCTATCGTCACACATGCTGAGACTTTGAAGGCACCGATTTCTGCACAATTTTCGCGTCCCGGGCGACCGCTATTGTTCAGATATACAGACAAAGGACTGACTTGTGAGTTCATACTCATGACAACTGGCATCTCCCAAGCCATACCCCCTGCAACCGCACCAAAAGTCGCATCGACCCGTCCTGGAGGTCGATTCTCCAGGCAGCCTTCGACAGTACCGCTTCGACCATCAAGGCAATCCACAGTAGACGCGGACCCCTCTACAAGAGAGCCGTCTATGGCACCGGTCGTGCCCTCAAGGCAGTCTTCTCATGTGCCGGCACAGAGCGTAGAAGGTATAAATGCCGATATGGCACCTCCACCTAAGCCTGCTTCTGTCACTGGTGTGCGTGAGCGTAGGATCCTGGGCGGCACTCTTGGACGTCAGATATCCCAAGCCACTACCACTTCAAATCCAGATCGCACCAGTCTTTTTGTGGCACAAGATGAGGATGACGAGCTGAGATGGGAGCCAGCGAACCATGAAGAAGAACCGGAGCAGGATGAGATGTTGGCGTGGGATGCCAATGCAGATGTTGTGAGTGAGGGCCAGCAATTTTCTTTGAGCATGCTGACTTTTCTTCTAGGGAGCCTTCCATCCTACAGTCCGCGATGCTTTTACCCACGAGCCGCCGCCGCTGAGCCAAAGTCTCAACAGAGAGACGCAGGGAATGCCGCCGACCCAGAGACTTTCTCAGGTAAGCACCTTCTTGAGGTATCTGTTTACGTGGCTAACACTTATCGCAGATGAATGGGTTATTCGACTGAGTCTTCGTGGTGTGGTGTACCTATCACGAATTCTTGCCAACGTATATTTCGACATTGATCGAATGTCATGAGGTGATTATCCAGCTCGTCGCACACCCAGCACCAATATGCTGGACCTTGCCACCCACATCGAGCTCATTCCAGCGACCTTTGACGTCGCGTTGCTCATCAGTAGGCAAGCCGCAATTGCCGTGCTCACCCCAGCCCCAAGCTAGAACTTTGCCAGCAGTGGTCAGAACAAGCATGTGCTCACTACCAGCAGCCATGGCAGTCACTGGTAAATCTGCAGGGGGGAGTTGCCCATGGTCGTCTCTGCCCCAAGCGACGAGCCTGTTATCAGATAGTAGAGCATAAACACCGCCCCATGTGGCCTGTACATCGATCCAATCGTTGAGTGTCTGAGGAGTGCTTGGCTTGATGTTGAATCTGTCGCGCTTTGCTAGACCGAACAGTTGTAATTTGCCTTCGGTAGGGTTGCCAAAAACGCAGGTAAAGTCTTTACCACAGACCGCCCGAGAAACTGGGAATGATATGTCATCAATTTTGCGAGGTTGCCAGACAACACCAAGCGGAGTACCCAGCTGGCCATGCTGACCATTACCCCAGCCATAGACATCTCCATTGGACAAGACAACTATAACATGACCCATACAGGCAGCCAAATCGATTACCTGAGTACCTGTAGGTGGAAAGTTTGGGATCTGACTCAAGGATTCTGATCTCACTACACCTTGATCAAGACCTAATTCTCCTTTGGCGCCACTGCCGCAGGCAAAGATTGGACCTTGCGTCGACGCAAAGATGGAGGCATCCCATGTAGCTGCAACAAAGTCTATGCTGGGCAACTTGAGTGGAGTGAATGATGAGATAGAGACTGTCTCTGTATCAAGAGCACACCGGCCATCACTGTTTTCTCCAGTAGCATAGACAGTCCCAGCTTTTGTGAGACTCAAGGTATGATTCCCGCCAGCTTTGATGGAAGTGATTGGGGCATCAAGTTTGTGACCCTCGACAAGTGAGGGCGCAGAAAGGTCATCATCGTGACCGATTCCAAGCTGACAAGATCCATTGGAACCTAAAGCGAAGATTGGCATTGTCAAAATAGTTGATGTTCGCAAAAGTGAGGGATGCTCATTAGCATGAGAGAGAGTGAGCTGCGAAGCGCCAAGACCTCCCGACGCACGGCTAAATCGCGGCAAGTTCCAAGCCGAGCCACTCGCACCTGCCAGAATTTCGCAAGCCCACGCTCCCGCCTTCTGAAGACCCGAGAGAGACCTTTTCCGCGCCGACCGACCAGACGACTTTTCGACAACCTCCACACAACCAACCGCCAACATGTCGTCCTCCCAGAGCGTCCAGTGCTTCGGCAAGAAGAAGACCGCCACCGCTGTCGCCCACTGCAAGCAGGGCCAGGGCCTCATCAAGGTCAACGGCCAGCCCATCTCGCTCGTCCAGCCCGAGATCCTTAGATTCAAGGTCTACGAGCCTGTCCTCATCCTCGGCCTCGACAAGTTCGGTATGCGATTACCTATTTCCCGGAAAGACAGAAAGAGAAGATGAAGGAAAGAGCATGGGACAACGTGGAGAATGGATGGGGAGGCACACTGCTGCACACGCGAACTTGGATATTGTTTTTGGACACGAATCGCTGACAGGGTTTTCTTCTACAGCCGGTGTTGACATCAGAGTCCGCGTCTCCGGTGGTGGTCACACCTCCCAGGTTTACGCCATCCGTCAGGCCATTGCCAAGTCAATCGTACGTTACAACTCTCTTCGCAAAGACAGCACCCACCACGATCCGATCGCAGAATATAAAGAGGAGGGACTTGAGGAATGCAACACATACACATGGACCTTTCCGATGTGATTGCGCGCGACACTCTTTCCAAACACCACACGATTTAAAGGACCCAGACTAACGCGCTTTCTCAAAGATTGCCTACTACCAGAAGTTCGTCGATGAGCACAGCAAGAACCAGCTGAAGCAGGCTCTCGTCGCCTACGACCGCACACTCCTCGTCGCCGACAACAGAAGATGCGAGCCCAAGAAGTTCGGTGGTAAGGGTGCCCGCTCGCGCTTCCAGAAGTCCTACCGTTAAACAATTCTCCTTTGCTGGAGACTGTTTACTGGTGGGTCGGTGGCACATTCGCATTGGTGACCTTCGACTTTGGGGTTGCTGTGGGTGGTGGATGTTGTGATATCCCTCCCTTCAAGCTAGGCGCGTGTGCACTGGGGGAAAAAGGGAAATGTTAAAAGGGAATCCAAAATCTTTTTCATGACGGCATAGGCAAGAGAATATTCCAAAAGCGATAACTTTTGCTGTTGTCCAGCTTCAACAACAAACACCACCCTGTCTTTCCCTGCGCATGGTGCCAGCTTTCCAAAGTCGTAGCGAGCAAGAGAGAGAGAAAACGAAAAGTTGTGTTGTCGAAAAGCAAGCATACCAAAAACGAGACCAAAGACCTTTTATCATTCTTTCTCGACACCTTGACAAGCATTTGCTGATTTGTTGGAGCTAAATATCTGTGATATTGACATGTTCATCTATGATAGAATGACGGCCAGCATTGCTCTCCCCAGACTCTCCCGCCGTTGGCTGGTCCACTGCTTGGTAGCCATCAATGTATGCTGGTGGTTGCTGATCTGCCTTTATTCCCTGACGGCATCTGCTTCACCATGCTTGCTGTAGCTGCTCTCCCATACAACGTGATGGTCACCCAACAAAGCGACGAAACCCTTCATCTCTGCTCTGGCTCGCAGTTGCAGATACTGGGTGGAAGGATGTCTCACTTGACAGTGTTGTCGTAAGCTCTTCTGGCCGCGAGATCAGGTTGTGATTCCCGTAGTTGAGCACTCCTCACGTTCAGCCTTCGTCAGCGGTCGAATCATTCTGCGAGTCGTCTGCGCCGTCAGTCTGAGCTGTAGTTGAGCGTCTTGAAGCACCGCCATTTGTGCTTCTTCTGTTTTGCACTGCTGCTTTCTCACCCACTGGCAAGGCATTGTCCCAATCCTTCTTGCACACTGGGCAACGCTCATTGTTGTTTTGAGCTCTGAAGGCCATGCGTTTACAGTGATGATGTAGTCGGCCGGAGCAATCTAGGTCGGAGCATCGTTCTCCCTTTGTCGAATATTAGTGACTGTACATGATTGACGCGAAAAGGGTAGGGAGTACCATTGTGATAAGGCTCTTGCAAGCAGAGCAAGTCTTGATCCTCTCATCTTCGTCATCGTTGTATGTCTCGACCAGCCAGCCGCGTAGCTCCATCAAAGCGCGTGGAGTCAAAGTGTAGAAGTCCTTCTTACTGTGCTCGAACCAGCCCTCGTCGACCATGGCTTGCAGCATTCTCTGAGCCTGCATCATGGTCAGACTTTGGGCCTGTGCACCCTGTGTCGCTTCCACATCTTGATTTGCAGGGGCCTTTGCCAGTCTCAAAGCCTCGGTCGACTTGATGGCGAGGACTTCGCTGCGGTGGCTATTGTTGGTCTCGAACATTGCATCAAGGCAGCGTTTGACCCAAGAAATTTCGTCTGGGGTATGCGTGGTTGCCAGTTGAGTGATCGAGTCTGATGAGACATTGACGAGAGCGTAAATGCGTGTCCGGTCATGTTGAGAGAGCGTGTTACGAATCTCGAGATCGAAGGGTGAGATGGCGGCATTAGTCACGTTGATGTAGGTAGAGACATCCTCTTCGGTTATGTCGGCGGGTTGGATATCGCGACCATCTTGTGCTTGTACCGGTCAGCCGTGTGTTTCGAAGATGCGCGTACGGGCGTCTTCCTACCTTGAGCATTCTTAATGGCTGCAAGGATTGGTCTGGCTTCTTCGAATGTCAGAGTAGCGCGGGACAAAAAGGACTGTAAGAAAGCGCGATGGCTGTTGTTGTACACATCATCATCCTCTCCGTTTTGTGACATGATTACTATGCGATGGTGTGGTGCACGAGAAAATGCAGGACGACGAGACTCAGGAAGACGCGTTCCAATCTTGGCCGCGTCGGCTCGTCATCACACTTCCCTCTTTGGTCGCTCCTGCCTCGACGCTCCATCTGTCTCGAGAGCTTGACAATCTCTGTCAATTAATTCCATTTTTGTATTTGAAGTAAGTGTATGATTGCACCTTCTCGCCGTTGTCTTCTCCAAGCACAATCCAAAGTGTTGCCACTCGCCCAAGTGTCCGACTGCCTTTCAACATGCGGTCTCCGTTCATAGATGCTCCACTGCCCGACGCTTTCAATTATCAGCAAACCAAGCTGTTCAGCGGCATACAAACTTCCCGTGATGCTCACAGACGTGTGAGCATAAGGCGTAGATCGACCCGATCTCAACCCTCTGCTACTCACATCCACCAATTCACTCTTCCTTATCGCAATCGCTCTATCACCATGAATCATCCCAATGACAAACCCACCAAACCCAGAATTTACAAGAACCACACGCGATCCATCAAGAAACACAACGGATCAAAAAAGAATAACAAGAACGCCAAAGTGCAGAACAAATCCCACCAGAACGACCTGAGTCAGCAGAGTAACAAGATCGATAAGAACAGCCAAAGCAACCAACCGCCACCGCCGAACAATACCGACCAAGCTCAAGCTTCTCATCTCTCATCTGCACCTTCATTTCCCGCCATGTCTGAGCCACAAACAAGCGAACCTGGTATCTCTGAACGAAGAGGCATCAGATGGGTACGTGGCATGACTTTTTGACCCGGACGAACACTCACATCTCTCCAGATCCCCGACGACCTTAAAGAGCCGACTTCCACATTGGTCTTGACTAGTTCGAGAAAACAATTCGTCGACATTCGTATCTTTTGCCAGAGAGGTCATCCATTGCCAAATGAAGGTCAGTACTCGACTCTCATCCTAGACTACTGGTCTTTTATCCCTCGTCACTACATCGTCGACCAAACCTGTCCCGTATCTCAATGCTAACACCTCTCTAGGCGGCCCATCCGAACTCCTGGACTGGGGAATTGCTGGCGAATCATCAAGCACCTTCGTCGATGCACCATCTCTGCATCACCCGTCTAATCCTCCTCCGCCAACAGATGGCTCTTTGAGGTCTATCTGTCACACCACCTTTTCCCACTGGATCGACAGTCGCACCGATACTCCTGGGCCCGATCAAGGTGACATGTATCCCCAGAACGAAAATCTGACTCTTGAACTTGGCTCCATGTACAACCCTCTCACCAGATCAGAGCAGCCCTATGAAGAGCATTGGGCCGACTTCTCGGCTTCTCCTGTGGATGGAAAGCGTTGGAGCATCGTCATCGATCTCGACGACCCTGGGCACAGAGCCAAAGGACGTGTGATTAGAGTTGGTGAGCACTGTCAGGCTATCCTCAAAGTCGGAGAGCAAGTCTCTGTCGAGCGCTGGAAGTTCGAAACCTCGGAGGTAGAGGGACAAGGTGCTTGGAAACGCCTTGCTAGATTGGGAGACATGTTCTTGCCTGTCTCATTGACCTTCACACCCGAGAGAGTGGTCGAGGGCAACACTCTGACTTATGGAGATCACAAATGGGAGGTCAAGGAGGTTCACTCGTGGTGAGCGTTCCTGTCAGAGAAGCCAGATGACCGCAGAATGGGATCGAGGATACATTCACTTCAGTAGTTCTGAAGTTGTACTCAGTACAGCCAAGGTAGACCTCCCTATAGCAAAAAGAAATTGGAAGAAAGAACGAGTCCCTGGTCCACGTACGGGCAGGGTTATGCCAACAGCTATTGAATTTCTTGCCAACCAGGATCCATTCTTGGACCTAACATTGCTTACTCACTCTTTTCATTCTCGTCTAATACATCTATATACATTTGACCAAGCCCCCGCCACATAAATCGTTGGCGGATCCTCTGGCAAGAATCTTCTGACTCATCAACTCATCCCATCACACTCCACCAAAAAAAAAAGGACAAGCAGTGTGAGCAGGATCGAGGTTGGGCTGATCGAACAATGGTGACGGTAGCGTCTCAATGCAATGCTTTTCATACTGTTTCTCTCTGAATCCACCACTTCCTACATGCGCACCTCTCCTTGACAACTTCTCGCTCCCACCTCTCGCTTTCTCATTACTTGAACCATGATTCCTCAAGTAACCTTCTTTCCGATAGCCTCAGCCTCCTGCCTCAGCTTGGCAGGAATAGGCAACCCCCTCTTCTTCCTCTCCTGCACCTCGGCCACGATTTCCTCGACCATCTCATCCCAAGCACGACCCGGGTCATCAGGCAATCCCAAAGTCGGACTCCTCGCTTCCTTCTCAAGACTCTGTCTGACCTGCTCTTCACTAGGCTTGGAATGTTGCTTGACCTTTTGCTGCAAGAACTGTTTGCCGGGAGAAAGCAGGAACATGGAGGTGGCGGAGACGGCGATGATGGTGTAGAAATAGACACGTTGCCAGATCAGGAGGGATGAGCTGAAGCCGAGGAAGATGAAAGGCGCGACGGTGAAGGAGAAGGCGAGTTGGGTGCAGAGCCAGGTGAAGATGTCGTAGTAGCGTTTTGAGGGGAGAGCTTTGGTGCCGTCGGCGCTCATAAAGAAGGGACGGATCAGGCGGCGTGAGTCTGTTTCAATAGTATTAGTATCATAATATCTTAATAGTAAGAACTTGACAAGACTCACTCTTTGCAGAATTCTGAATGAAGCTCGCGAGCACAAATGCAAGGTAGTATCCAGGGTAGAAACCGTGCCAGAACGCACTGGTAACAAAGGTAGCCATACTAGCTCTGAAGCCAGGCTTCTTGCCCTTAGGCGTGACACGCAAGTAGATATAGTTCCTCAACCACATGTTGGTGTTGATGTTCCAATTACCAAGGTAAGCATGGCTGTTTTGAGCCAATTCAATTTCAAGAGGTTTCACGTTTTGCAATCTGTTCCAATCAGCCTTGCCGGTCTTGGGGTCCACGCCCTTGAAGCCGATGCCTGAGAGAATGCAAGCGCCTTCGGTGAGAGACCAGACACCGTAGTACTTCATGCGAGTGGTGACTCCCAGCATGTGCAGTACCCATACGCGGCGGAAGAGGCCATATTGCTTGTAGCCATCGGAGAGCAAAAAGTCGGGATAGTAGTAACCAGAGAATTGAAGGAAAGCAAGAATCCAAAGAAGTCCAAAGGCGGCCTTCCATGCTGCGGGTGTACCGCTACGAGGAATCTTGCGCTGCTTGCGAGTAGGCGGTGCCTTGGAAGGGTCAACACCAGGAGGTAGCTCGAACATGGTAGTCTCGATCCATCTGCGGTAGTCCACGTAATCGAAGGCAGGGCCAGCAAACAACGAAGGGAAGAAGAGCACGAAGCCAGCATAATCGAGCAAGCTAGGCAACTTTCGCAGCGCACGATCCTTCTGATGGTCGGTCAAGGAGGCTTCGGGAAGCGTGCCGTCGTATACGTTCCAGCAGAAGGCTGTCAGTTTCATGACCAACACCATCTGGGCCCCAGTGATGTCGACCGAGCTAGGGTCGTTGACAATTTGACGGTAGATGTGGTTAACAGACATATGGCCCATCAGGAACACAAAGCCGACCCATGGCATATACGGCCCCTGTACATATGCTGCAATCGAGTACGCACCCGCAGCGCTGATGAAGATGGTACGCAGACCGGCCCACAAGTCGAAAAGACCGATGAGGTAGAACATGGATACTCTGGAAGGAGTCAGTAACGATTGTGGAATCACATCGGTGCGACTCTTACGCAATAATGAAGCCATTCTTTTGGGCTGGCTTCGAGTCGGGTATACGCTTGAGCACTCCAGCCAGAGGATATGACAAGAGGAAGGAGAAGATGAGTTTGACTGCACGTTGTCAACTTCGTCTGTTGGCCTGGACTGAGGCTCGCTTCGTCGATACATACGTTCATCAGGAGCTGCCCCAAGTTTGCCAGCCACGTAAACAAACGCTATAGCTCATTGTCAGTAAAGCTGCTTTCCTGCCCGCATTGAACCCATGTCCAATATGCAGCACTCACGGGCGTTGATGTAGGGCAACATCGTGAAGCTTGCGTCGTAAGATCAATCCCAGGGAGATCTCAGCAATACGATTCAGAGTGTTTGAGAGATTTTGGAAGGTGCTTCAAAAGATTCCAGGTTTGGCTTCTGGCACACGTGGATAGGTGGTTTGCTGTCTCAAAAATGACGTAGCACAAGCTTATGACGGATTAGTGCACGTGTTATGCGCTCGCAGGTCTCGTATACGTGGAATATATGGACATCAAATTCAACGGCAATATCATGTTCATCACTTGCATGTTTGGGTTGGAAAGAAGTTGTAAAGGGCAAAAGACAACATGCTCATATGCGACTATACACGCTGGCAACTTGGCCATTGCAATGCATGAAGCAGTGCTTTCATAAGTATTTCTATGGGAAGCCTCGATCAACACGGCTCGTTCTGTGGGCAGCACCTCTCATCATTCTCCAACGTCTTCTGTCTGCGCTTCTTGCTTTGTAAAAGGAAACTGCTTCATGTGGCAAGGAACCACGGCTACTCGTCGATCGGATCAAGCAGAGATTAGGGGGTTCGTGAGGGCGAGATGTTTAGCGACCCTTGGCGACTCTGGAGACGATGCTCTCGTACTCGATGTCATCGGGGTCGTTGGCCTGGATATCGGCGGCAAGGCCGTTGAGGGCGCGCTTGATGGCTTCCTTGGACGATGAGTACATCATGCGGGGCTGCAGGGAACCAGTTAGTCTCGTGTGTATTTGTGGATTGGCTGCGGAAGGTATGCTCACGTATTGCGATGCATCATCGGGGACCCAGGCGATGAAGGTAATCTTGCTTCTGTAGCAGCAGTCAGTATGCGACGAAGGGGCAAGACAGATCAAGTGTATTGTGACGCACCTCTTGCCCTCGCCGGCGGTGTCGTACTCGACATCGTAGACGGCGTATCTGCCACCAATGCCCTCGTTTCCTCTTCGGTCCTTGCTCTTTGCGTTGAGAAGCTTCTCGCGGAAGACGGAGTAGTTGGCCTCGGTCGACGAGTCCTCAACGACAATCTCCTTCCAGTCGTCCGAGATCTTGTAGATGATCCACTTGGTCGACTTGCCGAGCTTGAGGTCGTTGAATGCAGTGATGCACTCGGGCGAAACGGAAACACTATGGTCGGCAACGTCAGCGCCATCTTCTGGACATCGGGCCGCAGTCAGGGCGGGCGGGAGGTGAGGATGAACATACCCAGATTGGGCCTAGAGATGGCCATGTTAGTATTTGAGCGAACAGAAGTGGTTGGCGAGGAACATACCATCTTGAATGTCTGTCTAGCAGTTATAACACACGGTGGTGGCTATTCGAGCGGTGTCAGCCATCAGTTATGTAGCGCCGGGCTGAGGCAACAGCATTCGTAGCAACAGCACATGAGCAGGACAGGCTGCCATTGTACGCGTGTGCAAAAGATAGCAGCAACATACCAATTAAGACAATGGATCGGAAAAGTTCGAAGGTGTGTTGTTGGTAGACAACAAGTGGTGCTGGCGCCGCTGTGAGCTTGGTGCCCCTCCCGCGCCCCGTGAACTCCGCGACTTCCCTCGCTGGCCCACACACGTGACATTCAAACAATGACGACGGCCTTCCTCCCAATTTCAGCCTCATCTCTGTCGACTCCGACCTTTCACATGCGGACAATCGGCTCCAGTTGAGAGGCTTCACGTAACCTTGGTGATGCATCAATCTCATGGAAACACGCAACCTCGACAGCACTGTCTACGAGGAGGAACATTTCATCTTCTTGCAAGTACACATCGCTGAATGCACTATTTCACTGTCTATCAAACACACCATCTGAGAGAGGAGAAATGTTTGTACATTTATAACGACACGGCAGAAATGCCACAAGGCTTTTAGCTACAATACATAATAACATAAACGCCCGTCAAAGGCTAAAGGAAATTTGGGGTATCATCGAGTCTTCAAGGTGCGATTGGCTTAGAACATGCCGCCACCGCCCATACCACCCATACCGCCCATGCCACCCATAGGAGGCATACCAGGGCCCTTCTCCTCAGCGGCCTCAACGATGGCAACCTCGGTGGTACCGAGGAGCGAAGCAACACCAGAAGCATCTCTGAGACCGGTGCGGACAACCTTGAAGGGGTCGAGGATACCGGCGGCAATCATGTCGACGTACTCGCCCTTGGCGCTGTCGAAGCCCTTGTTGAAGTCCTGACCGAACTCATCCATGATCTTGCCAACGATAACGCTGCCCTCAGCACCGGCGTTCTCGACAATGGCGCGAGCAGGGCGGGTGATGGCGTTCTTGACAATGCTGATACCAAGCTGCTGGTCGAAGTTGGCGGGCTTGAGATCGTTCAAGGCGTTGGCGGCGGCCTTGATCATGGCGGTACCTCCACCGGGGAGGATACCCTCCTCGACGGCAGCGCGAGTGGCGTTAAGAGCATCGACGAGGCGGTCCTTCTTCTCACCAACCTCAACCTCGGAGGAACCACCGACCTTGATGACGGCAACACCACCAGAGAGCTTGGCAAGGCGCTCCTGGAGCTTCTCCTTCTCGTAGTCAGAAGTGGTGGGGTCGGCAATAACACCGCGGATCTGCTCGCAGCGCTGAGCGACCTGGTCCTTGCTGCCCTCACCGTTAAGGATGACGGTGTCCTCCTTGGTGATGGTGATGGAGCCAGTGGAACCGAGCATCTCAGGAGTGGCCTTGTCGAGCTTGATGTCGAGCTCGTCGGTGAAGACGGTACCGTTGGTCAGAACAGCAAGATCGCCAAGGATGGACTTGCGGTTGTCACCGAAGCCGGGGGCCTTGACAGCAGCAACCTGGAGCTGACCACGGAGCTTGTTGAGAATGCAGACAGCCAGAGCCTCGCCGTCAATGTCCTCGGCAATGATGACGAGAGGACGGCGGAGCTGCTGGGAAGCCTCGAGAGCGGGGACAATGTCCTGGACAGCGGAGATCTTCTTCTCGGAGAGAAGGATGAGGGGCTTCTCAAACTCGACCTTCTGCGACTTGGTGTCGGTGATGAAGTAGGGCGAGATGAAACCGCGGTCGAACTTCATACCCTCGGTGATCTCGAGCTCGTCCTCAATGGTCTTACCCTCCTTGACGGTAATAACACCCTCCTTGCCGACCTTCTCCATAGCGCTGGAGAGGAGAGCACCAATGTGGGTGTCGCCGTTGGCAGAAATAGTGGCGACCTGGGCGATCTCGGTGCTGGTGGTGACATCGCGCTTGTGGGCCTGGAGGTACTGGATAACAGCCTCAGTTGCGGACTGGATGCCGCGTCTCAGGTCCATGGGGTTGCAGCCAGCGGCAACGTTCTTGACGGTCTCGGAGAAAATGGCGCGGGCGAGGACGGTGGCGGTGGTGGTACCGTCACCAGCAACCTCGTTGGTCTTGCTGGCAACATCCTGGAGGAGGCGGGCACCGAGGTTCTCGAACTTGTCCTTGAGGACAATGGCCTTGGCGACAGTGACACCGTCTGATACGCGCGTTAGTCATCAATTGCCCGTTCATCTCTTTCTTTGGGCGAAGAAGCGCATACCCTTTGTGATCTTGGGAGAGCCGTAGCTGGACTCAATAAGGACATTGCGACCCTTGGGACCGAGAGTAGTGGCGACGGCTCTGGCGAGGGTGTCGATACCGTTCAGCAGAGCCTGTCTGCCCTCAACACCGAACTTGAGCTCCTAGAGGCGATTGTCAGCTTGTGGTATGGGACAGGTCAGACACAATATCGTACCTTGTGGGCGAAACGCTGCTGTTGCAGGGAAACGGAACGGAGCTTCGAGGCCGAAAGGGCAGAAGCCCGGGCACGAGAGGTGAAAGCGCGCTGCATGATGAGGCAAATGAACAGAAATGCAAAGAAATTGATATGAACCCGTTCGCTCCTGTTACTCCGCAAAGCAAATGGCAGACGAGATAAGAGGGGGAAGACGGCGACGGGGAGCGTGGAGTGTCAGGTTGAAAAATATACCAGACGCCGGCGAGCTCGTCCGAGGTTACCATTGGACAGTCTGGAAGCTTCGGTTCGCCTGGCCCGAGCGTCTCCGTTGCCATCGAAGCCATCTTGCCCGGTGCCGGCAGTGGAAGACCGACCGACCGACATTAATACCTCTGTCGCGAGTGTCTCGCCTTGGTTCTATCTGGAGTTATGGTGTAGCCATCCATGAGCTTCGAGACTCAAGTCCCATTAATCAAAATGCGCAATACTCTTGAACAGTAAGGTGACGTCCATGGAGGGTGACTGCTCGACGTTCTCTCTGGACCTTGCTCTCTTGTCCCAAGATCACCCTGTATCTCTAGAGCAGCGTGGTGACAAACACACAGAGCAGTTATTTATGGGAGGCAGTCAATGTCACAATGCTACCTGTCATCGACTGGTCAAGTGTTACAAAACAGAGACATAGCCATTGTGCTGGGGTCCGGCGTCACCAAGGCATGTAACCGATTGAATGCTTCAGGTAATGCATTCCTCGTGCCCCCAAAGGCCGCTTTAAGCTGTCGCGGATAGCTGCGCCAGGTGACGGTGGAGCCTGTTAATTCGTTGCTCATACGAAAGCTTTCGTTTGCATCTCCTTCACCGTAGTTCAATGTTCACTCTTTGTCTCCAGCGATCCACGTTCGCGGCCACAGTCGTCACTTTTCTTCTTTCATTATCTCACTCGTCCCTTTTCTTACTCACTATGCCCGACTCTGCTCGCTTCTATTAATCTACAGCATAACTCATCAAAGAAACTACCACATTGAGGCGCTCTGAACCTCAATCCGGCACAATGCAACTAAGAAGTCTTCATTATCGCCAAAGCTGTCCGGGAGGCGCATACTATGTCTGCCAGAATGGATTTAGAGGATGTTGTTCCATCAATCCATGCGATCCAGGCGCCACATGTCCAGACACAAGCAGTACTATGTCGTCCTCTCTATCCACCACACCAAGACCAAATTCGACCATAACTCGAACAATCTTCTCAACTTCTACACCGACAGTCACAGTAACTCCAACCACATCATCTTCGGTGACAGTGTCCTTGTCTTCGGCCACAACTAGTTCGACCAGCGTGCTACCCATTGCGACAAGTCTGACGTGTCCAATCGCCAACAACACACAATACATCGACTCCAACAAAGTTCAATACTCGATTCGCTGCAATACCGACAACTCTTATGCCTCATTCAACTCAACGTCAGTCAGCACAGGCGGTTTCAGCAAGTGCTTCCCAGCATGCGATAACTTCACAGCGTGCGTGGGCTTTACGTTCGTGGGAACTGACAGTGGGGAGTGCTTCTTGAAGTCCGATCTGCCGGACGATGGTTATTCAAGCACTGCAGGAAGCAATTATGTGACAGTTGCCTTACTCGATCGGAACGCTCAAATTGTCCCACCCACTGACGCCCTGCCGACAAGTTCCTCCAACTCCTCGACAAGTTCTAAGAGTGTACCAACTGGTGCTATTGTTGGAGGAGTGGTTGGTGGCTTGGCGCTTCTCGTTCTCCTCGCTCTACTCATCTTCTGTTGCCTTCGCAGAAGACGTAAGAAGAGGGAAGAGATCAATGCGGCTACACAGAGAATGCCACCAGATTCGCTTCAAACTGATGCAAAGAGCAACTCGCCTTTTTCAGCACACGGTGGTAAGTGAAAGGGCAGGTGTCTCTAGTCTATGAGCAAAGCTAAGTCTAATACAGGATTCTATCGAGGATGGTTCACAGGAGGAGCGACATCAAAGCAACCGCAGCTGGACGAATCTCAGCTCGCCAGAGAAGATTCTGCGAATGGATTCTTCGCAACTAAATACGACAAACCTGCACCACCTCCAGTCGCACACAACCCAACAGGTCCAGCTGAAGTGGACGGCCGACCCATCTATCCGTCAGCCAGTGTTGGTCCGGCTCCTGTCGAGATGGATGCAAGTCCTATAATGGCACCCAAAACACCAATGTCGCCACAAGTCGACGAATCGCCTGTCTTGGGACGGTATGCTTCGACCGCCTACACTAACCATGGGCAGAGTAGTCT
This sequence comes from Aureobasidium pullulans EXF-150, assembly GCF_000721785.1. Classification (NCBI taxonomy): domain Eukaryota; kingdom Fungi; phylum Ascomycota; class Dothideomycetes; order Dothideales; family Saccotheciaceae; genus Aureobasidium; species Aureobasidium pullulans. Next base: position 68,215 of record NW_021941044.1, on the reverse strand, counting down.
TGCAGATGAGGTACGCAGGAGGCAACATGGTCGACACATCATGAGTTGGAACAACTACGATGATAGAAGTGCCATCTCGCCACCTGCATCGACGACGATGTCTCCACGAATTGGCTCTCCTGATGTTAGTCCGCTGATGAACAGCTCGCGCGATTCAACCGCGAGCAAATCGCCACCAGAGGGATATCCAGGGAACTTCATATAGTGGTACAAAGCGGAGTCGATTTTCCCTACACATGGCATCACTGATTTTCTTCGTCTGAGATGTGCAATCGCTAGATACCATTGTAAATAATCCAAAGAGAATCCTCATCATCTGCGTCTTCCGCTTGAATTCAATCCGTGATAAGTACGAGCATTGCCTCGCCTATCTGACCTGCCCCAAGCGCTGCATATCGATCCGTAAACACGGCAAGCTTGTCCCGGCTCAATTTGTACTTTTGAGGGGTCTGTTCTTATCAACCGCGTGCTGACTACCGAGACAGTTTTTAGGACAAGCCTTCGGCAAAAGCTTAACGAGGGGTTCTTTACACGGATAAGCACTCTTGGTCAAGTGTCAAGCCGAGTGGTTCCCGCACTTATCTTTACATGCAGTGGTTATATCGGTGTTATCTACACCCACAGTCGAGCGCCACCCCGTGACAAGAGTGCGGTGTTGACAAATGGCCGAACAAAAGTCTCTTGACACTTGGCCTCGCTTCCTCAAGAGAGTCTGGATTATTGACACGATTGTGAAAAGGCACAAACTTATTGAGAATTAGAGTCAATCCCACTGAGAGCCACTACCGTTGGGGGTGTTTTTACCCCCAGCTCGTCGACCAGCGGGGCAAGGTCCATCCGGCCGCGGCACAGCTGGCGACGTCTGCTCGCGTGCTTTCACCACGAACACCCACCTTCAGCCTACCCATCTACTCGTACTATCGACCTTCTGGATTCGAACAGCTCAAGTGACCGCTTTTTCATCTATCTACACTTAGCTTAGCTAGAAGGTTGACACGGGAAAGCATCTAGGTACGAATGAAGATGCCGCTGGCTAGTCTACATGATCGTTCTATCCTCCTTCCAAACAAGGCACTAGCAGATGCTCATCTTGCTCTCGGCCTCTATCTCCTCCTCTTCTCATCGCGTTAGGGCTATCCGAGTTAGGTATTCATATCATCCGGCTGTAACATACTTCCGGATCGATATGCAATGCAATTGCAATCTATCAAATGGCTGTATGGCGATATATCCCCTGAACTCTACTATCTCTAAGAGGAAGGAGGAATGATTGATGGCTGACCTATAAGATTGAGCTCGAACGCTTCGAGGTAAGTCACAGTGCCATAATCTTTCGCTCTTGAACTCGTCGAAGGCACACCTTGCCTCCCAATACCCTTCGTTACCATGCATCTCTCCTTACTAAGCCTGAGTGTATTGGTCTCTTATGTCCTCGCCTCGCCTACTGGAAACTATGTTATCCACGAAAAGCGCGATGCCACTCCTATGGGCTGGAGCAAAGCCGACCGCCTCGACCGCCATGCCCTGATTCCGATGAAAATCGCCTTGACTCAACGCAATATTGAACAAGGTGCCGACTACCTGCATGAGGTCAGTCACCCAGAGTCTGCCAAGTACGGTCAACACTGGACTGCTCAGGAGGTCGCAGACCATTTCGCGCCCAGGTAAGAGCCCCTCTCCTGATCACGAAGTGCTTAATCTGTAATTGTCAACGTGCATGACGCTGTTAAGACGAGGAGAGCTACCCAATGGGAGCAGTGTTTGCACGTGCTCTCACAGGAAGAAGCTTCCATTTCTCAAAAGTTTATGCCTCTCCATAGCCCGGTTCACCACACTCAATCCTCTTAGGATCGCCGTGTGACTATATGACAGAGAATAAAGCTGACATTTCTTGCTCCAGTGATGAGACCATCTCGTCTGTTATGGACTGGTTGATTGCTTCTGGTATCTCCTCCGACAGCGTCAAGTTGAGCAAAGGCAAGAACTGGATCAACCTTGAAGCTTCAGTCGACCAAGCAGAATCTCTGCTCAACACCAAGTACCACATCTACGAGCACGGTGCTACCGGTCAGCCCCACATTGGCTGCGACGAGTACAGTCTCCCCAAGCACCTCAAAGATCACATTGACTTTGTTACTCCCTCGCTTCACTTCGACACCAGAGTCAGAGAGCGTTCTGACAAGCTTGACAAGCGTGAGGTGACGCCCGATACTGGCAAGTCAATCGGTCAGCCGGGTAGCTGGAGCACCCCTCACCTGGGCAAGTACATCAACAAGTCGCAATTCATCAAGGAACTGGAACAGTGTGACGAACAGATCACTCCCAACTGTCTCAAGGCTCTTTACAAGATTCCCAAGAGCACTGGTAAGAGTGTGAAGAACAGCTACGGTATTGTCGAGTACACTCCTCAGGCCTACGTTCCTTCTGATCTCGATCTGTTCTTCGCCAACTTCTCGGAGAAGCAAGTAGGGGATCGTCCCATCACTGACCTTGTAGATGGAGCTACTGTTCAGCAAACTCAGATGGGTTTCAACTACAATGGCGAAAGCAACCTCGATCTCGAGTATGCCATGGCCTTGATTTACCCCGAGAAAGTGACTCTGTACCAAGTTGGTGATTTGGTATGCTTGTCCATTCCAAACTATACACTGCGATTAGTATGCTACTAACAAACCCACAGGTCGAGGGTGCATCCTTCAATAACTTCCTTGACGCCATCGATGCTTCATACTGCACATACGAAGGCGGTGACGATCCGTCTCAGGACGGTGTCTTCCCTGACCCGTACAAGGGCGGCTACAAGGGCAAGGAGGATTGCGGAACATTCGCACCTACCAAGGTCATCAGCACATCCTACGGTTACAACGAAGCCGATCTCACACCCTTCTATGAGAAGCGTCAGTGTGATGAGTACATGAAGCTCGGTCTCATGGGTACCAGCGTGTTGTACAGCAGTGGCGATTACGGTGTCGGCGGCAACAGCGGTCAGTGTATCGCAGCCAACGGAACCTACAACTCTGGAAAAGATGGCCGCTTCAACCCCTCTTTCCCCGCTACTTGCCCCTATGTGACTGCCGTTGGAGCCACTCAAGTCATTCCTGGTACGAACATCATCACCGCCCTTGCCAGTGGCACTCAACCTGAAGAGGCTTGTGAGACTGTCATCTACTCTGGTGGTGGCTTCAGCAATGTCTTCGACCTTCCCAGCTACCAATCATCTGCTGTCAAGTCTTGGTTCAAGAACTTCCCCCCACCATACGGCGCCGACCGCTTCAACAACACACAGAAGACTCGCGGCTTCCCTGATGTCTCCGCCAATGGAGCCAATTACGTCGTCGCTATTGACGGAACCTTTGCTCTCGTCTACGGTACTTCTGCTTCTTCGCCTACATTCGGTGCTATCCTCACCATCATCAACGAAAGACGTCTCCAGGCTGGTAAGAGCAGTATCGGTTTCATTAATCCCACCCTCTACGCTCATCCTGAGGTTCTGAACGATGTCACTCAAGGAGGTAACCAAGGTTGTGGTACTCCCGGTTTCACTGCCAGCAAGGGATGGGACCCGGTCACTGGCCTCGGTACTCCCGACTCCGTCAAGATGCTGAACTTGTTCATGAGCTTGCCTTGAAAAGATGGACGATTTGACGACGTATGAAGAGGACGCCTGAGCTTTTGTATTTAAGCATTGATCAATTGAAAGTGATCTGTTGTTATTCAACACCTCTCTGCGGACGATTTTACTCATTGCGAATACAATGTGCATTCCTACAAACTGAATGACTCTAGCTGTGGTCATGGGAGACGCCTGCAACCGACAGATTTTAGAGCCGGAGATGTACGTGAATGACTTACGGAGATATGTAGTTTGAAGCTGTTCTCCATCCTCCCCGAGGCCGCAACTGTAAACATCATGAATCCCTTCAAGTTTGTGGATTCAACGATTGAGTCTGCCGTTGAGCAACACTTGCAGAACAGCCAATGACACTAGCCTGGTCTTGTCTAGTTCTCAACAAAATCAAGTTCAGGAATGACGAGAGGCAATCAAAGCACTCGCTGAAGTCTTGAGATTCGATCCCATCTTGAGATTCGAACTCGTCGTAGATGTTGAGAAGAGGGCAATGGAGTGTGCGGAGTGGTCGAATATGTAGGTACGAACGACATCAATCGCGTCAGTGAGACCGGCGGTGCTGTTGTTTCTGAAAGCACATGATACAACATTCAAATGATCAAGAAGCTTGGTGGACTTCATCGCAGCTCGTGTGTGTGACCACCTACTTGACTTTGGTTCCTTTGTAATACGCCAAGAATGAACTACGAACAAGCAAAGAGATCATGGATGGTATCTTAGAGAAACTCAAAAGAGACAACAAGATCTCATCTATACGGTAGATTCTACATACAAAATGAAAACGACAACGAGATGCAATGCAACAACGTATGAAAACTGATATCAAGCAGCTACACACGCTACTTCAGATCAGCCATTTCTTCTTCGAGTATGGTTTCGAAACTGAAGGGCTCGAATGGAACACCATCACCAAGGAAGTGCTTGCTCATGGCTTCGACCCAGTGCAATCTCAAACTGTGCAACATGGCAGAGGTACCCTCCATGACGACCAAGACAGCAACAGTAAGGAAGAACCAAACAACGAAGAAGCCGAAGATGACAAAGGCACCAGCGACACCGGTAAAGGCAAAGGCGTTAGCCAGAGTCATAGACCACAACACAATAGACAGCTGCTGATGGGCAAGTGACAGAGCCCAAAGACGGAGGTAAGAGGCAGTGTGGGAGACACAGTTGAGACAGAACTCGATGGTGTGAATGACCTGGTGGATCATGACTTCTGAGAATTCGAACTCTTCATGCTCCTCGCTGTGGATGTCCTGGGTGATGATGGCGGCACCGTCTTCGCTGGCAAAGCTCTGTCTACCACCATTCATGCCGTGGTGCTCGTCGTCATCATCGTCAAGGGCACTGACTCTCTGGCTTTCACCAACAGCGCTGTAGCCCATAGCTCTGGCACGGTTGTGCTCCCAGCGCAGGTAGAAGGGCTTCAAGAAGAGCATGATGGGTACACAGCAGACGGCGGCAAGAAGCAGGATAACCTGGACAGCAGCCTGGCCAGAGTAGAGTTGCTCTTCGACGGTACCAGGTTGCAAGAACATGTAGATGAGCATGTTGAGCAGACCAGGTGGGTTTGCGCCGATGGCATACCAGTCGATTGACCACTTGTAGATGATAGTGAAAACGAGGTAACCAAAGATGGACTGGAAGAAGATCATGCCAGGAACAAAGTTGCCCCAGATGTCGATGGGGGTCTTGAAGTGTCTGGCGTTGATGTAGGAGAGGCAGAGAGAGTAGGTCATGTGGGCCCAACCAAGAAGAATACTGAGCTTCATCTTGTAACTGTTGGAGAAGAGAAGGTCATTGTCAGTATCGTGCCAGCGCCAATCCATTCCGAAGGGGTAGGTGTAACCCTCCTTGCGAACCATAGTGACGGTCTGGTTGGGCTTGAAGTCAGGGACTTCCCACATAGAGGGGAAGATGGCGAGCTCCTTGGAGAAGGCGTCACAGTAGATGAGACCAGTGTACATGGAGAAGATACCCATCATGAGCATGATGTAGCGACCGAAGAAAGCCATGGAGAAGAGCTCGTCCTGCTTGGAGCGCAAAAGGGGCTTCTCCCAGTAGATCATGGCGCAAGCAGCCATAGTCATGAGGAAACCGTGACCGAAATCACCGAACATGACAGCGAAGAGGAAGGGGAAGGTAACAATGGTGGGCAGACCGGGGTTGACTTCGGTGTACTTGGCGGTACCGTACGCATCGATGATGGTCTGGAAACCAAGGGTGAACTTGTTGGTCTTGTTGTAGGTTGGAGGCGTCTTGGACGTCTTGATGGTGTTGACAATGGTGGGAACAGAGAGGCCAGCACGGTCGTTGACATCCTGCAGGGTCGACTTGACAAGAGCAAGCGAGTTTGTAGGGCACCAGGCTTCGGCGATCAGCGTCTTGCGCTGCTGGTCGTAGGAGAAGCGGTTGAGGGTCTGGTAGACGGCCTTCTCCTTGGAGACGATGATCATCCAGGCAGCCAGGCTGCGACCGATCATGGTCAACTCGGCGTCCAGGGTGCGCTTGGTGTTGGAGAGGACGTTGGCCAGGTCCTGAAGGCGAGTGTTGACCTCGTGCATCTGGTCACGGCGGAGCTCACTGTTCTCATCGACGTTGTAGATGTCGGCACCGAGGGATTCCGAAATCTTGCGGATCTTGTTGATGATCTCCTTTCCGTGGGCGAAGATGACGAAGACGCTCTTGTGCATCTCTTCGTTGGTCTCGGGGTTGATGATGGGCTCCTCGATTTCGCTCTGGTTCATGTACAGGTTACCACGCAGAGTACGCCAGAGGATGCGCTCGAATGCGGCCATGCGCTCGCGAGGGATGACACCGGCAACGAAGCCAATGTTCATGACGGAGAAGGAACGCTCGCCCGAGCCGTCACCGTTCTGAGCCTGCTCCATATCGGCGAGTAGGGGCGCATCGTCATCGTGGTCCTCGTCAATCGAACGGCGAATCTCGTCTGTCTGTCCACGAGCCTGATGTACATGTTAGTCTCTGTATCGGCCCGTCCGCAGCGTCTGCAAAACTCACGCGATCGAAGAAGCCACCAGCCTCACGCAGGACCCAGCGCCACTCAGTCAGCTCCATCTCACGCTTCTTGAGCGTCTCGTAGCTGTCGTTGAGCGACTGGATTCTCTGCTCCAGAGTCTGACTGCGGTCGACAAGCTCGTCGATCTCCGAGGCCGAGGGGGCGGCCAGGCGGTCGCCAAACTCGTACATGGAGCGCATCGAAATGTCGGCCTTGTCCATCTGTGCCTTGAAGTAGCCTGTCCACAGTTGTCTCAGTCTCTTGTTCCGCCATCCTTCTCAGCAGGGGGCGATTGGCTTACGCAGCTGGCGTTCAACATTGTCGAGTCTTCGGATCTCCTGAGTGAAAGTACGCTGGAAAGCGGTCGTGTCCGAGTTGAGCTGAGTTGGATGGTCAGTTTGAAGTCGTGTAGGTTGGAAGGTCGGGCCAACACACGTCTCTAAAGTCCATGATGCCCAGTTCTCCCAGGGCGCTCACGACTTCGCGTCCAATCTCGTTGGCCATGTACAGCTGGGTCAGCGACATGTCCGCCGAGCGGAACAACGAATCCTGTTGCGTCGCCATCTTGATCGTCTGTGTAACGATGAAGACTGACCGTGGTCGGGGTGTTGTGAATGTCTAAAGGCAGCAAGCTCGACGCCTTGTCGTTGGCCAACTCGAAACATGACGATGCGCCGCCGCACGCCTCTCCCGTCCACGTGATATGCCTTTCTGCGCCAGGGTGATACCCTTTTCAAGACTTTCGATACATAATTTTCTGTCTGACAACCCACAGTTGACTAGATACTGACTTGTGCCTCTCGAGTACTTCTTGATAACACAATCTGTTGTATACGAGTATTTGGGAGTAGCAGAGCATCTGGTTGTGGAGACACGCATCTTTCTTCATTTTGACTTCGTCAACTTCTGAACGCCGGAACATCCACGTGCAAACTCAACCCATACTTGGAGCGATTTGGGAGGGAGCAGCACTTGAAAAGTGCATAATAGAAATTGGAATAATCAATTAAACAAACTCAACAGCTTCGCCATCTCGAAAGTTCCGCCACGCTCCATCTCAAATTCTGCTTCTGAGAGGAGTGAGGCCAAAAGTCTTCCAAAAGTCGCGGCTGTCGTAGCATCTGCCCAGCGTCTCCATGTCTCTCGGCAATGCCTTGACACCCTCTTCTTCCATCAGCTCATAGACCCACTGGCTCTGTTTGCTAGGCTCTTCGTCCACATGCTTTCCTTCCCTGGCCCATCCTACAAACAGCGACCACCAGCAGTAGACTTGGCCATCAGTAAGCATCCAGCGGGTACCCGATGCCTTGTTCTTCTCCCATTTATCGAAGATCGCCAGAATTGCGCGTGCTACGTCCTCGCCGTGCACCAAATGCAAACTCTTCTTGCTCTTGACCTGATCCTTGGTGGTGGCAACCCTGCCAACCCACGACTTTGGCTGTCTCTCTCCACCCCACAATCCTGCGAGGTTAAGCACACATCCGCCCATGGACATCAGCTCGTCTTCAGCAATTGCTCGTGCATTCTCCTTGTTGTAGTCTGAGTGTCGGTCGACCCATGTCGTCTTTTGTTCGATTTGGAAAATGCCGGTCGACCCCAGCTGCAGGTACCGGACATTTGATGCCACGCGTTGATGTGTAAAGTTGTAAGACCACACAAGTCTGTGAGCAGGACCTTCGCCAGTGAGTGGGAATGTGATCAAGATGTTGCGAGCAGCAGGCAGATCAATAAAGTAGGTCGGGTCCGGATTGTCAGGGTCGAACTTGAACTTGATGGTTCCGTCGCGTCCCGTCGTAGATGTTGCAGCATATGTCAAATTACGAGCTTTGAGTAGTGGTATCAGAAAGGTCGATGTCCAGCCGGCTCCGAGAATCAAAACGTCCATTTCCTGCATGTTCTCTGGTTCTGATTGTTTTTGATGTTCGATGTTTCTTGAAAGTGAAGCTGAGCTGGAGAAACATTCACATTGATGTCTTCGAGCTTCGGTCAAGCGGGGCAGCCGGACAGATGACGCGGTTTTAGGCCACAGCAATAGACATGGAATTATTGGATGCACATTCGCTCAACTCAGCCATGTAATACCCGATATTGGCTGACATACGAGCGGTTCGCTTTGCTGACAAGGCAGCAACATAAAAATGCGATCGCAGCTGGACCGTTGGCGCCCTCAGCAAAATCAACGTTTACGGTTCGCCCCGACCAGTGCCAGTGTCAAACAGAGCAAGAGAGCACCTGCTAGAGCGCCACAAGCGCTCTGGTAGTCCTCCATGCTGCTCATCGCTCGGGTGTCTCTAGGTGTCTCTAGGTGTAGCAATGACAGCAGCATCCACCGATCGACAATTCCAGACGAAGCTCACAGAAGCACGGGATTCTTGCAATGGCTTACCTGATCGGGCTAAAGCTTTCTCGAGGGCTTCTTGATGTCTACAGAATCTCTCGAACGCTCGATTATCAGCGAGCAAACAGTCTTGGGATCAGACTGAAAACATGCACCTTTGTTGCATCTTGCAGTTAGTTTATCGGCTATGTCTCTGACTTTGCATGCAATGCAGGCAGCCACTATTCGTCAAGATGTCGGCATCAACAAAGAATTGCGTCTCTCTTCGACCGCCGATCAACCTTGTGACTGTCAAGAGACGAAGAGAAAGGCAAGGAAGCATTCCTTGTTTTTGCTGCTTATTCAAAGTGAGACGTCTTTCCCGAGTCTGCCGTCCTTTCCCAGCTTTATCACCACTCGTTGTGGCACTAGCTAAATCTTTACTTATGCAGCTAAGAAGTCTCCGGACGATCGGCGTCGCGACCGTGATACTGCCCCTCTTCTTCGACGACGAGTATCTTAACAACTAGTAGTCGTATACAGTCAATTCATAGCTTATTTTGTAGGTAATTACCTATGGAAACTGTTGCTAGTCCCATCTTAGATACACAACTTCGCCTTCTTGACAAATTTAGCCGGGTCCGTTATGTCCTCTATCCGCTAGCCGAACGTTTCTGCGTTCTTCTAATGCCATTTAATCGCTAATTTCGCCGCCGCCTTTGCTTCTATTAATACACTACTTAGTTTGTAGCCTTGTAAGGCATCTTTAAATGCATCGAAAACCCTTTTAATAGGGTGGAGGTTAGGACTATTTCCTAGATGTAGTGCGAAGAGTATAGCCCCTAAAAGATCCTTATCTGTTATAAACTCCCTTGCTCTTTAATAAGCACCTAAATTGTCCTCTATAAGGTATACATTACAATCTAGATTGGCCTCTTTAACCTTGTAGTAATAAGGGTAAAGATCTAATAGCAACTAATTATATAAATACAGTAATACTATGCAAAATCCATTCCTTTTTCGCCAGTTCTTTTAAACGTCTTCTTATCTACCTTAAAGACCTTTTTAGGAGTTAACTACCTCTTATTCTTAGGTGTATTAGGCTTGTTTTTAGCAAGATCCTTAGCATGCTGTTTAAGAAGCCTTCTATTAGCATCCTATATAATATGCTACTTATCGGTGCCCTCCTTTTTTGCTTTCTCGATAGCTTTAGTAGCATCTTTATAGGTACGAGCCTTACACCTAGCCATTTTACCTTCTATATCTTTCTTCTCATCCTTATCCTCCTTAATAAAGCACTTGACAGGCCTCTTAATTAATAAATTAGTAGAGCAGGCGGCTAGAACTTATAGAGTAAACTTAGGATAAGAATCCTAAAGTTGTTTTAGCGGCAATTGATAAGTAGGAGTACCTTTAGGGGCACTTAGCTATTCTACATAACGGTCTAGCCCTCCGAAGGTAATAGGAGTCTTATCTAATATAACAAATATAGCCTTTCTTATAGGTATATAGCTAGGACCGCTAGTAATTATATTAAGAAGCTAGTAGGAGTATTTCCTTCGAAAAACTAGATCTATCGCGTTTAAGGTAGGTTTCTTAGGTCTCTTCCTCTTAATAATACGGTAAGACCTTCTAGGAGAGGTTTGTCTTACTACTCTTTGTGCTATAGTTAATGTACAAGGCATATCTAGGTCTAGAGCTACCTTGATAAATGGCTTATAGGGATTTTCTAGAAACGCCTAGCGAAGCCTCGAATGCTACTCTAAATCTAAGGCTAACGGGCGACCTAAACGTTTAAAAGGTTCTATATATCTTGCGAGGATATTAGGTTATGTAAAGATCCTAGCTTAATCCGAGCTCGTTCGTAGGTATAGTTCTAGATATCCGTAACGGTCGAGTGTTATATATCGTATCTAGCCTCCCGCGCGAAACGACGCGCCGACTAGTCAAACATTAACATAATAGTAATCATCGCGATCCTAACTTTAAGAGGGGTCTCGCGGCCATCATTTTAAGTCGCCATTAAACAAATCGGATAAGAATTAGTTGTGTTACATGCGTTAAAAGAAAAGAGATAGAAACGTTAAGGTAGCTTCGGCTGTCCGGAGACTTTTAGGGTATATAAGTACAACATGAAAGAAAAGACTACACGTAATAGTTTAGGACACGTTAGGTAAAGCACGTGATAGGTGTTTACCTGGTGTTGAACATCGAATGGAAGGACGAGATCTAGGCCTTCCTAAGTCACCACCTCGTACGCTAAGCTCCTTCAATATCATCTAGGGTTACAATGGCGAAAAGCAGAGAAGTATTAGTGCCCCCTTTCGATCGCTGGCTGCACTGCCTCGATCGAAACAAGAATCGCAGGTTTGGGTGTTTCAATTAGGACCGAGCCTCGTTAAATGGCTCGTCGACAGGCACAATAGTTTTCAATACGAGGGTCTCAGTCCAGTGAGAGCGCGTGTTTAGATCATTCTCAGTGGCCAATGGAATCAGATAGAAAATCATGGTGCCTTTTAATCAACACACGCGAGCGTGAACTAGGCCTTGGTAATCACGCGACTCTTAAGAGTTGTGGTCTTGTTGATGCCTGGTTTATCGTTCTTATATGGTTTCGATAATGTAAAGAGTGTACTGTCGGCGTTGATATCCAGACATTCGAACGGAGCAGCCCTTTTGGGTCGGGACTGTAACAGGGAAGAAGACGCTGGCTACCCATATTTTCATTTAGCAAGAGCAAATAAGTATCTAAAACTACACCTCGAGTCGAAGTGAACTTGATGTTAACGTGTAGATACTGTCGTAATTTTCGTCCTTACAAGACCTCATGGATGCTCTCCGTGCCCTTCATGAACAGTCTCGGATGGTCCTTCCTGCTTGGCAGGGGTAGGATCGTTGCGGTGCCTAGTGCATCATGTTAGTTATGGTCGAGAGACTGCTTGAAAGGAAAGACTTACTTCTTGACAACTCTCTCAATACCATCGAGACCCATCTTGAGAACATCCATTCTTGGACCGTAGCTCAACCTGACGTGCTTGTGGCAAGGTGAGTCAAACAGATCCCTGCGTTTCGACGGATTCAAATCGAAGAAGATACCAGGCACAACAATGACCTTCTCCTTGAGACAAGCATTGAAGAAGTTCAGACCGTCGTTGATGCCCTCAGGGAGCGAAGACAGATCAAGCCACAGGTAGAATGTCGAGTTAGGAATCAGCGGGATTCTGAAGCCCATCTCCGTCAATCTGTCAATGACATAGTCTCTCTTCTCACGGAAGTGGTGCTGCAGGGCACGCATTTCGTGTTTGACCTTGGTGGGTTCGAGCATAGGAATGGCAGCCTCTTGGAAAGGAACGTTGGTGCCGCCATCGAGGTAAGATCCACACGAGCCAATTGCTTTGATAAACTCCTTAGGTCCGATGATCCATGCTACTCTCCAGCCAGGAAGACGGAAACGCTTTGTCAAGCCGTCAATGATGAGCACATCTAGTCACATCAGTATCTTAAAGTGTCTTTCCATTTCTCTAATTTGAACGCACCATCTTCGTCAACGTCTTCGATGTTGTCGGCAGCAGAGATGACAGTACCATCGCAGTCAGTAGTGTAGTTGTAGCCTAGATATACGGTAAGTAAGGGGCTTCCATGGAAGCTGGTACAGCATTGTGAGTCAGTGACGGATACCATTTTTCTTTTGACAAAAATCAAAAAAAATCATCTGGCAGCCGCTGACCCTCGTAATGTACACCGCAAACCTACTCACCAGAGTAAAATTCATCTAAGACGAGCGTCGCTCTATCTCTGCCTTCAATTGTTGTTAGCTCTGTACAATAAAAGGTTCAGTAATCCTTGAGAAACTTACAAATATCTTGAATTTGAGCAAGCTGGGGATTGGCCAGGACCTGGCCTGTAGGGTTACGAGGGTTTGATGTCAAGATGACACTAGTACCCCGGGCGATTTCTTCTGCAATCTTGTCTGGGTGCATGTGGTATCCATCTTGCTTCGACAATGGAATGGGGATAGCACTGAAGTTTTTGAAGAGCGACAGCATCTCGTTGTAAGCGGTGTAGTCTGAGAGCATACGTTTAGTTGCCAGGGACATCGCAAAGAAGGAATAGCATTAAGCCTACCCGGAATGAAGAATCCAAGATAGGCATTTCCGATCACAGCAGCAATTCTGATGAGGCCAGCTCTGCCGCCAGGGACGATGCAGACGTTTTCCCAGGTATACTGACTCTCCTTGCCCTTACGGTGATGCTCATTGTAGAGGTTGGCGACAGCTTCTCTCAGAGGTTTGATACCAGCAGTAGGACCCTAAGCCGGTGTGTCAGCCAACCGAACCAAAAGAGGTTGTGGAAACAAAACCTACGTATTCACGGCCGGACATGGAGACATCGATAGTATGAGGTCTCTCAAAGCAGCCTTCGATCTCATCATCGACCTCGGGGGCACCTTGACCCAAGTTTGCCCACTTCTCTGGATGTTCGGCAAATCCATGCTCATAAGCCCTTTCAGTGGTCCAGACTACTCCTGTGGATGCACGCGAAGGGTCTAGTCCAGCATGTGGCTTGTGTCCTTCATGAGCGTTGCGGAACTGACGGTGAACTGATGAGCTCAGCTCTGATAAAGGTCAGCAATCATGTATCTTGACAAAAACATACATATACACATATAAATCTCATAGCAGACTCTAGGATTTGAACCAACAATCGGACTGTGACAAAGCATGAAATATTCTTACCGCTGTCAGTGGGCTCCTTGTTTGTCGAGAAACGACGCTCCTTGGGTCCATGAGGAGAGTTCAAAGGAACATCAGACGCAGAGAAACTAGCTCTCATAGTGGAATGAGATGATCTTGCAGAGCCAAGAATACCGTATTGTGATGCCAAGCGTTGGCTGCTGGGACCTGATGGAGGATGCAAGAGTCGCCTCATGATGGGGTGAGGTTGAAATTTGATGAGTCAGCAGAAACGCGTAAGCATCTACTCGTACAGTGGAGCAACCAGCAACGAAAGCAATACGACTTTACTCACAACCGCAAGCACACTATTCTCTCAAGCACCGCGAAAAGAGAAAGTCGCTATATTACCTCCATCCAACAAGAGTCACTCCATGGGTGCTTGACGCATTACACAAAGTTCGGTCGTTTGGTATTCCAACTCAATTTGTCCTTCGACTAAAAACTGCTGTAGTTTGCAATGTGCAGTTTATTGATCCCTCAGGATTCGAATGCGACGTGACGCGATTCAAGACCATTTTGAATGGGTTTGTTAGTAGTCGCCGCTCAAAGCTTGCCTCAACTCCTCCTTCAATCTCTGGATCTCGATATCTTTGGCCCTTAAAGCGCCGGCTGCTTTTGGATTGTTGAGTTGTGCTCTCAAGCTCGCAATCTCCCCGTCGCGCGAGCGCAAGAGGCCACGTGCCTGCAGGAGCTCTTCCTCGATCCTCTTTACGTCCTGCCACAGCGGTTGCTCACTACCCTGCGCATATCCAGTGTCGTGAGAAGGAAGCTGTGAATCTGGTTCCATCTCTGAAAGTTGAGACTGTATTATTGATGCAGGTTCCCGGCGTGGAGTACGCGCATCCAACGAGCGGTCGACGAAGGGAGTGTTTGCGCCGATTGCGTACTCAGTCCTGGCACCATGTGGTGTTCTCCAACCAGAAGTCACAAGAAGGCCGTTTACGCGCTCAGGCTCTTCTTCGACATTTGCAGCGTACACGGTTTTGCCGCCAGCTGCTATCTGAGGCGACAATTCTGAGCCATAGAAATGATCGTCCAGTTCGCGATCAGCATGTCTTGCCCTTTGGACCGGTGGTTTGTTCAGACGTCTCGAGCCGCCGGGCCATGTCGGGGACGGGGTGGAATGGAGGTACTTGCCGACTTTCTCACGCTTGTGTCGTGGATTGAGAGACTCTTCTGCCTTTCGCTTGCCTAGCAGTCCGATCTTCTTGCCGGCATTCTGGGATGCTGTCGGGTTCTCGGTTCTATTTCCGTCATCAAGTACTGAGGTCTGGTTCGCAGCAACGGGCTCAGCCGTAGGGACGTTGAAGATGATTTCTTCGTAACCACCCTTTTCTCCGGAAAAGCAGTACGGCCTCTTTTTATCCTTCTCGCCGATCACGGTGTAACCGACATGTCTAACACCTTGGCCATCTTTATCGTCCACATCCATCCCTGTTCCCTTCGCCACCACGGCTGCCCTCCCCTTGTTGAACCTGGCTGCGAGGACACGGCCGCCGCCCGTAGTAAAGTCCAACGCCCAGAAGTCTCCTTTGTCCTTGTTTGTGTACTTTTTGGACGACATAATATCCCAGGCAGCTTTATCATCTAGGACGACATAGTGTGGAGGTGAATTGGTTCCGCGTTCGATGGGCCCAATGTCGGTCTGAAAGAACCGCCATCTCTTGGTATATGTGTTGTTGGTAAATTCGGTTCCTCTCATGCCATCAGGGTCGCCAGGTTGCCATATTTCACGGCCGATACCTCCGATGTCACGGTATGTGAATCGCTTATGTTCGGACTTCGGCCGACGATCCAGCTGGTTGGCGTTGGCTTTTGTTTTCGAATGGGAACCATTTCCGGGTGGGCGAGCTGGAGGTCGTGTTGAGTCTGTCTTCTGCGCGGGGCGATCCATCTGCGACCAGTCAGGCACTCGGGTCCAGATCTGATGGAAGTGTACTCACTTTAGGGTCAGTCGACTTGCGTGCACCTCGGGCATGGGAAGGCGCCGGAACCATCTGTTGCGTGACTGTGAGTATAGAAGACAGATGTGGGGCGGACGAAGACGATGGCCTACTTCAGTTTGATCAGGAGTTTGGTCGCCAAGGGGCTCGAAGAGAGGTGAACCGTCGTCTTCCACCACGATGACTGGGCTTTTCTCAGCTCCAGCTCGCTTCAGCCGTGGCGTTGCTGCCTTCTTATAAAGATCATTGGGCGCTGCTGGCAGCTCGGAGAAGTTGAAGACAAGTCCTCCCGGCTTTGTCGCTCTCATTGTTCAGCAGCTAAGTCTTTGTAGTGAATGCGTTGAGGAGGGTCTCAGAAAGAATAAAGTGCACTTCCAAAATCAACTCGCTGGATGCCAGCGAGGGTGATGAATCTTGGCACTGTTGGAGAAGCGAGTCTAGAGGAATGATCGGGGAGCAACTGGTATCACGTCTTCATGCGCTCTGTCATGTGCGACTGCGAAAAAAGGGCAGACTTTCACCCCAGAAGACTTCACCCCAGAAGACTTCACCACAGAAGACTTCGCTTCGAATACTTCGCTTCAATCGGGGAGCAACTGGTATCACGTCTTTATGCGCTCTGTCATGTGCAACTGCGAAAAATGGGCAGACTTTGACCACGGAAGATTTCGCTTCGAAGACTTCGCTTCGATACTTCACCCCGACCCGCGAGCGCTGTGCCGCCGACCACAGGATGGCCTTCATGAAGTACAGCAGCAACGGAGCGTAGCATCATGAGCCATGTTTGAAGATTGCATCGTTCAGTATCGATAGACTCATGGGCACTGCTTCGACATTGCGTCTTGCTACAGATTTCCCTGCGCTCGCCAACTTGATCGAGGGAGAACATAGCGATGCGCTACTCGAACATGAGTCTCTTTTGTGCCCCTTGCAATTGAGGTCGAGGAGCCTGTTATCTTCGCCAACCCCTCCCGCAAGTATATCGAAACACTTTTGGAGACGATGACTTCCTGAAAATTGCGATGCTCACAGGATATCACGTTTCCAATCACCTATTGAGTCCAACAACAGATTAATGCCTACGCCCCCGATAAATGATGTGAAGCAATTGAATGGCAGCCGCGATCTGATGGTCCTATTTAGCTCGTTATCAATGTATTGGTATTCTACCGTAGCGTGTGTTGGAGACCAAGACAGATGTCAGGGGTCGGTGAACCGTGTACGGCTTTTGGCAGACTCCGCCAGTGAGACGCCTGCATCTCCGCAAGAAGCATTCTAGATCACAGTCAAGATAACCATTTTAGCGATCGTTTATGACTGTCTGCATGGACTGCAGAAGAAGAAAAACGAGTTGGTGGAGCAAAGTGGATTAACGCATGTCATGCAGATTTAGCGTGAGCCCCCTGCATGTCGTCGACGCCTCGCCGCCAACCCGGCCTCTGGGTATCCTGCAGGAGTCTCGACCGCATCACCGGAAGGATTGCATGTTGCTGACACCTTGCTGTGCATCATGCTGCAAGACATGGATGTGAGACATTGGTCGTGACGCAATAACGCTCTGAGGCACTCAGGAACCTGATCATTGATCTCATGACAAAGGGTATATTCTATGTATATATGTACAGAATTATTAAGTCGTGTCGTCGTTAAGTTGGGTTGCCTGGAATCATCTCATACAGATCCAGGTTCAACTCTGGTGATCGCGACTGTGACGCTCTTCGTAATCGTGGGGCCTCCTTGTATACTGTCCTCGCTGACCGCATCATCATCAGCCGCACCGTTCTTGATCGCCCAGTCGCTCCGTCCTGCGTTGCCGGCAAGCTCAAGTTGGCTGCCGTTGTGTGCTTCGGACTGAGGCGTACTGTGTAGTTCATATCCTCTGCCACCGAAGGACTTGTCGAGCCATGATTTTCTTGTGTTTCCGTATTGACCACTGGTGCCTGGTGCAGAAGTACCGAATGTAGAGCCCATGAATCCAGGAGCGATTTGTCTGAGAAGTGGCTTGAGAGATGGCACGGATGCACAGATAATGGACACGTTGGCGTCCACTGCACTCCAGATGGAGGAGTCGAAGGAGACCCAAGTCTTGTCCTCGGCGTGTAGAATGCTGCTGACTCGAACTGCTCGGATGATACTGGCGATGATGGGAACACCACCCAGGCAGATGGTGAAAAGAAGGGCGTACTTCTGGCGTGCATGAAGGTTGAGTCTCATGATCTTGGGTGCAGCGAAGGCAATGAGGAGTATATCCACAAGAACGCTTTCAACTGTCGAAGTATAGAAAGCCGGAATGGTGTCGATGCACTTCTTGTGTATGTTGATATCCCAAACGCCTCTGACAGGGTTGCATTGGAAGATGGATACGCATTCAAGACAAACAGTCGCGATTACCACGAAGCCAAAAACGCTGTACAAGAAGATCCGGCCAGAGCGACTTGTCGTGAAGACCTTGAGGTATAGCGCGCAGAGAGACAGCTTCGTGAAGCAAATCGAGATTTGATAGGCGATGAGTGTGCCGTAGAGAAGTTTGAGAGAGGGTATGATGGTGGAGAATGGCACATCGGCCTCGTGCATGCCACCACCGTAATTGGTCAACAAACAAGCCATTATGCAGTTGGCCAGAGCGGCGAGCTATAATCATGTTAGAGTACAGTCTTTCATGCATTGCGAGGAAGTAGCATACCCATCCAACAGTGAGAAGCCAATCATCCCAGCCAAAAGTTCGTAGAATCAATGCTCGACTGTAGACTCGGCCAAAGTAGAAGATAGTTGCCAGTAGGAACGGAAGGATGTTTCCCAGCAAGATATATGGTGCACGGGTCTGATAGAAGGTCAGTTGCTGCTGGACTAGATCTACAAGAGTAGGAAGAACTTACTTTTGCCATGATGTATGACTATCTGCCTCAGCGTTCTGCAAGTCCTATACCAGATTGATACAGAGACCAAGGGCAAGGAACAAGGGCAAGATATGTAGATCCACAGCGCAGACGCGTTTCTTAATGAAATGCCAGCAAGAGAATAGAAAAGTACACTGCAGGGACCATGATCATCTTATGGAACCTCATTCAACCGTCGAATATCAAGCTACGAACCGAAAACCTTAGCTAACCTTGAGTCTAGCGCGGAACCGTTGGACGGCGCGCCAAACCTACCCCTTGCCCTTGCGGCCGGAGGAACACTTCTAACCTCTTTAGTACTTGGAGAAGTTCGTGCAAGGAAGAGTTCCTTCCATGCTGAGAGCCGCTGGTCTCGAGGCCATCATGATGCACAATTGATTCTGGCGTGGAGGCTTGATCGATGGAAACGGGTCTAGAGACAAGGGTTCTCCCTTTCGCAGACAATCCCGGGCAGCTTAAAGGCATTGTGTCTTTCGATAGCTCTTTCGCGGAACTCGGCGCTGGTTGGAGCTATGTGCTCCTATTTGCGTCAAAGGAGTTCGTCGCTTTGCATTCTGGTCCTCGGTTGGGCAGAAGCGAGCGAGCACGGCATCAACGGAGGAAAGGTGGAGACAGGGTCGAGGGCAGGCCAGACAAACACATGGGGATCCACGCGACAGACACAGCAAGACATGCGACTTTGTTTCACAGTCACAGCCTATGCTTCTACAATGACAAAGTATAAATTCGTGAAGATAAGAAAATGGTTGGAAGCCAGACGCGATGAAGAACAAGAGGATTCACAAAAGCTTCCACGTTCCTTCAAATCCCGTCGGCAACTTTGCCGGCGATCAAACAAGCCCTGCTGATCTACATCGCATACCATAGCCTGGCTGCTCGTATAATCTCTCCATGCCCACCTGCAGGATTGTGGCTTTTGCTAGGAGATAGGTGGCTGGAATACAGATATTTTTCCATAGCTAGCAGAGCCACAACTGAGTCAGTGCCGGACTTGGAAGTCATGCAAGCAGGGCGAACAAATCTCCATACTATAGAGTCCGAAACGTCTTATTACTGTGAGAACGCCAGAGTAGGTTGGTGGCTGAAGCAAGATGGACGAATGCAGAACTCTTATGCCGCCCCAGATCCGGGAGCCGCAAGAAACGAATCATGAACTGAAGCGTGCTCACCCGGATGTGGTCGGTTCTCGAGACCAGCTCTGAGCTTAGAGCTACTAAACACAGAGATAGAGAGCGGCACTTGTGGGCCTGCAGTGCTCAGTTGGCGGCAACAAGCAGTGGAGAAATTAGCGACATGCATCGTTGATCATACCACCCAGTTACAGGGTATGATAGAGTCATCAAGTCCGGAAAGTAACACTACTCGAATCAGCTGCCGCCGAGTGAACATCAGGTGGAACGCGCAACATGTGAGATCTTCAATATTGATCAGAAGCTGTACCGATTTTGGATGGCGTTCTTTCGATCGGAATGTGGAGGATTTACAACAGTGTCTCATGGGACAGCCCCGAAGGGAGATCTGATCAAGCACGTTCTGTCTCTCGTTGATCAAGAAGGCCGCACCGAGGCATTGAGAAGCACGGATATGTCGATCTCTATACCAGCCGCAAGACACAGGGCTTAGTTCATGCTAACAGCTACAAGTACCGGACAATCAACTTGATCTGAAACGCAGGTCTGTTGCTGCTGCCGTTGGAGGATCCGAGGCCAAGAAACTGTAGAACTTGGAGAGACGCACCGGAGTTGGAGCTTCCATCTATCGTTGAAGTCAACGCATAACTGTCAAAGTCACGGTACTCTGAAGATCGATTCAATTTATCCCACGTGGGTGACTGTTTCTCTAATGAGTCGGTCATCACCTAACTACCATGTGCTTCGCAATGAACGGTACACCAAACTTGGTACTGATATAACCGCTACGCCTCTGCGTTGCTGCTATGGGGATACAAGATGATCTCGTGGCTTGATTGTCATTACTGAATCTGTGCAATACGATGTTTCTAGTTACTACATCCGCACTGCGAAGTTCTTTCGCTAGTCTTGCGGCCGTAATCATGTCGTGAGAAGGTCTCTTCGTTTATCTGTCGCGGCCGAAAGTGGCGGGCCCAGCGGGCTTGTTGTCGAGGATCTTCTCAATCTCCTCCATGAGCTCGGGAGTCAGCTTCTCGAGCAGCTTCAGGGCGCCGAAGTTGTCTTCCAGTTGCTCGACCTTGGTAGCACCAAGAATGACAGTCGAGACATTGGGGTTCTTTGCAGCCCAGGCCAAACTGAGCTGGGTAACAGTGCCACCGAGCTTCTCAGCAATGGTGGTAAGCTTTCTGACCTGTTGAATGTGTAAGTCTTTGATCATTCGAATCATCGATGTAGTGCCCAAATACCTTCTCGATCTTGGCCTGACCTTCGGGGCTCTGGAGCTGCTTGACGGTGTTCTCGAAGAAGTCCTTGTTGGTGGCGAAACGGGAGTCCTCGGGGATGCCATCGTTGTACTTGCCGGTCAAGAGACCGGAAGCGAGAGGTGACCAGATGGTGGTTCCGTACTTGAATTGATCGTACAGAGGAGCGTACTCAACCTCGAAGCGCTGTCTGTGGAAGGCGTTGTATTGAGGCTGTTCGGCAATCGGAGCGATCAGGTTGTACTTCTCGGCGATCTGAGTGGCTTCCATGATCTGAGTGGCAGACCACTCTGAGGTTCCCCCTAGACGAAGACTCAGTCAGCATGATTTTCGCAAACCCAATCGAATCGCCCCTTACAATAATAAGCCAAATTCAGGTTGCGAATTGCCTGGGTGAAACCCTCAACAATCTCCTTCATGGGAGTAGCATTGTCAGGACGGTGAGCCAGGACAATGTCAACGTAATCGTGGTTCAGTCTCTTGAGGGAGCTCTTCAGGCCCTCGATAACGTGCTTCTTGGAGAGACCACGAGTGTTGGGCTCCTTGCGACCAGTACCAAAGAAGATCTTGGTCGAAATAACGTACTCGTCTCTGGGGTAAGCGAGCTCGTTCAGAGCACGTCTGTCAATGCGAGGTTAGTCTTTGCATCCTCATACCACTACGTCTTACTGCGAGCGTCTCGGGAAATACATGCAGTGAGACATCGATACTGCTTACCCCATCTCAATCTCAGACTGGCCGTTGGCGTAGACCTCGGCAGTGTCGAAAAAGTTGCAACCTATGTCAAGATCAGTATGCTGCTTCCGAATGCAGTGCTGAATCACATACCGTGGTCGAAGGCCTTCTGGATGCACTCCTTGACGACATCACCCTTCTGAGTACCACCGTAGGTCAACCAGCCTCTAGATCATCAATGTTAGTGGCCACATCACAATTGGTCAAGAAGCACGCATAACGAACCCGAGGGAGAAGACGGAGACCTTGAGACCAGTGGGACCGAGGTGACGGAACACCATGTCCTTGGGATCAAACTTTGATTCGACAGCCATTGTGAATGTGTTGATGCTATACGGTGCTGTATGCAGTTGTACGAGATGTATCAATTGAGAAGAGTTCGGTGGAAGAAGGCTTGGTTTTGTAGCCAGCACATCACCTTCCAAAAGCAGATGGAATCCACATACCCCTCAGCTATCCCGCGCCTAAACCCCGATAACGCCGCCAGCAAATATCGTCATCGTTTCGTGAATTAGATGATTACTTAAACGGAAGGCCTTTCAACGGAGCAGTAAACTGTATCAACTACATATAGTGTAGTCCACAGCTTTGCACACACACGGGTGGACATGTGTCAGAAGGTATGTGTAGGTCTGAGAACCATGAGCTTGGAAGAAGGCCCCAAGCTGACCAAGCAGCAAAAGGCAATCCGGACCTCATTATACCGAGTTCAAAACCTTGACATTTATCGGTCGACAAACACAGCGCTCGATACAGAATGTCAGTTTTGAGTGCCATTTTACCAATCAGGCACGGATGAAGGTGCTCCGGTCAATGTCCAATGCTTGTCTGAACCCACGTTTTTGGAGCTTTGAGGCTCTTGAACGACACGTCGGATAGATCCGAAGCTAGCCTCGATCTAATCAGCAGCTTTCTCCAGAGACTCTTGCTCTCAATCGACATGCTTCCTCTGTCAACTCGGCCAAACACAAGTCACAGTCATGGCTGCTCTTCGAACAATACGACCCACGGCTCTGCCGACAGGTATCCGTCAACTCCTCACCTCTCCACGCATAATGTCCTACTCGTCACCCGCCTCATCAACACCACCGCCTCCACCAAAGTCCTCAGTGTCCGAAACCGAAATGTCGCACTTCTCCGCCCTCGCCTCTTCCTGGTGGGATCCCGAAGGCCCCTCCCGCATTCTACACGAAATGAACCCTCTTCGCCACGTCTTTATTCAACGCTGCCGCTCGCTATATCCCCGGGATACCACAAAACCTACGCCAAAACTACGATACCTTGACGTCGGCTGCGGTGGTGGCATCTTCGCCGAATCAGCAGCGAGATTGATAGATACAGAGTCAGTGACGGCAATCGATCCGACGAAAGAGGTATTGGCCGTGGCGAAGAAACATCAAAAGAGTGATCCGTTGCTGTGTGAGCCGGGAAGATTGAACTACGTCAACACTGCCATTGAGAATCTACCCTTGCCCGTGACGCCGGACCAAGGCGTGGATGTGTTGTCGGTGTTCGAGGTTATCGAGCATGTCACGCATCCTGCTCCTTTCCTGGCAAATTGCATGCCTCATGTCAAGCCTGGTGGTTGGTTGGTTCTCAGCACTATCAGTAGGACGTGGGCGAGTTGGTTTACTACCAAGCTTGTTGCCGAGGATATTATGCGCATTGTCCCGCCGGGTACGCACGACTGGAACCAGTACATCAATGTTGACGAGATGAAGGCATGGGCAGCCAAGCAGCCAGGCTGGAGTAACCCCATGACCATGGGCGTGGTCTACATTCCCGGTTATGGCTGGAAAGAGATCCAGGGCAGCGAAGGATGGGGCAACTACTTCTTCGCCATCAGGAAGAATGCTTGAATGAGACATATTTGATCATGTAATTCTAGTGTAGCAATATCGTACATTTTTCTTCTGAGCAATTGCCGTCAATTCACAAATGAAAGCAAACATTTTCTATAACCATGCACTACTTCTTTTGAGACGGCGACTTCTCATGAGGCACTTTCTAAGCGCCTGCTCCAGCTCCGCCTCTCATCCTCTTTCCAGCTCCCTCGTCACCGCCCTCGTGTGGACGCTTGTTTCCTTGCAGACCAGGTGTACCAGGTGCAAACTGTTGCGCACCAGGATTCATACCTCCACGGCCTCCGCCTCTACCTCTGCCGATCCCTCCGCCGCGAGGAAGACCTCCACGTTGAGTTTGGCCGGCAGCACCTTGGACACTGATGCCCTGACCTTGAGCATTTTGTGCTCCGGGCTGTACAAGTCCACCTCTGCCGCGGAAAGCACCGCCGCCACGAGGGAGCATGCTGCCACCACCCCTGGGGATACCAGTGGGAATACCGCTTGGAATTCCGGAAGGGATGCCGCTCAAAGAAGGAACACGCACTGGTCCAGGTCCCGCGGCTTGTTGACCAGATACTTGTCTCAGAGGCGCGCCAGGAGTCTGCGGCGGCGTACCGGCTGCACCTTGGGATTGTGTCATACCGTTGTTCGCCGATGGGGGAACAGTGGCTTGGGGTTGAGCCTCAGAAGAAGTCTGGTTCGGCGAGAAGCTGGGCTGACCAAAGGAGGAGCCCTGTTGCGGCGACTGGGTTTGTGCTCCAAACTTCTGCATCCTTGCTTGCATTTTGTCTTGAGGAGCTTGGCTGTTAGGAGTGGGCTGGCCAGATTGAGTAGCCTGAGGAGGCGCCATGCCTGGCGATTGCGGCAGACCGGGACCGGTTGCCTTGAACGGGGAGCTCATAGGAGATTGAGCTGGTGGTTTGTTCACTTGCGCAGCTACCGCAGGAGCGGGTTTGGCGATCTTAGCGACCTCCCACACTTCGACGACTGGTCGCTGTGGTGTCTCTGTAGCAGCCTTTTCGACAACTTCCAGCTTGGCTTTAGCAGCTCTCGTCTGACCTTCTGCCATACCAAGCTTAGCCTTTTGCTTGATTGTTTCCATATTGACAGCTTTCAACAAGGCTTGTTCGCTCGCCTTCTTAGCCTCTTCAGTCTTCTCTTGCAAGGCGTGTTCTCTTTCCTTCTTGGCTTCTTCGGCCTTTTCTTGCAAGACCTTTTCGTGCTCTTCCTTGAGCTTGGCAGTCTCTTGAGCAATCTTGTTCTGGATGTTTCTGGCGACAATGCCCCTAATCACGGTATTCTTACCAACCAGTGTACGGGCTTGTTCATCAGTGAAAGTCAACTGTGATGGGTCGATTTCAGCAGTCGAAGTTGAAGTTGTGGCTGCAGTGGTGGTAGGAGGCTGGCTTGGTGCTTGTTCCATAGAAGCTTCAGGTTGCTCCTTGGCTTGCGCGCGATCCACAGCAAGCTGGCCCTCCTTGGTGAGTCGTTCGACTTCGAGGCGATGCTCCTCCTTGAGCTGTGCAATGGTGGCCTCGTGCTCTTGGCGAAGCTTTTGCAGCTCTTCACTGTGCTTGATCAGAGCTTCTTGGCGACCCTCTTCCTTGAACTTATCCTTGTCGTCTCGAAGTTTCTGGTTCAGCTTCTGCTTCATTAGATTGGTGCGGTTGTTGTAGAGAGTTTCGAGCTGCTGTTGGCTGAGGCTGTGCTGCTCCTCGAGCTGGGCGCGAAGCTGTGCGACCTGCTCTTCCACCTGTTCTGCAACCGACTTGGCCTCAGCGGTTTCAGCATCCGAGGGCTGTGGTGCCGCATCTTGAGAGACAGTGTCGGTAGATGCAGTATTGGTTGCAGCGGCCTTCAACGACTCTACTTCCTCCTGTGCAGCAGCCAATTCTTGTCTCAACTTCTCCAAGTGCTCAGTGTTCTCGCCAGATTCAGGCACTGCCTCGGAGATTGGTTGTTGTTGGTTCTGCAGTTCTGTGATACTAGCTGCACTGGTCTCAAGTTGCTGCTGGAGCTCGTTCTGGATGGTATCAGTGATCTTGTGCTTGCGAAACATGTCAGAATAACTTACCACTTGACCCTCAAGCTCGGAGATTCTTGCCTGAAGAGCCTCAACCTGCGTAGCTAGACCAGCAGCCTTTGCAGCTTCCTCGGACGCTCTTGCCTCTGACTGCTCCAGTGCGTGCGCCGATGCATCAGTTTCACCATCTTCCTGGATCTGACCCTCCTCGGCTTGTGATTGAGCTGTCACCTGCTGAGATGCGGCCTCAGCAACAGCCACAGCTTCATCTCTGGCGGTCTTGGTCGACTCAAGCTCTTCCTTGACCTGAACGAGTTCCTGGCCAAGTTGCTCCTTTTCTTCTTTGATGCCTTCAAGCTCTTTCTCCAGCTCTTTGATCTTTGCGCTCTGCTCACGAGATCTTGCCTTCGCTTGCTCAACAAATCTGGCCTTCTGTTCCTTCCATAGCTTGTCGGCGTCGTCCTTGATCTGCTGCAGCTCTCCTGGAACGGCATCAACCTTGGTCTGAAGCTCTTGCTTCTCGGTTGTCAGTTGATCGCGTTCGGCTTGAAGGTCGGAAATCTGTGTCTTCATCGCCTCCATCTCGGCAGGGTCTACTCTGTCGTACTTGGAAATGATGTTTTGTGTACGGTCTCGCCAGCGATCGCGGTCTTCTTGCATCAACTTCATCTCGCCTTCCTTGGTCTCGAGCTCATTCTCGACCTCTTGGATGCGAGTCTGAAGAGGCTGGATCTGGCTAGTGAGACTTTCAATCTCCTTCAATTTCTCTGCAAGTTGTGTCTGGGCTTGTCTCGCCTCCTGGCGAAGCGTGGTGCTGCTTTCACGGAAGACGTTGAGCTCATTGATAGTTTGCATGAGCTTGTTGTGGCTGACTGTGTTGGCTTCGTGGTCGGCGTGCTGCTGGCGTTCCTCACCGAGCTTCTGTCGTGTTTCGTCGAGTTGTGTCTGTGCGTACTCGAGCTGCTGCTGGAGACGCTTGCTCTCCTGAGTAGACAACTCGTACTGAACGTCTACGATCTCCTTCTCGCGACGCAAGTACTTGATGACTTCCTGGAGATTCTCGAACTCGGAGCCGTGGGCCTCTCCAGAGTCTTCCTCCTCAACCTCGGGTGCTGTCTTTTTGTGCTGCAGTTCAGAAATCTGGCCGCTCACAGATTCAAGCTGTTCGTGGAGAAGCTTGTTCTGAGCCTTCAAATCTTCGCGGCCAAGTCTGACTTCGGTCAACTCACGTTCGTATCGTTCTCTCACTTCAGTCCAGCTTTCCTCGCTCTGGCTCAAAGTGACCTTGGCGGTTTCGGCCTCAGCCTTGATAGCAGCAACCTCAGTCCTGAGCTGATTGTACTCAGTGCGGACGGATTGAAGGTTCTTGGCAGCGTCTGCATGCTTGACCAACTCGTTCTCGTAACTTTGTTGAGCTTGTTGGGCGATCTCTGCTTGTGCCTTGAGATCCTCCTGGTGAAGCTTGGCAGTCTCAGCATAGCGCTCAGACTCATCACGAAGACGAGCAATTTCGGCTTCGAGCAGACGTTTCTGGTCGTCCAACTGAATAGCACTCTCCTCATGCTGAGTACGTAAGGTCGAGAGTTCGCTGTTGGTGGTAGATAGCTCAGTACCCAACTCCTCGACTCTGCTCTCCAAGTCCTTGATCTTTTCATCCTTTTCGGCAATGATGCGGTCCATCTCCTCGCGGTACTGGTCGTTGGTTTCGTTGAGACTTTGGAGCTCTTCTTCCGATGCCTGACTGATGTTCTTGTATTGCTCGACTTGAATTTTGGCGTTCTCGAGATCGCTGCGGGCCAATTCAAGATCGTGCTTGAGATCCGCGACTTCTAGAGCGAGCTCCTGCTCACGAGATAAAGCATCCTCGGCAGGTGCGTTGTTCTCGGTTGGTTGATCTACCTGAGGTGTTGGACGAGGCTGAAGTGCCTGCACACGTTCTTCAGACGTGCGGAGTTCAATCTTGAGCTCTTCAACTCTGGATTGGAGTTGATCGCGTGTCGTCTTGGCTGCAATAAGTTCCTCACGGACACCAGACAGACTCTTGACCAGATCATCAATCCTAGTTCGACTCTGCTCCTGGTCATATTCCCTTCTCAGGGCGGCCTTCTTGCTCTCGTCAACCTCGGACTCCAACTTCTTCTTGGTGGCGTCAATTTCTGTTTCTAGTGCTTCGACTCTGTTTTGTAACCTCCGTCTGGTTTCTGACTCGGCCAGCTCACGCTCGTTCTGTAAAGTTTGAAGGTCGGCAATCATCTTGTTGAGGCGGCTACGCTCGTCCATAAGCGAGCGGTTATCCTCGGTCATGCGGGCTTCAATCTTCTTCCAGAGTTCGCGCTCTGCCTTGAGGTTGGCCGTGTCGTTGCGCATGCTGTCAGCAAGAGTACGTGCCTCAACAAGCTCCTCCGCAACCTGCTGTGTACGGAGGTCCTGCTTGGCCGCCACTTCGGCCAGAGACTGAGATCGCTTTTGCAGTTCCGAGTTTTCTGATTTGAGCATATCGTAGTTGGCTTGCAGCATTCCGTAACGTTCGTGGGCAAGTGTGATCTGGCCACCAGTGCGGGCAACCTCTCCTTGCAGCTCGCCCTTTTCACGAGCAAGCTTGTCGACCTGCTGCTTGAGTGTACTGTGGTCCGTTGCAGCCTCTTGTCTGTAGGCATCGAAATGGTTCTGCATCTCCTTCAGGAGCTTGGAGTAGTCGGACAACTCCTTAGAACGAGGTGTGTCTTCCACATCTCGAGACATACCGCCTGGTGGAGGCGTCGATGGAACTGGGCCGACGGAACGACCAAAGGCCGCCTGCAGATCGGTGCCAGCTGGCAGTTGTCCGCGGTGAGAGAGCATACGTCTGAACATATCACGCTCACGCATAATGCTCTCGCACTGAGTAGTCATCGACTTGATCTCATCTTGATGTCTCTGAACGCGATCGCGGAGTTCGTCGAGTTCTTGCAGGGCCTGCTCGGTCTCGGACTGCTTTGCCTTTGCAGCTTCGCCCTCCATGCGATCAGCAAGACCGCGGTTGAGTTTCAGGAGCTGCACGTTCTGGTCTTGAAGTTCCTGAACATTTCTGAAGAGCAATAGTCTTTGGCTAATCAGAGCTCCGGCTGAAGTCTCCTCTGCAGCAGAGGCCGAATCATCAAGCTCGCCATTAGCAAGCATCTGCAATTGCATTTGGCCTGCTGCATCGAGAGCTTCCAACCCCTGATCACGGGCTTGCATCTCGACCAAAAGAATCTTGATCTGTGCGCTGAGGTCACGAAGTTGTTGACGGAGGATATCACCTTCTCTGGATAGTCCTTCGGTTTGGCCCTTGAGGTTGCGTGCTTCCTTGCGTGCCTCGTCACGTTCAGCAGAAGCTGAATCGAGCATTGAAGACATCTCGAGGATCTCGGCCTCAACACGCTCCTTCTCCTCACGTAGTTCCTCTTGCTCGGGCCCTCTGTTCTCAAGATCACGAATCATCTCGTCGAGCTCGTTGCTCAAAAGGTAATTTCTGCGCTTCTCGGCTTCGAGGTCGGACTTCATTGTACTGTACTCGCTGTAGAGCTGAGTGAAGCTCATATTACCCTTCATGCGTGCTGATCCAGGTGTGAAGAGAGCAGGCGATCCATCGCGTCCAGGAGTCGAAGGTGCAAGACCGTTGGAGTTACGTTTGGGTGTAGCCAGGACGGAAACATTGTTCTGTGCCTCGGAGGCAGCAGCTTGGAGGCGCTCGACCTCGAGCTCCAGTTCGGCCAGTTTGGCCTCTACAGCCTCACGGTCGGCTCTCTCGGTCTCAATCTCGGCCTGGAGCTGACCAACTTCTTCTGCGGCGTTTTCCTTGATCTGGTCGATGTTGTTTTGAAGATCCAGCAAACGTGCCTTGGCAGTGTCTGCACTCTGTTTCTGAAGCTCGGCAAGGCGACGGGCGCTGTCCAGTTCGACACGGAAAGATTCTTCAGCCTTTGAGGCGCCTTCTTGCATTTGTTGGATTTTGGCAAAAGCATCGTCGGCCTTCTGGCCCAGCTCTTCAAGACGTTGACGGAGTGTTTGTTCTGTACGCTTCAAAGCCTCAGCTGTGGCATTGGCATCCTCGTTGGCGCGCTGCAATTCAGAAATACGAGCATTCTTTTCCTTGCGGAACTTTGTGTGTTCAGTAGTGCGTGTCTTGAGCTCAGATTCATGCCATTCGTTGTTACGCTTGAGCAGATCCACCTCTTGCTGCAGAGCTTGCTCCTTGAACTTGGCACTTGAGGCGGCATTTTCCAAAGACTGATTCTTCTCTTCCAGAGCCGAGATGTCGCGACGCAGAGAGATAATCTTCTGATGTTGAGTAGCGAGTTCCTGGGCGAGATTGTCGTGAGCGGTGGACTTTGATTCGAGTACGGACAGAGTTTCGCGATTGGAAGTTTCTAGAGAAGCGATGCGGGCACGCAGGGTGTCAAGCTCAGAGTTCGAATCGGTCGATGAAGCCTTTACAGAGTCGAGCTCAGTCTGCAGCTCGGCACGGGCATTGTCTGTTGGATGGGTCAGTAAGGACAGGGGCAGTCTAGGTAGTAAAGGTACGCACATTGGTCATCGAGAGACTTGCGGAGGTCCTGTATTTCCTGGGCGTTCTTGTTCAGAGTGGCCTTGAGAGCTTTCACCTTTGATTCTCCGGCGCGAACAGTGTTCTCAAGCTCGACATCGGATCGGAGCTTGTCTGCCTTGAGGTTGTCAAAGTCCTTGGCTCTGGCGGTCAGAGTGGACAGGAAGTCCTTGATTAGGTCCTGGGTAGGAGCGTCCAGAAGTGAGTCGAGCTGTGGCTCATCGATAGAGAAGGCCTGGGCGATAAGAGCCGTATCGACGGCGCCGGCCTGGGCGCGCGTCCTCATTGTCGCAATGGTTATAGCCTAGTTGACTGTCATGAAGCTTTGGTGCCGAAGGGCAAGATTGAACGTGTCAGTGTCAGACACGACGCGTAATGAGGGAAGGTTGTGAAAGTGTGAAGAGGCAGCGACGAAGTGACAGAGCGACACGCAATTGAAGGCGTGTCTTGCAGAGAGTCGAGACAGAGGGTTGGCTCTGGACGGTTACAAAGAAGCGTGAAGCGGAAGCCCTCCGAGCTGCGATTGACGCACTGACCAAGTCCGTTTGCGGCTGCTGCCTTTAAACCATCCATCATCCATCTCCGCATGTCGCTTTCGACATTTGATCGTGAAGCTGTCATACATTGACCACGCCGTGACAAGACGTGCAATTACTTCAGACTCACCATACACTATCCCCACCATCGGTTTGCGACTGTCGCCTTCTCTCTCCACCGACAACGCCCTGCCTCATCGTCGCCTTGACTGGCCGACGCCTTCTCTCTCGCCAACATGTCTCTCTCGGCCTCTTTCAAGACTTTCAACACAGAGTTCTCGGCTGCCACCACTCGTAACACTCAGCAGAAGCGCCCTGCTGCTGCCGCTGCTGCTACTCCTGCACCACGTCCCTCCACTCCGTCGACCCAGCCCGCAGACCTCAAGCGCAAACGCCAGGACCTCCCACAAAATGCCGCATATTCCCAACCCGCCGACACGGGCTCAGGCCGAGAAGTCATGACACAAGTTGTCTATGCCATCGATTATCTCAAGTCCAAGGATCGTCCAATCAGTTTCACTGATATCTGGAACTACCTCTCTATCCCCGCCAACCAGCAGCAACACCGTCAAGTCCTGCGCAGGGCGCTTATGGAGCACCCCAAAGTCGACTATGACCCCAAAGGCCTGGATGGACAACACCCTTCTTTCCGTTTCCGTCCCATTCACAACGTTCGCTCTGCCGACGATCTCAAGGCCTACTTGCAGCGTCAATACACGGCTCAGGGCATCAGTGTAAAAGAACTCAAAGAAGGTTGGCCTGATGCTATTCCTGAGATTGAGCGTCTCGAGTCAAGAGGCGAGCTTCTGGTTGTGAGACAGAAGAAGGACAACATCCCAAAGATGGTCTGGCCCAACGACCCCTCGCTCGACCAGCGTATAGACCAAGACTTCAAAGACTACTGGTCAAAGATCACTCTGCCTGCCAACCCTGGTGAGCTAAGAGCCGAACTCGAGAAGGCTGGTCTCACTCCCACCAGTCAAGTCAAGGAAGTCATCAAGGTTTCGGGTGGAAAAGACAAGAAGAAGCGTACTTCGAGAAAGGTTGGCAGAAGTACCAACACTCACATGGTGGGCATCCTCAAGGACTATTCTCAGATGAAGAAGTAGCGACATCTTCTCTCACATTTTGGTATTATGATTTTAGCGCGGCGTTGGTCAAGGAAAGCTTATCAAAGGCGAGTCATTCTCGTATTCATTGGGCAATCAACGGGTACAACGGAAGAACGAGAGCATGCCGGGTAGTACCTTGCAGACTTCCTCGTGTATACCCAAATTCAGAAGCGAATATTTATGACAAAAACGGAAAAACAGGTTCGAGCTCAGTCCTGGGTTTAGCTGCAAGAAAGTAGTTGTCAAAGGCAAGATTGCTTTCGAGAACCGACTAAATCTCCACAGAAAGTGACATCTCTATCTCTTTCCTCTGGACAAGCACGTCCACACCGGAAACATGTTGCCTTTTGATGGTTGATTGAGGGCGTGTATCGGCAGGCCGGGAGCCCAGCTCTACCGCTTGCTGCGAGTCCAGCATCAAAGGTTCGGACCGACAATCGACGAACGAGGCGTGGTGTGAACATGCATTCATTCGGGAGCAATATGGTGATAAGATGTCTTGTGATACAAGATTTTGGAAGGTAGTGGTAGTGTACAAGAACTGTGCAATGATGTATGCAAGGCCATGGGTATCATTAAAGTAAAAGCCTGGCGAACTCGGAACGAAAAAGGTGTAGATGATGTGTTGTTTGGCAGGGGAATTTTAGATGTCGCCGCCCTGGTACTTCCATGCATCGAGGTATTTCTGACCAGACATGATGCCGGCAAATTCGTGCTTCTTGGTAGGCTTCTCGATGTTCTCGGCGACGAAAGGCTTGAGCTGTGGATGTGTTAGATTCGCACGGGATATGGATGGAGTAAGTGGAAGACATACAGCAAAGTCGGACAGGTCAGGGACGACATAGGTGCGGACCTTTGACCAGTCGATGCGGTAGCCACCGTACTTGGTGTGACGACCCATGGAGCCAGAACCGGTACCCTTGTAGTAATCCTTGCCGGCTTGCTTGGTTGTGAGGGCGAGACGACGGAGAGCGCGCCCCAGAGGAGCGGTGGGAGTGAAGACCATGGCGACGAGGCTAGAGTTGATTTGATGATGGAACTGCTCTTTCTCGCCAGAGTCTCTACCGCTTTGCGACTCGGAGGTGATGCGGACTTTAACAAATCTTAGCGTGCCTTGGCGGAGATTTTTGCCGCTACCGAATGTCACTTTTTTGGACAAGGTCAACTCAAGACTTTGAACTTGAACTTTGAACTTTTTTTGTAGTTCGATTTTCTGGTTTATCGACTCGACATTATGCCTGCTCGTGTCGCTCGTTCGAGCGTGGCCATCGCCAAACCTACAAATGCTCGCAAGAAGTCACAAAAACGCACTCTAGATGCTTTTGCAATCGCCTCGCATTCCGCCCCGGATACATACAAAGTTCGCCAACATCGCCTGGGTGATTCGGTTGGAGAGCCCCGCCAAAAACGCAGAAGACTCGAAGATGATGACGAAGACGACAACGACGAGGAGCATGCCAGCAACGCCCGACGACTGCAACAAAAGACGGTGACCAAGAGAACTGGTACCGGAAGAAGAGGAGGCTTGGATGAGGAGACAGATGAGGGAAGCGATAGTGACGGCAACGAGTGGCGCATGGGTGGCCACATCGGCGACGAAAGCGACAGTGACCTTGACAGTGATGAAGCTTTCGGGGAGAGCGATGAGGAGCGTTTTGAAGGTTTCACCTTCAGAGGAAGTTCGACAAATGGTCCCTCGAAGAAGAAGAAGAAGAGGCCGCAACCTGCCTCGGAAATGGATCTCGACGAAGGCGGCAACAGCGAAGATGACGAGTCGGCCAGCGACTTCGGCGACGAGGGTGTCGATCTTGCTACCATGCTCGACGAGAACAACGAAGACGACCTTATGCAGACGGAGGAGAAGCACGGAGACGACTCGGAAGAAGACTCTGACGACGAGGATGATGATGCAGAAGAAGAGTCAGAAGACGACGAATCAGAGGAAGAATCCGACGAAGACGATGCTACCAAGCTATCCAAGTTGCAGGATCTGGTCGCTTCGCTGAACAAGGACAACCCGGAGAAGCGCATTGGTGGACGTACACAAGACGCCCACGAGTCGCAAGAACCCTCAGCATACGGATTGTCTGCGTCACAGAAGCTCAAGATTTCCGATTTGCTACCTACAGTTACCGATCCTGCTCTTCGCAAGTCCCTGAAGCTTCTGACCGCTGAGAAGACGACCAAGCGCTCAGGCATTCCTGGAAAGCTCGACGCTCCCCTGCCAAAGAGACAACAAGACAAGCTAGACAGAGCTGCTGCTACTCAAGAAACCAAAAAGACTCTCGACCGATGGCGCGACACCGTCATCCAGAACCGCAGAGCCGAGTTCCTCCAGTTTCCTCTCGCAGACCCCAACGCCATCGAAGCCGTCGGTACCCAGAAGATGCTCCCCATCCAACAAGACAAACCCGCCAACGAACTCGAAAGCGCTATTCAGAATATCCTCGAAGAGAGTGGTCTCAGCAACAAGCAAAAGCAAGGCAAAGAGGAGGACCAGCTTCAGCAATTTGAAGAGCTGCAGATGAACAAGATCCCCATCGAGGAGGTCATGGCTAGACGTGCCGAACTCCGCAAGGCCAGAGAACTGCTTTTCAGAGAAGAAGTCAAGGCCAAGCGCGTCAAGAAGATCAAGTCAAAGGCTTACCGCCGCGTCCATCGCAAGGAGCGTGAACGTGCCGAGGCCGCTGAGCGCGATTACCTTGTAGCTGAAGGCATCGAGGACGAGGATGAGAAGGAGAAGAACGACCGAAGACGTGCCGAGGAGAGAATGGGCACCAAGCACAAGGACAGCAAGTGGTCAAAGGCCATGAAGAAGTCAAATCGTTCTGTCTGGGACGAGGATGCCAGAGAGGGTCTGATCGACATGGCCAGACGTAATGAAGAGCTCAGAAGGAGAATCGAGGGCAAGGATGTCTATGACCGTGAGAGTGACGACTCAGACATCAGTGTCAGCGACGACGAGGATGAAGAGCTCGACGATGACGAACTCGAGAGGGCTCGTCTATCCAAGAAGATCGACAAGCTCGGCGCCAAAGATGGAGAGAAGTCCAAGATCGGAAACATGGCCTTCATGCTCCGAGCTGAGGCGTCACGAAAGGCTCAAAACGAGGAAGATATTGAGCGTCTGAGAAAAGACCTGGCTGACGAGGCTGGTGAGAGTGAGGAAGAGGCAGAGACTACTGTTGGTCGTGCTATCTTCGGACCTAAGCCCAAGCAAGGTGCTGCTAATCCTTTCAAGGCCACTCCTCGTGGTGAGCTTGAAGAGAACAAGGCTCTCGATGAAGAAGACAACCGCGAGATGGAGGACGAAGCTGAGATCAAGGTCGGTGAGCAAAAAGACACCAAGCCAGCTCCTCAGTCAAGAAAGTCAAGATCTTTCCTCCAAAACGCGCAAAAGGTTGTCGCCGACGTCGACGAGCC
The DNA here is from genome assembly GCF_000721785.1 of Aureobasidium pullulans EXF-150. Taxonomy (NCBI): domain Eukaryota; kingdom Fungi; phylum Ascomycota; class Dothideomycetes; order Dothideales; family Saccotheciaceae; genus Aureobasidium; species Aureobasidium pullulans. The sequence goes on along the minus strand of NW_021941044.1, from coordinate 33,043 downwards.
CAAGGAGCCTGAAGAGAACGCTTGGTTGACCGGTTCTTCCAAGAGCAAGAAGAAGAACAAGAAGGCTTCGGAAGATGAGATCCTCGATCTCTCCAAGCCTACACCCGCATCCGTACCTGCGGCAGCAAAACCCGCCGCGTCCAATAAGAAGGCCCAAGCAAAGAAGACAATCAAACCCTCTGCCAACGAAACAAATGCCCCCTCAACCGAAGGCTGGGAAACAGTCAAGTATGACAACGACCAAGAAGAAGCCGACGCCGAGGAGGACAACAGAATCAACCCCATGCTCTCTTCCAAGGACAAACAAGCCCTTTTCCACCAACGTGCTTTCGCTGGCGACGACGTAGCCGCCGACTTCTCCACCGAAAAAGAAGCCGCAATTGAGGATGAAGGCGACAAAGTCGAATCCACCTTCCTTCCCGGGTGGGGCTCCTGGACCGGTGATGGTCTCTCCAAGGCCGTGAAGAAGCAAAACAAACGCGCCGCCCACAACCCTCTGCATAAAAAGGTTACTGAAGGTGTCAAAGCCGCAAATCGCAAAGATGCAAAACTGCAAAATGTGATCATTTCAGAGGCGCAGCAGAGAAAGGGAAAGAAGTATTTGGCGTCTACTTTGCCGCATCAGTTCGAGAAGAGGGAGCAGTATGAGAGGAGTTTGCGTGTACCGGTGGGTCCCGAGTGGACTACCAAGGAGACTTTCCAGCGTAACACGAGGCCCAGAGTTGTTGTCAAACAGGGTATCATTGCCCCCATGGAGAAGCCTTTGCTGTAGGCATCTCCTTCCTTTCTTATATAATGGCATTAGAACGAGTCGAAAGTTCATGAATCACAAAAGTATTTGCATGGTAATCATCACTGTCTTGACACGATCCAAAGGGCTTCAACGATCATGAATGTGACTTCTGATGTACAGCTTATATATAGAGAGACTGGGAGAGACGCGTAATATCATGTCTTCCGGTTGAAGTCGTGATGATCCTCTGCAATATGTTTCTTTCCTTTGAAGGATTGGAGCAGAAGGAGCGACGCAACCATTTTTGGGACGCTGGGGAAGTGACTCAGCTCGACCGCAACTTCCCAATCTGCATCTTCCTTATTGACCATTTGAATGGGCCATTAAAAAGCCCCACTATGCACTTCTCCATCTCTCCTACACCTCCTTCGTCTTTCTCCATCACCTGCATCCATCATCATCACCATTATCATCCAAAACCTTACACACCAGCCACTTCCAATTCCCCTTCCACCCAAGTTTCATTCCATCAGCCCTCCAACGATACATTCAACCACGCAACCCTTTCTTATCCCAGATAAATCCTGAGACCGTTTGAAAGCATCTACTTTGCTCCGGTCAATGAAGGTTTTGGTGATGGATGGGTGTAGACGCGACGTTGGCGTGTACGGTACTGAGGTGTCTGAAGGTCTAAGAGCACGGTGCGATTGAGGTTTGATGTGCGTGTGAGGTTTGGAGATGTGTGGTGTAGTGGTAGGGTCTTGTGATGGTGGGAGGTGATGGTAGCAGGTTGAGACGAGAGCATATTTGCACATACAGTACTCGATAACGTTGTGTCATTTCGTCCTCTGATGTCTGCCACGTGTATCGCTGTGAGAACATAAGGACCGCCTCAGACAAGAGTCGGGTCCACCCCAAGATTGATATGTTTTCTTGCTCTTTCTTTTCTGTTCGGAGTATTCAAAGACTTCCTTGCATAGATCAGATCGGCGTAGTAGGCTAAATATAAATTGAGACAGGCTTGGTGGTGCAGTTGATAATGTGACTTGTCCTGTGACTGAATCGTTTTGCCGAGTCTTGGACGATATTGAGCATCTCTTTGACAGCAACGGGGTTGGTGGGTTAGGCGATTTTCTAAGCCCTTGTAGCCTATGGTAAGTGGTTATCGAAGAATGTTTAGCTATGCCTCTGTCTACGACATTTTCCGACCGCGGATTGCCGGTCTTCTACTACATCTCCAACGAGCCTGAACTGAAAAGGCTCCAACTAACGTTGGGTTGGTAGATTGGTAGGTGATCAGGAGAGACGGCGGATGCCTTTCATATACGACTATATACAGTACAAGGTGTAATTAGGGGTGTCATTATAGCATGAGCGGATGCAGCGAATCGCTTACTGGAAGCGCTTCTCGGCAGCCTTCCAGTTGATAACATCCCAGATGGCGTTGAAGTACTCGGCCTTCTTGTTCTGGTACTGGAGGTAGTAGGCGTGCTCCCAAGCGTCGACGCCAAGGATAGGTCTGAATTGGCCGACAACGGGATCCTGGTTGGCGTAGGTTCTGATCTGGATGGCGCCAGTCTGGGTGTCTTGGACCAGCCAAGCCCAGCCAGAACCCTGGATGCCGGCAAGAGCGGCGTTGAACTTTTGCTTCATGGCATCGAGGCTGCCGTAGTGTGTGTCGATGGCCTTGGAGAGTGCGCCTGATGGAGGCTCACCACCGCCCTGCGACTTGGGGGCAAGGTTCTCCCAGAAGAGAGTGTGGTTAACGTGACCGCCTGTGAAGAGAAGCGTCAGTGATGCGGGTATGGAACAATAGCATGGCTGAAGTCTTACCACCGTGGAAGTTGATCAGAGGCTGGGTAGCAATCTGGGTCTGGATGTCGTTCTTTGCGCGAGCCTCCTCCATCTTCTCGGAAGCAGTGTTGAACGAAGTAACGTAGGTGTTGTGGTGCTTGGAGTGGTGGAGTTCCATGATCTGGCCGCTGATGGCGGGCTCGAGAGCGCCATAGTCGTCTGCACGAAGCAATCAGTATGACTCTATTGCGCAATATACACATGGATCGAAGCTCACAGGGCAGGTCGGGAAGAGTGGCCTTGCCGCGGGTGAAGGTGGTGCTAGCGATAGCTGCACGCTTGGTGGCAGAGGGAGCGCTGGCTCTGAGAGCAGAGCGGACAGCAGAGTTGCGGAAGACGGCGGCGGAAGACATTTTGGTTCTGTGATAATCAATCGATTGTTTGAATGTCGAGTGTTTCAAAAGATAGAGTCAAACGTCGAAAGCGCAGCTTCCTAAGCTTCGACTTTGGCTGAAGTAAGTGCTGCGTCATATCCGTCGAATCCCAGCCAATTACATTCTCCATGACCGCGACCATTTTCGAACCCCTCAAGGACTCACTTCACAATGCTGTCGCTCTTTGTTTGGAAAGAGGATTGAAGGATCAAAGGATTAAAAGGGGTTGAGTCGGTAGGTAAACTGTTGGAAGCAATCGGCATACGGACTCTATGCTACACGCTTTTTACCGCTCGTGAACGACTCGTCTAGGATAAGGAACAGAAAGAAAAATAGTACAATTCGTGGTGTAGAGAAAATGCTTTGTACAAGAGGTTAATGTCATCGCCTCCACCACGAAAGAGCCGACTTGCTTGAAAATGGCCCATTGGCGCGCGAGTCGTTTATCGGAGCACCTTGAAGAGCTTGGGGGCGGCGCATGCGGTTGCGCAGTGGGCGAGGTGGAAGACTAGCAACATATCAATATCACAATCCCAATTGGTCAATTGCCACCGAGAAGTACTCACATTCCTCAACACAGTCCTCGTCGGCCTTGCCGTTCTCCTCCTGCTGCTTGGTGACGCGCTCGACACAGTGGTCGTAATGGTGCTTGTAAGGAGCACACTCGGATGACTTGGCGCACTCTGTCGTCTTGTCAGACTTGTTTCCTCTTGTGTCCTCGTGGTCAATGGCTCGTTGACGTACCTTCCTCAATCTTGGGCTTGGGGTCTTCGGGCTCATCCTCTTCCTCCTCCTCTTCATCTTCCTCCTCCTCTTCCTCGTCGTCCTCGTCCTGCTTGCCGACGGGACCACCGTGAGGACCGGCGTTGTCGGCGCCGACCTGGCCAGAGGCAGCACCGCCCTCGCCGGGGGTGTGGCCCTTCTCGTTCGAAGGCTCGGGCTTCTTGGCGTCCTGCTTGTTGGCCTCGGCCTCGGAGTCGCTCTCCTCGTCGGTGCCGGCGGCAGGGGTGGAAAGGCTGACACCGCCTCTGGTGGTGGCACCACGGGTTTGCTCAGCCGTGCCCATGCCGTTCTGTTGGTCCTTGTCGGAGTTGAAGTCGCCCGAGGCGTACTTCATGTCGTCCTGAATCTCAGCCTCGCATGACTGGATGGACAGAGACGAGTAAAGGTCGGAAACGTAGTCGAAGATACCCATGGTAGCGGTGATGTGACGACTTGTGAATGTGTTGGCTGGCGTGCTGTCGAAGAGGCGTCGAACCTTTCGACGTTTCCCGGCTCTCTCAGAGGACGAACTGGCCCGTGCTGCGAACTGGCCAATGAGAGCCAATCTGATTTCTCACATATCACTTCGATTCCTTTTCTCTTTCTTCCACTCAATTCACAGCTTCTGATTTTCAGCTTCCTGCGACAGGCTTTTCCAGAGCGGTGCGAGCTCAACCCGAGCTCCATGGCTCTGACAGTGTGATACGACAGAAACCGCTCTTCACAACAAGCACGGTGCTTCATGGCTGGCCTGCCACTTTCACACTGGGACTGGAAATAATTGTCTGGAAAAGAAAAATTGCTTGCTATGAACAGTCATGAGTCGTTTCGTGGCATTGCTTCATCACTCTAATTCTTCTGCATCGATTGCAGCACAGCCATGGCCTCCTGCACCGAATAACCGATGAACACGGGCCCCGTAAACACCATCTGTGCCTGTTGCTTTTGCTCGCCAGTTTCCGTTTTGATGAAGACTGGCTGCTCTTCGGTCATCTTCTCTGCAGTGGATTCGAAGTTCGCTTGACGGATGAATGTAGGTTTCGCTTCGAGCTTCTCGACTTCTGGGACAGTCCCCTTCTCTTCGGCTGGTTTCTCGATTTCTGCATCTTCCTTGTCTTCCTGGCTGGGTGGTTTCTGCTCGTCAAATCCAAAGGGACATCTGCCCTTGGGTCTTTCTGCCTGAGTTTCGGCTGTTTGTTGTGGTTTCTCGGGTACTGTAGCAGCTGCTACGTTTGAGGTTACACTGTGTTGTCGTTCTCGTGCGTCGATCGGGACCTGGATGCCCCATGGTCGGCTTGGGCTTTCTCCTAGACGAACGTCCCGTAACGGCCGGTCAAAACGAGGCAAGCGATCTTCCTCGGTTTCCTCTTCGGGTGGGGCGTCTGGTCCTGTGTATACGGTACTAGCCCATTTGCGGATTTTCTCATTGCTGGCACCGCCGTCATCATCGAATTCTTCCTCTGCCTCGTAATGATCATCGCCCAGATTCTCAGGCAGCAGGGATACATGTTTTTGACCCAGCCCTTGAATCATGCTAACGATGTTACCGTATTTGGCATCAAGCTGTCGGATTTGTTCTTCATTGCTTTGGTATCTCTTTACGCATATTTCGTGACTCCTTGGAAGTTCGTGTTTGTGTAGCTCAAAGTAGGCTGCCACTTCCTCTGGGCTATGCTGGTCGAGGAAGCGGATAGGGCAAACTTTGTCGGTGGAAGAGCCTTGGACTGATGGCTCGACATCGGGATTCTTCTTATGTGAGTCCATGGCACAAACCTCTCTTATGGGATCAATAACAGAGTTGCGTGCGCTGGAGGAACCACGTCGTCCGTTGATGCGGGAACCAGAGGTGCGCGGTTGTCGGACAGACTCGGATTTATAACGTGATACGACCGAGGCGGCGTGCGAGCTCAATTTGCGCCTTTCCATGGATGCGAAAGGGCAATCAAGTCTGCTCGGAGTACCAGGAACGGTAAAATCTTGTTCGAGAGGAGACTCTGAAATAGAGGGCATAGCAGCAGATGAGGTGGGAGCGGAAGGTTTGTCGGCCGAAGGCCCAGAATGTATGGCTACGCCGGTCGAGCGCAGCGAATTTGTGGTACGAGAAGCGGCAGTGATTTTGTCACGACGGCTGGCGTCAACTATCTTAGAACTATTTATCAAGCTCTCAAAGTCAACAGCCAAAGGAAAGGCTGGAGAAGCTGAAAGATCGAGGGGTTGGGCCTTTTCAGGACTTTGGTCGGCAAGACGCGAATACTGTTTGTTCAAAGTCAGCCATGAGCCGGTATGAAGCGGGATGAGGATTGAGCAAAGTGAGGGTAGGAGGATCAGTAACATGCTATGGTGTGTTATCTGTCAAAGCTGCGAACAGCTGCAGGTCTAGAGCTAAAGGTTGTTCATCACAAGAGGAGGATGGGTGCAGGGTGGGTGAGGGGATTAGGCAGCACTAACCTGTGATTTGGCCGTGTACAGTTGAGACTCAAGAGTTGCACAGCGAGAGTATACGCGCTGATATTCAAGTCGCAAGGCGTCGAAGCCGTCCAGCAAGCTCTGCAGCTGCTTTTCGACGATGGACGCCATGGTAAGCAGTTATAAAGTAGCAAGCTGTGGTGGAAACAAAGTCAGAAGAATGAACGAACGCGGACGCAACAAAGAGAATTCGGGATGAGCGCACGGATGAGCATGTCTTGGCGGACGGGGACGGTTGCCCGATGGGTCTCGCGACGAGGCGAGTCGGGCTGCGGGCGTCGTGACACGCGGCAGGCTTAGCCGAGAGCTGACGCAGGAGCGCATGGCAGCCATGGCATTTGTTCGACCATGGCCGCCGTGAACATTCATGGTTGATGTTGTTGTCTCTCTTTCAAAGAAACGTCGCCATGTCATCCGCCCATCTGACCCGCCTCCGCAAATGGTTCCTGACATCCCCTCCAGCAGAGTGGGGAGTGCAGCGGATTAGAGAGCTGCTGATCGGAGCACTGCGACAAGGGCCCATTCCAGGGCATGTGGCCTTTGTCATGGACGGAAACCGTCGCTATGCACGCACTCATCATATCGAGACGGTCGAGGGACATCACCTGGGCTTTGAAGCTCTCGCTCGTGTATGTCTAGCCGAAGCTTTGGTTGTAGTTGAGACATACTAACGTCTCGGGGGCAGATACTCGAAGTGTGCTACAAGTCAGGAGTCAAGGTCGTGACCATCTACGCCTTCAGCATTGAGAACTTCAAGCGCTCCAAATATGAAGTCGACGCCCTCATGGACATGGCCAAGTTCAAGCTGAACCAGTTGGCACAGCACGGCGAGCTCCTGCACCGCTACGGCGCCCGCATCCAGGTCCTAGGACAGAGGGAACTCGTACGGCCTGATGTGCTGGAGTCCATAGACGAAGCCGTCCGCCTGACCAGCAACAACACAAAAGCCGTGCTCAACGTCTGTTTCCCCTATACTTCACGACACGAGATGACGCATGCCATACGCGAGACTGTTCGCGAGTACTCGACTCCTCTGCGTCCTACCAACAAGCGTCCCTTCTCCGAATCTCACATCGCACGCCATCTTCGTACTACACAACTGAGCCAAGTGCAAGAAGAAGTCTCGGCCGAGGACTCAAACACTGAGGAGACGGACGACTCGAACATCAGCGCTGCCTCGGACGACCACCCTCCCTCTTCTCGCACATCCAACTCTGCACATTCGCCCACCTTCAAGCCCACAAGGCCTCAGGCTGTATTTCCAGATCCCGAGACCATCACTGCCGACACTATCAATACTCATACCTTTACTCATGATGCTCCTCCTTGCGACCTCTTAGTGCGCACCTCTGGTGTTCAACGGCTGAGCGATTTCATGATGTGGCAGTGTCATGAACATACGAGTATTGTCTTCCTGGAGTGTCTTTGGCCTGAGTTCGATCTTTGGCAATTTCTCCCTGTTCTGGTCGAGTGGCAGTGGAAACAACGCAAACTCAACGACGCCCAGGCCCTATCACGCTCATCACGATCCCTAAAAGTTGCATAATCACAAAACTGTTCTGGTTTATTCCTTTCTTACATACAAGCGAGCGACAAGATACCCTCTGAGAAACAGCATGGCATTCTGGTCTGGTTTTTAATCTTTTATCCTTGGCAATACCTCGTTCCCTCTATTGGCCGATCCTGGCGCTTATAGCGAGATACACTCCTGAAATTGACCATTTGAACAAGCACTACTTTTTTGCTTTAGCTTGCAAGTTGGAACATATACTCAATCTAGAATGCTCGACAAGTAGGCTTTGATCATGGTGGTAAGTCATCGGTCTCAAGATTTCGTGGATGTCTTTCGCAAGTTAAGCGCCGAATCCAAAGCCACACGACACGCTAATGCAGCTTTCCGGGCAATCACTTTGCCTGCCACTCCAATGGCTCACCACGACCTGGAGGTGTCGCCAGATATCTTCTTGCTGTTGCCTCCGCCGTTTCTATCTATGTCTTACTTGATCGCGGTGCTGAGAAACGGGCCACGCTGCTTCGAAAATGGCTGATCGAACAAGTCGCCTACTCCGAAATATCGCTCACACAATCCTCCTAGCATCAATTGTACAAGCGAATATTTGGACAGTCGATATTGACAATGGACCAGCACCGTCCCCTGAAGACGGACCTCCACTCTCTGCTCATGCTTCTCGCAACCCGGCGTTGCTTGCTGGTCAGATCTGTGGAATCATAGGCGCTTATCTGGCGACCGTGTTTATTCTGGGGAGCCTTCTTCTGACCGTCGGACGAAGCATGCGGCGAGTTGCTCTTTCGGCATATCATTCGGCCTCTACAGAAATGGTCAAGCCGACGATCAAACAATTCGACGACTCGCCATTGAGCCCTCACTCCCAACGTTCCTGGTACAGTCCTCGACGTCTGAAGAAAAAGCGCAGTATGCAGGGCAGTACGAGAACAGTCAGCAATCCAGGTAGTCCAGCTGTGCAAAGCATCGCATCGTTTGATCCGGGTGTGATAGAGGCAGATAGAATGGCTAGACAGCAAGAGTTGGAACATCTCTATGCAGCGGCACTGGCACAAGAAGCAGCAAAATCGCGCACAACGATCACAGAGGATGAGGTTGTGCCAGCGGGGCCTGCCTCATCTCGGTCCAGACGGCAACCTCCAAGGCTCTTGACATCGGCTCCTGCTCTTGCTCATCTTCACTTGCATGACTCTCAGGTCAGCCCTGTGTCTCCGAGAAGCCCGATTCGAGCCATCTACCCTCCTCGCTCTCCTCGTTTCCAGCCAACATCGCCTATCTCGCCCCTGCCGCCAGATTACGGACCACCGACCTCTCCCAAACCGCGTATGCCAAATTCTCCAGGCGCAGCATCGACGCGTACACGTACGTCTTCCTTTGGTTCCCAGGCTGATGGTAAACGTCCTCGAAAAGGACTTCGTAACCTACGTATCCAGCATCGTCATTATCCGAGTGAGGTATCAGACGAGGAAGTGCGCACACCTTTAACTCCACGCTATTACACGGATCCGGGTATCCCACCAAGTCCACCACCGAGGAGCGAGGCACCCACTACACCTGGAACTCATGACGGCTACGGCACACCAGTTGATGTCAGAGACTTTGACGAGATCAGAGCCATGCCACGACCCGAGCCACAGCGAGCTGGTAGTCATCAATACGAAGTCCCTCAGGTCGACGGAAGTGCTTCAAGGCAGATGGAACTCAGACTTGATACTGCAGTCTTAGGTGGTCGCAACATCAACAACAGGACACCTTCGTCAAACATCTCTGTATCGACGCTTGGGACATTACCCTTCCGTGCAATGGCACATCCAGATGGCCTGCCATTGCCGTCTCCAGGTCTCGTTACGAGGACTACGTATCTCGAGCGGCGTCGCGACATGTTGAGTGCTCCTCGTACGGGCATGGCTACACCATATAGCCCTTACATGCCCTTCACTCCCATAACTCCAGTGACACCTCATCTCACAAGCAGAGCAGAGAGAAGACAACGTGAAAGAGATCAAGGAAGACGCGCTCCAGCGGCACAAGATCAAGTCATTGACGAGGAGGAGATGTGGGGGAGTGGTTACTGAGTCCGTTCTTTCCGCTGATTTCTTGTTGCTTTGTCCTACCTATGTAATGATCAAATTGACAAAAATATTTGTCTGAGGACGACCGTTTTTGGCAGTCACATTCCATATGATACTGTGACGATCCTCGGCATGTCCTATCGTCCGGACCCCGCGGATCGATTGGCGCAAGACCCTGCCTCCCCACCAATCTCAAAGGTTAACTCTGAGGGGGCTGAGACATATACTCTGATGTCACCACCACCCTTTCACATGCAATATAAGTCCAGTCTCACTGACTTCTTACCTCATTCTTGTCCTCAGCTATACCATCTCTGAAATCAGCTATACCATCTCTGAAATCCAAAAGGACTACACACCGCAGCGATGTGGTTCCCAAGCCTGGTCCAAATCCTCTACCTCCTCTTCATCGGTGCCCAACTCTACGGCCTCTTCCTCCATTTCCTCAGTCCCTCCACGGGCCTGGTAAACAACACACGCTCTCTCCAAATCAAAGGCCTCTCTTTCCTCGCCTTCCTGATCTCTTTCCCCTCAATCTTTGCAACCAGTCTTCCCACGGCGGTTTCTCACTCCACAAACACCGGACTGTTGCATCTTCTATCCTGGGTCTTCCTAGCTGGCAGTCTAACGCTGTATTACTGGTGTCTTGAGATCACCGGGCAAGGTCATTTGTCCGTCATCTTCGGCAAAGTCACACCGAAAGAGGTTATCAACACTGGACCGTATGCGCTGGTCAGACATCCGGTTTATGTTTCTTATATGCTTGGATGGCTGGGAAGTTTGATCGCCATGCAGCAGGAATGGAGGCATAACCATGCATTCTTTGGTCTTGTCAGGATGGTGGGCATGGCGGTTGTGGTCATGGGGCTGATTGGGCTCTACAGGGAAGGTGCGGATTTGGAGGAGAGGCAGTTCATGTTGAACGAGGATGTTGTCAAGGGTGAGACCGTTGAGTTGGGGGTTAGGAGGAAATATGAGAGTTACAAGGGTGTGGTCGGAGCGAGGTGGATCCCTGGTATCATTTGAAGAGAGAGGGAAAGGAACGAAAGAGTAGTCGCTTGGGGAAGCAGTTGCTTCAATTTGCTTCTGCGTCAATCAAATGCTGTTACAGTACGCAACGAACAACAAAAAAATCATTACCAGCCCATCAAGAATATCAAAAGCGCCTGCCCGACCGACCTTTCCTCATTAAAAAATGTCCTGCCAAAGAAAAACCATGAAACTTGTCGTGGGGTATCATCATTTCATCGTACACATGATTGGAAGTCGTGATCAAAACCATCACTAGAGGATACGACCACTGCTCAATCTCCTCTCCAGCTCATCTTCCACAGTCTCCCTTTGCACCTGCTCGTATCCTGGCGGTGGCTCAGCAGGGGGTGTAAAGACCTCTGGCGCATGAGACTCGGGCGACCTGGTAGCTTGTGTGGTTGCCGACAGCGGGACAGGCTGAGCATGGGGTTGAGGCATTGGAATTGTAGAACCAGTCTCCTCATAGGCAGGCAAATCGTCGAGATGGACGTTTGCGACGTCAACGGCAGCAAGCGCATCTCCTCCCCTTCCTCGTCCAGCCTCGCTGCCGTCGCCTTGCAGATGACCCGACTGTCTTGCAACATCGACTTGTTGTTGCAATCGCTCCTTTACTCGTTCATATCCAGAGTGGAAGTCATAGGCTCCTCCATCCTTGAACGAGAATTTCAGTTCCAATGCTGGGATGTGTGTAGGGATGCCACCACCTTGGACAGGCTGCGCAAGAGCAGTCCAGACGTTGGGCCCTATCCAAGGTGCGACTACATGCGAATCGTGTGTGTTGAGAAGAGGTACGGAGAAAGACTGGAGTTGAGGCGTCGGCGTGGTGGGTAGGTAGACGAGACGACGGTTGGTAAGATACAAGGTGCCGGCCGAGGCTGACCAGTGAGCAGGCTCCTTACCAGGGAACTTGTTGAGCGACTGTAGGGAGAAGGTGGTGCGCGCTGGCGACTTGTACAGGGTTTGTTCGTGCGGCAGAGGTGTAAAGGGCTGTGTCGAGGAGGGCTCAAGCATAACCCAGCTTTCTCTACCGTCAGCACCTGCCTGGACATGTTGATGGCCTCATCGTGAAGACTCACTTGACCGACATGTTTGTGTTGTTCGTATACTGCTGCAGCAAAATGTCTGTATGTGATGCGACTAGCTAGTAGCTGCCTCCGGGAAGCATGTGAAAGATATATAGGCCCGCCAAGCCCACGTCATCTGTCGCCCGACCGCTCTGCTATACCGCTTCCACCGCCTTCTATCCATGCCATAATCTTGAGCAAGCCACTATTCATCTTCCTTCGTGCTTTGCACCCGAGCAACCCTTGCTTCGCTTTCTGACCTCTCCTTGTTACATCAAACCATCTCGACCGTGTCTCCGAACTCTGCGGCCAACCATGCTCGCAGCTCCTCCACTTCTCGCTCCTTCTTTCTTTCCTCACTTTCTCCACTCACCTCATCTTCTTGCTCCTTAGGACTCTGTGCTGCTTCGTGGCTGGCTATTCTGACTTTCTTTGCTGAAAAGTAGGCTGATGGTACGCCTTCATCGCGTTTGCGTTTCACAACACTCGTGTCCAGCGACGCTGCATAGCTGTCGTCGCTGCTCTGGCTGAACATCGCTACTGCATCTTCGAACTCTTCTGGCAAGACGTTGACTCTCGCCTGATGTGGCGTCATGAACAGCTCTGGCTGGCCGTCTTCTTCCTCGGGATGGTCTGTCTGAGAGTCCAGCATACCTTGGCTTTCCTGTCTCTCCGTAGGTTCCACGACTTCATCCGAGTTTTGAAGACTTTGTGAATCTTCCAAGCCTACCAAAGCCGCATCTAGCATTTCCTCGTCTCTGTCAAGGTATTCTTCGTCGTCTGTGAGTAGTTCTTCGTTGTGATCTTCATGCGTCTCGAAGGGCTCAATAAGTTCTGGCTCGTCGAAGATTTCGTCAATGGGATCCATAGGACTAAGAGTCCGGATGAATCTTGGTCTTGTGTATCCTCCGGAGACTGGAGTCGTACAAATAGCAGGAGCCGTTCCTAAAATGGGTATCTCGCTGGACCTTGTAGTCTTGTCATGTAGACTCGCTAGCCTCGAGGCCGCGACAGGCACCCTGGTCTTTCGGGACTCCTTCGTTTGGGACAGATCAAGGTGTTCGACAGCCTCACCTCCTTTCTTCCTGATAGGAAGGTCCAATTTAGTCTGCATCTTCATCGATGACTCGGACGTATTGTTGCTTTTGCTTGCAATGGATCGAGTCTCGCTGTCTTTGGGCTTTGGAGGTTTTGGCCGTGGCTTTTTCTCCATCCCGACCTTGCAACATCGATGTTTGCATGCTTTCTTGTCCTTGCATGCGTGGGCACAGGCAAAGTTACCATTCTCCAGTCTTTGTTCTTGTGGAGCTTGAGCAGTGTTCACAGTGATGTTCCTGCTCTTGGTCTTCCCAACATTCGGTGGAGCAGATATCGTTTGGTCAAGAGCGTCGACATCCATGAAGTCGTCCTCCTTGGGCTCAGCACGGATGAAGTCGTCATCATTCAGTCCTCCGTCGTCCCACTCATCAACGTCGGCGATTGTTTTTGGTGGAGTGACATGACCTGAGGCATTCGCGGCTTTTGAAGATCCAGCAATACGCTTGTGTTTGACAACATCTGCTGTAGTATCCTTGATGAATTGAAACGCTGTCACTGGAACATCAGGCTTGAGCACTGCTTGTTGCATGGTTCCGGCTGTGGCATGTTAGTGCAAGAGCTTGAGATGAAACATGTTATGACACTGACCCAGGTCATCACACATGACATAGCACTCTATCAACTGAGTCGGGCTTGTCAGATATGCAGTCGCATTGATCGGGTTGATGCGTTCAAGCTTCTGTGCACTGTAGACGTTATTAGTGGTTTCGCTCCAGAAAAGGGATATCTTCTGCGTACCTGATGCGGAAGAAAGTTATTTTCTGTCCGTCTGAAGTGCCAACCAGGACAATTACGAAGACTGGCTTGGTCCGATAATAGACAGGAGTCTTCTGATTTAAAAATCCGAGGTCAATCTTCAGCTTCACGGCAACATGCTCTTGAGCTTTGACAAACTAGTAACGGTCAGCGGACAATCGATGGCGCGGCTCCTCCTGATCACTTACAGGCTGACCGATCATTTGCAAGGCGACTCTCAGCTTCGGGAATGCTTGAATGCGGTTGTGCATATTTAACCCAAATGGCGGAGCTTTGTTAAGGACATACTCCAATCGGCCTGGTTCTGTACTCGCAAACTCATCCATCGTGGTGATCTTTGCACCTACAAGCTTCCTCAAAGCAACTGGGCCGATCTGCTCAATCTGCTGGAGGACCATGGGTGAGTCGTCCCATACTCGTGCAGCGAGACTGCGTGATAGCATGAGAGCATTTCTTATACCGATCGCATCCTTGTCGAAACTTTGGCAATCGACAATGCATCGAATGAGACGATGAATATGCTGGAATATCAGAGATTGGTCGATGCTGTTTTGAACGCGATGATTTGGTTGATCGGCCACGTGTCTAACTCCGCCCAACACAGACTGTACGATCAAGGAGACCTTGTGAGCATAGGCAGAGAGATCGACCTTGATGGGGAACCTAATGTCGGGCATGTCGTTCAACTCTTTGTACACTGGCTTTTCGCCAGAGCGGAATCGTAGCTCTCTGAACTCATGAGCCTGTGATATAACGGCCAGCTGTCACACCTGTTAGCATGCGAAAGTGGTTACCAGTGCAATCACATACAATTTCTGATATCTTTGGCTTCCGCGGAAGGCTCAAGATCGTTTCCATCGTCGTGATATTCATGTAGTAGCGTGCCATGGCCTCTCCGTAATCTGTAGTCTTAAATGAAGGCGTACATTCAATCAGTCCAAGCTCCTGCAGCTGTGAGATTGCACTGTCGCAGATTTGTTCAAGCCTGGCTCCAAGGTCCCGATCTGGAGTATCTCCTTTGATTTGGTAGTGTGTGGGGTTGTCTTCAAGTCGAACTCTGAGGAAAGTACCGGCGAGCCATTTCTTTGCTGCACAAAGGTCTGGAACCATGCCTAGCCCGATCTCTGCGTTGAGGTGCTCGACAAGATTGAGATGCAAGCTATGCAGTGTAAGCCTTCGTATTTGAGCTTTCCAATAAACGTCTTACCAGCTTTCCAAACGTTCCTGCCCACTCAGAAGTTGTTCATAGTGCTTGACCTGCTGCATCTTGGTCATTATCACTGCCAAAGCCGAAGTGTCAAATTGTGGTCGACCGGCTCTTCCAATCATCTGCATGATCTCAAGGTCGGAATATTCTTTGATAGCTCCTGCCTCGTAGCTGACGGTGTTCTTGATGATAACCATGTGGCAAGGTAGATTCACACCAACCGCAAGCGTTGAGGTGCAACAGATCACACTCAACTCGCCAGCAAGATAAGCGCTCTCCACAGCACCACGATCGTCAAGACCGAGACCTGCATGGTGTACAGCCACTCCAGCAGAAACAGTGCCTGGAATCGTCAGTCATGTGGAAATATATGATTGAGCACGACGTACTTTGCAATCCCTTGTCCTCGACTCTGATCTGTCGAGTAGGTGCGTGCCAATATCTATTCTTGGGCGCACTATGTTTCCACCACTCAGCAAGAAACTTCGCAGCCTCCGAGCATGACTTTCTCGTGAAGCAAAACACCATGATTGGTTTTTTCTGGGAGTACTTTACGACAACGTCTGAGAGTCTACTTGAGATTAGCAACGAAAAGAGATGAGTTACAAGGTTACTTGGGCTCACTTCTTGGTCAAGACAGTGTCGAATCCAAATGCATTTGCATTTGATTGGTACCCACAGACGTAGCGTGTGAGCTCGACGGGTCGAAATTCTTCACCGAATCTTTTATGTGTTGCCGGAACATTGGGAGTATCGTCGTTTCTTCCAAGCCAGGTTGCGATATCTTGAGAGTTTGGCACAGTCGCACTAAGCGCCACAAATCTGGTTCCGGCGCCGACAGACTTCATCCTGGAGACAACAACCTCGAGGGCGGCGCCACGGTCCTTGTTGAGGATATGAACTTCGTCAATCAACAGCAGTTTGATGAGTCGGACCAGCTTCTCGTGATCCTTCCATTTTCTTGTCATCGAGTCCCACTTCTCCGGCGTGGTCACAATAATGTCGGCCCGCTGTACATGATGAAGCGAGGTAATATCAGAATCACCAGTCATCTCTTCACACTTCAAGTTCAAGGGCCCGAACTTGGCTTTCCAATCACGAGCCCTCTCGGAACACAAAGACTTTGTCGGGGCCATATAGACGACCTTGAAGGTACCGTTTGTCCAGCCACGAAGCATGCGGCAGATTGCGATTTCGAAGAGTACAGTTTTGCCACTACCAGTAGGTGACGAGAAGACGCAATTGTCGTCGGACTCGTATATGCTTTGAAAACAAGCGGATTGTACAGCGTTGAACATGGCAAACGGAAAGATAGTCCTGAATCGGTCTGGCAGTGTGTGTACTGGAACGAGCTGTATGCCCTGAACCGTGGGAGGTCCTCGATCGATTTCTGGCTTTCCTTGCTGTGCCGTGGGAAAGGCGTACGATCGAATCGGCATCGAGGCTTCGGGGTTCTGCTGCCTTTGACTGGCTTGATAGGTTGGGCTCGAGGGAACAGCATTGGTGGGCGATGAGCTGCTCTCTTGTCTTCGAAAGATGTGCTGATACGGCCTGGACTCTGTCGGGGCGAGGGCGTGTACGGCTTGAATTGAGGGCCTTATGTCCTCGGATTGATTCTCCAGGTATGCTCTGGTGTAGTCGTCAGAAGGCGTAGAAGCGTAGTTGTATCCCAGGTAGTCGTTGACTTCGATAGGGACCGGCGCAGGTGGTGGTAAGGACAGTCGAGCTCTTCCAAAAGCAGCCTGGCTCTGGCGAGTCACTGTATCTGGACGGTGTGGGCGTGATAGTTCTGAAGATGTCAGAATTCGACTACGAATGTTATCATAAGCATGATTATGGCATACCGTAATCGACTTGATCATCCTGATAGCCGGCGTTGAGAATGTAATCGTCTACGTTGTTGTTCGCATACTGCTCATACGGTAGATAGTAGCTGTACGGATCGTTGGGCTCCATTGTGACCGATGTCTCGATGGCCGGGTCAACAGTGGTCAAGAAGTTCAAGACGCCGAGAAAGGCTGAGGGAGCGCTGAGCCAAAGTCTTTCGGAGCAAGGTCGCGCCTTCTGTGCTGTAGGCAGTCGCGTCATCGAAGCCTTCCAACGGCAGTCGCAATCGAGTCCTGTAATGTTAGCCAGCGTCCAAGTCCGGTCTCACTACCCATCTTTCAAGGAAGGAACTTCATGCAACTGTCATCAGCGGATTGAGAAGATCATTCTGTCACTTTCAAAATAGAGCGTGTCAGCAAGCAAGAAGACTACAGGGGTTGGCATCAAGAAACACCTATTTTATAGACATGTAGACGAGACTAGGTGATTTGGCAGCTTCTCTATTCTTCTCTTTTGAACCCACCTCCACGTCGTTCAAAGTTGACTGGCGTGCTTGGTCTGCTGGTCGTCAGAGCTTCTCTAAAGCTTGATCTCGACCCTGCCTTCGAAGTGCCCCTATCGTCGCTGTAGGGTCGTTCGTTACCAATGGTGGTCTTCTCATAGTCTGCAATCACGAGCTTCAATGGAGGAAGGCCGCGATCACTGTTCCATAGATATGTCGCCAAGAGAACAACCGCGGTTCCAAGTAGGTACTGTATCATCATGTCAGCGGCTGTTTCAAATAAATGGTACCTCTTGTATCTCAAAGTCCGTCAATTCAGCTGTCTGCAACCGCAACCGGAAGTTCTCGGACTGAGAAACACACGATGTCTTGGAAGTCAGTACAGCTTTGCACGGAGATGCACTGCCTGGTAAGCTCTCAGTGGAGGTTGCGTCGAACTGCAAAACGATCGCGCGTGCCTACAGCTTAGCACTTGGAGCTGTTCGTATCAAAGACTTACACTTGTAGTGATCTGGAAATGAAATAGCCAAACGCTTGCTAGGAAGCTGATGACAATGCTTATGCTCGTGGCGAAGTTCTTTGCAATGTTGTCGGCGTGTAGTACAACCAAAGCTACAAGAACACCGCCAAATGCCTGCAATAGGATAGCACTCCAAACTATCCAATTGTAACCTGAGAAAAAGCCATGCTTTGCTATGTCTGCACCGTCCTTGAAGACGACACCGATGAAAAGAGAAGGAAACAGCGAGTAGAATGATAGCTGCACATTCCTGAACCAAAGGGAAGTTTGACTGGTGGAGTCTTTGAGGACCTTTTCAAAGTACACACCTGCAAGGCCAGATAGTAAACAAGCAACTAGGACAGCGGCCAGACCGATGGAAGCGTCGAGTTGAGGATGTTGCATGGCAAAGTCCTTGTCAATACCCTCGTACGTCGCAGACCTCTTGGTCAGTTGCCCCGCAGCACTGCTCCCCATTTCTCGCATCTGCTGAATAGTCCGCGGTAAGTGTAGGCCCGCATTGGCTTCTTTCAAGTCCTTCAAAGTAGGCATGGCCGGATCGGAGCCAGCAGGAATCTGGACTATGGCCACACCTACTATGAGCAGCAACAGAGAAGACCACTTTCTCAGTCCAAGAGTATGTCCCAGCATTGTAATGCTAAAGATAGCGGTCGTCAAGATCTTCAATTGGTAGGTAATTTGGAATGTCGCAGCATCGAGATTGCTCACGGCAACGTATTGTAAGGAATTTTGTAAGGTATAGAGCATTGCTGGTATGGCCAATCGCCAACTATCGCCAGTAAACACGCGTCGTATGAGCTCGGTGAACAGCGCGGTGGCTGAGGAGGACGGGGCCATATTTTGAGAGAGATCGTGAAGGGCCATGGTAAGCGATATTGCGAGTTTGATGACTTCGTTCAGGAAGACAGCAGTCGAAGCGTAGTATCGATGTCCACCCACGGGAGGCATGATGCGGGAATAGTGCATAATCTGGTCCGATCATTAGCGACCACGCGATTGAAGGGAACGGGTCCGCCATACCAAGATCAAGGCAGAATTTTGGAAGGTCAACTAGAGATAGACATTAGTCCTGGGTTCAGCAAGTTGACGGGTGTTAGTATATCGTACGGTGGCCAGAGTGAGGTGTTTCATTGGAAACCCATACAGGGTGGCAGAGCGGCGCGAGTCCATTGTGAATTGGGGGTGAAGATCAGAGCTGGCGATTCAAGAAAGCGAGAGGGAGAAATTTCCGACTTCTGGAGGATGACGGCGGACAAAGTAATAGAAGACGGTCATTTGTAAACTTTATAGACAAAGTGGTGAATGCGTGACTACAGTTACAAAAGGTAGAGCACGCACTGCAGCCCCATGCGGGGAGACTGATGACATGATGGAAATAACGCGGGAATAAAGGCCCTGGAGATGTGCCAGTGGGATTCTGAAGAGGGCAGCTCACTGCGACATTCCACTTATCCTGGGTACGGTAAGCCATTAAGACTCATACCAATATTGAGTTGATCAATCCGCTACGTTTGATCAACGTCCAGGTTTTGTCAACCGACTGTACTGAGCACTTTCAGAAGATGCATCACGACCTAACCACTCGAGATTATGTATTCCATCAACCCAAAAACAAAACCATAACTACAGGGGTACACAGATGGCAACGAAACAGCAATCTTTTCACTTGCCAGACAGCCACGGGTATATCTGAAATCTTACAACTGCTACCTTACTTGGTCTCCGATGTTTGTTCCTGCTCGCGTGGCTGAGGCTGCACCAGACGACTTGAGATGGACAATCATGCATGGAGATACCACGAGGACGCTGGATCTCCGATACTTGTTCTACAGATCAAATTGGCGGCCATCTCAGATTTACAAGAACGGCTGCATGAGGGCGATGAGAGATAACGAATCTGATATCCACATTCCTCTGGTCATTTTTTTGCTCGACGCCTGCGAGAAAGACAGTACTGCTAACTTGTACGGATGATAAAGTCGCTCCCTGTATGTGGACCGTCGGGAGCTGGAAACAGCGTTCTCTGGCGGTGGTCACATCCCGCAAAATTTAAATGCAAGAAGGTATTCGGTATTGAGCAAAGATTCAGTGAGAGAGCGAAAAGTTGATCTCTCGATGGACACTGTTCGGTCCCTTAAAAATACCGTCCCTTTGTGCAGCTTGGGCACATATCAGCGTCTGCAATTGGAGAAAGGCTTCGGCGAGAGATGTGTACGTAGTATCAGATGTCGAGCGGTGCGAGGGTGGAAGTCGGCAGGTTTGAGTCGGATCTCATCGGACTCGGGAGATCAACAAACCCCGAGAGGAACACTCGGACCCTGAATGTCGTCATAAACTTAGTCCGAGAGAGCTCGATTCCACTACTGCGATGGATCGAACAAGCATCGAAGGCAGAAGGATTGTTAGCATTATATAGGAGCAGCTGTGTCGTCTGCCGGGGTGTACGCTTTTCTTTTCTCCTTTCTTCACATTCTCATCCAACATGACTTTGCTCAATACTCTTTTGACCTTGACCAATTTCAGGTCACCCTTCCTCCGTACTCTGGTACCCAGCATTGGTCTTGCATATGCCATTCAGGCTGGTGTTGCAGCTCCCAGCATCTTTTTCCAGACCGAACGCTTCTATGACCTCAGCGGGTCATTGACCTATCTGTCATGCACAGCTCTTTCTCTGTATCTGCCTACGCTGAGAGCTAGAGCTGCTGCTGAGACCGTCTCTGCTGGCACCGCAGCACTTCCTGGATTTCCTAGTTTGCTGGCCAGTCTGGCTAGCAAAGGCGGTGTTCAAGCTTGGAACTGGAGACAAGTTGTTCTCAGTGCTGCTGTTGCTATCTGGGCCACCAGACGTACGCAGCTCACTCTCAGCCCATAAATGACGACCAAGAACTGACATGCAAACAGTCGGCACCTTCCTCTTCTCTCGCATCACTTCAGAAGACGGCCGCGACTCCCGCTTCGACTCCATCCGCACATCTCCCCCTAAGTTCCTCGGTGCCTTCTTCGCCCAAGCAACCTGGGTATCGCTCTGCCTTCTTCCCGTCCTGGCCTTGAACTCTGTCCCCGCAACCACCCTTTCCGCTCTTCCTTTCCTTACCCTCACCGATGTGATTGGTGTTCTCTTGTACATCGGTGGCATTGGCTTCGAAGCCACCGCCGACAAGCAAAAGAGCCAATGGATGGAAGAAAAGAAGAACAAGAAGCACAATGAAGATTTCTTGACCAGAGGTCTTTGGGGAAAGAGCAGACACCCCAACTACTTTGGCGAGAGCACTTTGTGGACTGGCATTGCTACTGTAGCTGCTGGCGTGCTTGTTACCAACGTTGGACAAGCTGGTATGGGTTTCAGTGGTAGCCTCGGTGCTAGATTGGGTGCTTTGGCTATGGCTGGTGTTAGCCCTGCCTTTGTCACTTTCTTGCTGTTCAAGGTATGTATTGAGCACCTTTCGACGTTCGCGAAATGTACACTTACACGTGATAGGTTTCGGGTATTCCCCTTAGTGAGGAGAAGTACGACAAACGCTACGGCGACCGCAAGGACTACCAGGAGTGGAAGAAGGTATGCTTGATATGTTTCAATTTCTCAACATGACCTCTGCTAACTTCCAACCAGAACACACCCATGTTCTTCCCCAAGTTCTGATCTCATACGGACGGTATTGCTCTATTGAGCATTCTTGCCGAGTATTCCTATCCAGTACGGTCACATGACAAGTGTACTGGAGAATCACGCATTTTGATGCAACGAAAGAGTCTCGGGAGATCACGATATCTGATGAGGAGTAAAAAAGTACGCTGCGTTGAGAGAGTGTAGTATTGATTAATGCCTAATGATTTGTCGTGGTCGCGTATCACTTCGTGTCGATTTTGTATGTGCATCCGTAAAGTCTCAACCCCGAATTGATCAGCAAATTTACTCGATCAATCAATCTTGGCACCAGCCAGGCCTCTAGCTCTAGGCTTTGTTCCAGGTGCCTCGAGGACGTTGGACATTCTGATATAACGCATCCTTCCGTCACCTGCTTGAGCAACTGGCAATCCATCCTTGTGGAGGCGTTGTTTGGAGTGTTTCCTAAGTCTGGCAAGAGAATCAGTCTGGTTGTCCTTGGGATATTTGGTGGTTTGTTCGACGAACCGTTTTCTGGCAACCATGACTGGCACGCTGGACTTTGTCACGAGATAGTTACTGAATGAGCCGAGCAAGACACCTTTCAGTTGGGAGCGACCTCGCGATCCAAGGATAGTAAGCGTTGGAGACAGGAAGTCGATCTAGACAGAGGTCAGTAGAGTGGAAGAGATGTTGGGGCAAGCATGTACTCACCACCTCAGTGATCATATGTCTAGGACTCTTGCAATGGAAAACCTCAACCACGACGCGGACTTGAAGTCTAGTCTTACGAAGCAGCTTAACACAACGCTGACTGATGTCTTCAGCGGCACGGAAGCGGTCCTGCTCAGCCTTTGACATGTCCTTTCTTTCACTGAAGGCCAGTCTCGCAGTGCTGCTGTCTCGCGGCAGTGTCGCCGGGGTCATGCTTTCGGCAGTCATGGATCGCACGATGGTAGCCGTGTCCTTGACGACGTCGGCTCCATGTCCAATTTCTACTCCTTCTGAAACTCCACCAGTACCAGCTTCTTCGTCAACTGCATAGACGGCCAGGAGGGTGTCACCATCGCGCAGAACAGTACCAATGGTCCATTCAAGGGCATACTCGGCTTCGGAAGAGAGATCGGTCGCGACAAGGTAAACTCTTTGCCTCCTACGGCCTTCTTCAGCTTGACGCTGAAAGTAGAGATAGTCGCCACGGATGATCTGACGGATGACACGATGTGCCGAGGGAGTGCTGTGGATAGGGGAGATATTGAGAGAAAGGCGTTGGGCACGGCGCAGGTCGGAAAGATGTTCTTCATCGTCGGAGTGTACAGGCGTAGAGGTTGATGAAGCGGCAAAGTCGAAGGCGGTACTGGGATGGACGTCGGGCTTGCTGCGAGAGGAAGTGTGCGAGGGTTGGTCCGAAGAAGGTGGAGTGACGGTAATTGTGGGATCAGCGCTTAGTGGAGGCGAGGGCTCGTCGTCGCTGTCTTCGTCGTCGCGAGAGAGGCCTACGGCATTGCCAACTCTAGCGCGACCTCTGCCTCGCGACGACTCGTGGTCGGTATCTTGTTCGTCGCTGCTTTCTTCATCACTGCTGGCAGATTCGTTGTCGTAGTCCTTTTGCAGGCGCACACCGCCGTTTCCGAGTTGAGGGCGAATTGAGCCAGCATCGGACAGTCTGCGCTGGGCGGGCGACTTGTCACCAGGAGCCAGAGTGCTCACACCGCGAGTGGGACTCAGACTGCGGGCTGCGGAGCGAGTGCCGTCTGAGTTGGCGGGTCTGTTGCTGCTGCGGCGCGGATCTCCTGGACCAAGGTCGCCTGGCAATCTCGAGCTGCGTCGCGGGTCACCAGGACCAAGATCGCCAGGGAAAGCCGGTTTGCCTTTGCCGCGTGGGCCTGTTGTGGGAGCCATCTGTCTGTGAGCCAAGACGGGGCTCGTAGGTGTGGTCGGGTCTGGGGCTGGAGCTGGGAGAGGGGGCAAGGACGACTTCTTGCGCGTGTTGTGGTTTTGCTCAAAGTCCCTTCGCAGGTCCTTGGCTTCCTGGTCGATTGCTGCTGATAGCGACATGGTCACTTGTCTTTCTATCGCCGACTGCCTTGACTCGCTATCCGCTTTCACCTAGCCTATCTCGGAAGATATCAATGTGGGTCTCGGTCGTCTTTCTTCCGGTCGACCTCAAAAGGCTATATCTCGTGTCGTGGCCTGGAAAGAGAGTATTGAACAGCGTCGACGTCGTTGTTGCTGTCGGAACAGTCATGGACGTTTCTACAGACATGCCAGCCTCCCAAGGACGCTGATCTAGTGCTGGTGTCTTGGTATTGCGAAGGCCAAGGCCGCCTTCTAGGCATCACGCCGTGGGCTCGTGCTCCGCCCACCTCGGTGATGAGTGACGGTGACGGGTGACGGGTGACGAGTGTTTACTGCGGGGCCGAGAAGCTCGCTTTTACAAACCTTCCTACAATCTACCCATGGCTCTCCAATTTCCCTGCATCTTAATTCTCCGAAGCCATTGCATATCGACTGGTCGCTTGACAATTGCACATACTGTTCTAGCACATCTCTGCAGTCTCACTTTCTGCATGTGCAACTGCCGTGTGACTGTGCCTCACCATGTCTCCGAACTCATCCAATCCTCACTCATCCACTATGCGGTCCTCCCCTCAATTCCCGACGGACTTTCTGATACTGTAACATGTAGCTCAATGGTTCTAGTATATATCCTGCCTAATCCATTACCATTTTGCTCTTGGTTATCCAACTCAGTCTCTGCTTCCATTCCATCATGTCATTAACTACACCCACAGAGCACAAATGGATTCTTGGTGACAAGTTCGACCAAGTCTATCCTCATCTGGAAGGCATTCAAGCATTGTGGGAGAAGAAGTGGGCATTCCCTTGCTCAAAGTCTCTCTATCCCTTTCACGATGGCAAATTCGAGGACTTCGAACCCGTCTTCAAGACACTAATCTCAAAGAACATCAACTCGGGCTACACCGACGAATACACCAAGGAATTCGTGCCCACGGCAGAACGTCTAGTTGGAGAAGCAGACAAGCTTGCTTCTTCGGACAAAGACGCCGCTTCAGCTCTCTACCTTCGTGCTTGCGCCGTCTATCGTATCGCTCGATTCCCCTACATCAATTCGGACTACAAGCGAGAGATCTACGAGGCACAGAAGAAGGCATATATCAAAGCCACGCAGCTCTGGCAGTGCCCCATCAAAGATATCACCATTCCTCACACAGCAGCAACATCGGCCGACGCCGACTCTGTACCGCTGTACGTACGCATACCTAAGGACGCCTCAAAATCGAAGCCTTGCCCTGTTGTACTTCTCATGTGCGGATTGGACGGCCACAGGCCCGACAACACGACACGCAGTGACGAATTCCTTGCTCGCGGTTGGGCTTCGGTCATTGTCGACATCCCTGGGACTGCCGACTGCCCTGCCGACAGGAAAGACCCTAAGGCCGCTGACAGGCTCTGGACGAGCATCTTGGACTGGATGGAGGCAGAAGGTGTTTTTGATATGAAGCGTATCATCACTTGGGGGCTGAGCGCAGGAGGTTATAACGCTGTAAGTACATCCTCCATCTCATCGCGGACAGGCCTCTCAGGAAGACACTGTCAAATTGCCAAATGCTTTCCAATGCTGTTGATCTTTCCGTAAAAGGTCTTTCTTCAAAGACTCTCTCCAGATGCGGTCATTCGATTTGAAGATACTGTGCATTTTGTCAACCGCGGGAGGCTGGGTTTGACTACCACATCTGAACCATGACCTATCTCAGCAGCAACTAACACCTTCCAGGTCCGCGCAGCACACACCCACTCCGAACGCCTGGCAGGCGCAATTGGTCAAGGTGCCGGCACCCACCACTTTTTCTCTCGCGAATGGCTGCTCAAAGCCCAGAACAAAGAGTATCCCTGGAACGCCCTGCCTGCCTTGACCGAGAAGTTCGGCTACTCCTCACACGATGACTTCATGGACAATGCCCAAGACACATGGTCATTGGTAAACACTGGAATCGTGAACATGAAGAGCTGTAGACTGTTGTTGATGAATGGAACGATTGATGGTTTGATGCCTGTGGAAGACTCTATGCTGTTGAGTGAGTTTGGAACTCCCAAGGAGATGAGGTTCATTACCGGGAGATTGCATATGGGTAAGCGTTCTTGTTCTACTCCCGTGGCTAGAGGAGATTTGTGCTAATAATGTCTTCAACCTCAGGCTACCCTGAGGCCAATAATCACGTGTACACTTGGATGGAACAAGTCATAGCATCAGTGCATTGAAGGGGCTCACAGACACATCTCGACGCGTCGAGAAGAGTGATCTCAAAGAGATGAAGGTTGATGGGTGGTGTAGTCGTCCGCAAACAATGTGGATCTCATGATTACGTCCCCATTGTATTGTCTTTCTGCGCTGAAGAACGACGGAGAAATCCCAGCTGAATATGTTTGGTCGTTATGTGCTATCCTTGGATTTATGTGAAGATCCCGGTACTCCAGGAAAATGTCCAGCATCCACCTATCACCGTCTAGCGGCTTAGACTGTCCAAACTATATCTATCTAGCTTCAAATTGGCCCATGCCCATGTCTCCCCTGCCGGTGAGCAGCACTATGTACTCGTTTGATCTCGGCATGTTGCTCTCCGGTCAATTCTTCTTCCAGTACTGACACATCAGGCTCAGACCTCTTGATTGAGTATTCTGGCGAACCCCCCAGCGCTGCTGAATAAGTCAAATACCAAGTCAGACTAGCTCCGCCATCAAGGTATGCCGGATCGAAGTCAGGGTTCGAGAAGAAAGCATAACTAGCCGCGGGATCAATAGTCGCCAGGTTACCATACAAAATTCCTCTCCAACCACCATCTACATCGGCACGGCCATCGGAGAAAAAGGCGTTCCACTCCTCGGTGACGAATCTCTGGGTGCGTACGTAGGCGCTGAATGGGAAGCCGGCAGGAATCATGTGGATGCCGTGAACGTACTCTGGGTTGGCACCTAGAACGGAAGTATTATTAGTATGAATGTAGTGCTTAGGTCTCGCAGCTTAAACATACCGAAATAAGTCACATGGTCTATCTTGTTTTCGAACAACTGTGATATTATGTCAGCATGGATCTCTGTTATTGTAATGAGGTTCCCCTCTTCGTGCGCCGAAGGGCGACTCGCGTGCATAAAGTCTTGTCCAGTGAGATCGTGTCAAGTAGCTTATCGCTGTGGACACTCTAGCAAAGTAGAACGCATCTTAAATTTATACAGCTTCAACTCTGTATAGTTGACGGCAGGGTGATGGTGATGGTGATAGATAGGAGGCTGTGTACTTACGATGCCGCTGACTTTGTTGCCGATGAAGTTGGCAGGTTGAATCGTGTTGTCTGAGGTGTAGAGGAAGTAGTTATGGAGCGACCTTGCTTGAATAGCGAGCATGAGGTTACCTCGGGCTTCCAGTGATTTGTCGTTGATCGTGCGCCCCCACATCTTGATTGCATAAGTTGAAAGGGTGTCTTCGGAGGAGCTCTCTTCATCTTTACCGTCTCCACTTTCAAACAAACCCTTAGCCCAACTGTGACCATGGTACCAGTCAAATGATCTGGAAAATGGGAAGTATGCGTCATCAGTGACAGAGTTAGAGTAGTCGCGGACCAGCATATTGACCCATGCTTTATTCGAACCCGCGTCTAGCCAGCTGGGATCCAAGTAGCCGATTACCGCTGCTGCATAAACAAAGTAGCCGTAGTGGAAGTGGTGATCATTGTAGTACGTATTGCCGAAGTCGAGACCGGAGTCTCCAGTCTGATATGTGCCACTGGACACTGCACCACCCCAGGAGGACTCGTACACCAACGGTAGTATCTGTTCGTTGCGAACGAAGACATTGAATGCGGTCTTCAACTTCTCTAAGCCACTGATGGCGAGAGTGGCATTATCGGCGACGTCGTGTACGGCGTAAATTATGGCGGCGAACTTGGCAAGAGCCTTTCCAGAGTAGTACATAGAATTCAGATTTGACTGAGCGCCCATATCCTGGCTGAGCTCGCTCTCTCCAGCTTCGTTTATTAGTCGGGTAGCTGCAGCAGAGACCTTGTCGACGCTTCCATGTGTTGGTGACCATGGGGCGAAACCGATGTCAATTGGCAGGTCTGGCTCGGTCAAGGTCCATGAGTCGCCAACGACACCAGTGGCAATCCCCTTGGTCGTTGTTTGGAGCTTGATGTCTGTCACGGTTCCGGAGGCGAGACTTTGCACGTGATGAGGGAGAGCGAACATAAGCAGAGTGCGGTTGGCGACCCCCTGCTTGGTCCATGCCAGGTTATAGGTTCCAGCTGTACCTGATACAGAGCCGCTTATCGTCGCAGCAACAGGGTATGCTCCCGCTGCCTCGTCATAAACGGTCTCTGCATCTGTGCTTCCACTCAATGGCACTTTGGCAACTTGAATGAATCCCTGGAATCCGGGAGCGCCTTGCAGCACACGCACCCCAGTCAATGTGAACGAGTTGACAGGATATCCGGACTGAGATGTCGTGACATATACATTCCAAGAAGTGCCGTCGGCAAGCTTTGCTTGGTACTTGTAGGTGGATCCGGAAGCGACCCTACCGAGATATGTAATCTTAGTAAAAGATATGCTGCTCTCAACACGAGGTGTGCTACCACTGTACACCGCCGTGACAAATCCCATGCCTTGGACCAACGGAAAGGTGATAGCTGGAGGAGCACCGACCCTTGGTAAGAGGTTGACGTTGGCCGAGAAAGCGTCCAGGGAGTCCATCGTTAGCTGTGTCGTTATGTTTAATTCAGACGCAGATAATGTGATCGACTGTATCCCGATAGGATTGATCAGGTATTGCACAGGATCCCCAGGACCAAAGGCTACCTGCGACCTCTCGATGTGACTAATAGCTAGACCGTAGCTCTTAAGTATCCCGGAACCTCCCGCCCAGGCCACAGAGTAGGGATGGGTAAACGTAGCTGAAGCTTGAGAGCCCAAGAAGAAGTTGGCATAGAATTTGTTGGTCTGAAGCTTCTTGGTCTGCGGCGCGATCATAGACCTCTCGACTGGATGATCGGATCTTTGTGAGACCTGCGACGGAGGGGGTCCAGTCGCGAACGCCACGAAGATGTTGTTTACTGACATGGTTGAAGCGGTGGTTGTCATGTTCGGCTGTGGCAACGACGTGCTGGCTGTATTGATAAGAGAAAGCGTGGTTGAGGCAGACACCATCGAGGTTGGGAACGGCTGGACTGAGCTTTTGCCGGACGTCTCTAACGATGATATGATGCTCTGGAACCAGATGGTCAGCTTCTGGACAATAACAAAATGATGAACCACACAGATTCGCATCGGTCTCCTTATACAAGTGCGTAACAGTGCCCAATCAAACGTCAGAGTGTCCTGAAACCACAATGGACGTCCGTGTGAAATTCCGTCTTTAAATCCTGCACTAGACGCCAAATCTTCTCCTCGTGTCCGCAATCTGATCCTTCAATCAAGCAAAGCAGTTACTTACTCCAGAGGTTTGAGGCTTTACTGTTGAAGAAGCAGTTTGTACCGCAGATGAGCTGAGAGAGGTCAGACGGCTGGTAGCCGACAGAGAATAAGATGAGGTATCCGGATGTCTTGTGCTGACAGAGGAGACAGCAACTTTCGAAGATGTCCGCGACGAATGTTTCGGCAAAGATTTGGTGCTGGGCCCGCAATCAAAGTATTCCCACTCATCGTCGTTTGCAAGAGGTGCAGCAAAGGCAAGTTGGACTAGGACCACGTTCAACAAGAGCACTAAGCGGAAGATAGAGCCGCCCATAGCGAAATGAGTGTACTGATTGTCTATGAATTCGACCCGAGGAGTACCAGAACATATATAGTCATTCTCGATGCCCAGTATAAGCACCTAAGAGAATAACCGCTTGGCATCTGCTTCGGCCGTTGTAAGGGGGTGGGTCAGAGGGCGCAATAGGCGTCGAAGAGTGAGAACCTAGGGGAGTCCTGTGATTAAAAACATCTTTCCTTTTCTGCGACTTACCGAGAATCATCAGGATAGTCAAGTCGAGGGGGGTATAATGATCATGCAAACGTGATGCGCCTTGCATCCCAAAAAGGTCTAGGGAAAATGTCTCTTTCGGGAGGCCCTAACATTCAAAGACACGATTACAGGAGCACAGAACGAGCTCGAGAAGAAACTAGATGTGATCATCTTAGCGTAGAGGCTTATTCAAACAAAGAAGTCTTGTCGATATGTCATCTTGGAGACGAATTGCTGAAAGGCATAGATGCAAGTGACAGGAAGATGCCACATTCGAGGAATGTGGAAGCATCCCTTCCAGGGGCAATTCCAGGGGCCCAGGATGATGTTGATGGGGAAAGGAGTTTTTAGACCTCGGGCTGTGTTGGCCGTCTCAGAGATCAACGTTTGACAAGAACGCCACGAGGCTGTCGAGTGCCGCTCGGTCTTCCTGGGTTGAATCGCTTTTTAGCATGTTACTTGTAGCTGCCATTGCGTAAGAACAGATATTGTCATAGTAAAGTGTTAGCTAAACGAGGGGTTGGAGAAGCTTTGTTGAGTGAGGGTACTCTACACGGACGCGTTTCGTGAAGCTCTGCAGTCGCGGAGCCGCCTACATGTATCCTCCTTCCCTACCAACAAATACAAGCCAAACAGATAGGTAATGCTCAAACGCTCAGGAAAAGGTCACAGAAGAAAGCGAAATTTCCTATAGAACTAAAGGATAGTATTGTGTCGAAACCAAGTGTCTTACATGCTACGCTTCCCTTGGATAATTGCAGTTCTCGATATTATGCCTTTTCACAATTTCAAGCCAACGCTTCGTGGACGAGGAGAGCAGCCCTGAGACCCTTCGCAACTATGCCTAAGTTGTTACTGACCGTGCGATATTGCATTTTCTGTCTGATAAGTCGGGCTCTGGTGGCTTTCAAGCGGTCAGTTGCTGCTCAATCCATCGATGTCGTCGTTGACTTCGTTGACGGTCAAGACGGCGTGGGCAAAAAGCTCCGTACATATGACAGGTCAAGTCATTTTCTAGCTAAAACATGCTGTGATCTACGTATTAGTGATAGATCTGAAAGAATCATCCATGGTGTTGGTTGATCACACAGCCACCTGCTTGTGTCACGTTCAATTTCTTGGTCCAGTGTGATACAGACGACATGCAGGTTTCACAAGCTGGAGACACTCGACTAAATCATGCGTGGAGAAAGGCATCGTACCTGGTTGGAAACCGATGGTCGATGATGCTGGGAGGTGATTTGGTCGGCAAGTAAAACTGTGCATCCGCGTGGCTTTTGTTCAACCTTCATGAAGCTCATTATGTTCTGGCATTGTCGAAAGACTGTGAAGATCGAGCCTCGAGTCTACCTTACTACAAGAATTCCGTTCAGCTGCAGACCCATAACGCTTGCAGGGGGGTATTGAGACAGAGGAGGAGTTGAGACAGCTAACTCAATACAGTAACTCCGAGCTCCGGTCATGCACCTCGTCGTCTCTATTACATTAATTACACCGCTGCTACGCGCTAGCTAGTCCCTCCCCTCGTACACGTCGTCGTTGCCTCGGAACCATGTCTCTTCCGTTCCTAGTATAGCTCGCTCCTCGCTATAGGTTACCGTCGTAAAACCGACCCGCTCGCGGTACTCGTACGCGAGCTTAAGTACAAAAAAGCTGTAGATTATTATAATAAGAACACCTACACTATGCGAGAGGTCGCTCGCGACTATAGCCTTAATAGATCTACGCTCTGTCGCCGCATTAATGGTACGCATAAGTTATACGACGAGTCCTATAGCTAATACTAGCGCCTTACCCCTGCCGCCAAGGCCGCCCTTAAGTAATACGTTTACTACGCCTACGACATTAGTTTCCCTCTAACTCTAACCGAGTTTTGCGAGTAGGCTTAGGAATTAGTAGATTAAGACTATTAGCGTAAGAAATTCGAGGGTTTAGTCCCTATATATAGCTATGCCGACCCTCTTAGAGCTAATTAGCATCGCTAATACCTTAATCGACATATAGCCTTTAAGATTAAATTTTAAAGGGCTCTTAATGATGCTCGCGCTAAGTAGAGCAATAATCCTTCTATTATTTGTAGATAGTTTAACTACCTTAAGGGAGTGATTAAGAACTATAAGATCGAGCTAGAAAATATCTCTAATATAGATAACGTCGCAAAATCCTAAAGTCCGATATCGTGCTACGGTGCTACGCGTTACTACGCTTACTATAGGTTGCTATAGCACGGACCTCTATACTATAGCCCTTCTCTATCGTCGCTAAGGCCCGCCTCGCTACGCTACGCTTACTACTAGCGTTNGAGATACTAAGCTTGCACTTATAGGGGCGTTTAATCTTGCCGTATATAATGCTATTCTTGTCCTAAAGGATAAACATTAAAAGCTAAGGTCTACTATTATGCTTGTTACTAGCTAGCTAGAAGGCCTCCTACGCTAAACTAGTAGGATCGGCGTTCGAGGTAGCGTAATAGGTAGAGGGGTCCCTATAGGCAGGAGGAAGAGTAGCACTATAGACGGCGTAGGTCTAGATAAAGGACTATAAGAATCTCTAAATAGTAGCCTTATCGGCCTACCTTCAAAGGGACACTACGCTAGGGAATAGCGTAAGACATATTAGCTCCGAAACCTAGATTAACGTCCTTATTCTATCTACGGCCGTCCTTGCTAGCGAGGGTTATTTATAAGGACATCGTTATAGAAGATTTTAATCTGCTTATCGTCCTACTCCTCGAGCTCGTCCTCGCCCTTAATTAAGAAGTAGTGCTTTCTAAAGGTAATAATCTTAAAGACAACTTCCTTTCTGCCTCCGTTAGTAGTAACGAGATCCTAAGAAGACCTTAGTAGCCTTATTAGGTTTACTATTAGCTCTAATGGCCGTAAGGATAACGGCTAATAGAGGTGGATGTAGTCTATAAGCATCGTTATAGAGGCTATAGTGGTCCCCTTAACCTAGTTGCTAATAGTAATGCGACATAGAGCCTTACGGCGTCGTTACTAGTACTGCTTATAAACTAAAGGAGGCTTATAGTGTTGTCGAACTTAAGTCTAAAGCCGTATAGAATATGGCGAGCTTCGGCGGCGCATTCCTTACTAAGGATAGTGCTAGTAGGTTTATGTTTAAACTCCCTAGCGTACTCCTTAGTAGCCTTAATAGTACCGGCCTTCTTAATAATGTTAATCTTGCTAATTAAGTCCCTATCTCCGTGCTTAGGAGGTAGGTTATATCTTAGGGGTCTGCCATAGATGTCCTTAGGTAGCTTTATAAACTAGAACGGGGTAGCTAGCTTAATGATAATAGCCTAGTAGCCGTTATTAAGCATGTAGGAAGCGACGAGCTCGAAGGATTAAGTAGTAGAGAGCTTTATAGTCTAACCGAAGCCGCCTTCCTTAGCCTTAGGCAGAGGCTATAGATTGTTAGTATTAAATAACTAACACGTTAAGAAGGACCGTACACTTATAATAGTAAGAACATATTTGTTCTCGTAAGTAACATTAATCGGGCCCGTACCGCTAGTAGGAGTAGCTAGTTTATTAGCACCCTTAGGAGTGCCTCTCTTTCTAGTAGTCTTAGTCTTTACTCTAGTAGAAGGAGTTAAGGGAGTCTAATTCTTATCTCTAGACTTAG